>NW_024340697.1:2014175-2084902 GCF_902729225.1 Pteropus medius
TTTTTTTAAGTTCCCCATGTAATCCCATAAGCCGAAAACCCAGCTGGCCTGGTAGCAAGACTCTGCCCTAGTTTTCTTTATGAAATAAACTTAACCCCAATGTTGATGTTTTTGGACTAAGACATTTCTCCTCTCTGAGCACCCTCCACCCCAAACTATGTGTGCCCTATCCGCATGTGACAAGTAAGGCTGACTGGGCACACAGAGATGGAGCCGCCTGCTGCTTACTGTCCAGTCCTGGGTGCAGCTAGCAAAGGTCTGTAGCACCCCTTAGCAGACGGGGGTCCTCCGACACTTTGCCTTTGGGTTTCAAGAGCAAAGAAAATACATGTGCTCTGTAAGTGCTGATGAGCCTGGATTCTCTGTCATGGAAGGTGAACAGAAGGTTCTGACAAGTAAGGCGTTGACTAGAGAATGAGTTTTCACTTTTAATGAACGTCCAGCGTTTTGCTTTGGCATGCAGCCAGCTTGGAAGCAGGTAAACTAGGTCATCGTTTCTGCTAAACTTTTCTGGCAGAGCAGCTCTCCTATCAAAGAGCAGACTTGCAAACCTACGGGGAAGCTGTGACTCGCTAGCAACTTTTCTGCTACTTTCATCGGACAGTGCCCAGTGGGTGCGCACAGAGAAACGCGTGAGCGGGGTTAGGATCGATGCAGCGTGTGGACTGTAACAGCCTCTGGGCCCTGCTCTGCTCCAGCTTCGCTACCAAAACGCTCCTCTCCTGCCTCTGTAGTTGGCGGAACTGCAGCCTTATCTCCCGTAGCCCCTCGCAGCCTCAACATCCATGCAACCTCATCTCCCACCATCGCCTGGACCTATGCCGCTTGATCGCTCAGTGCCCTAGCCAGAGTGCTCGTCCGGTCCCATCACACCTGTGCAGTCTCACCTCCCGAGGCCTCAAGTAGCTCTAGCATCTGGTCCTAAAAGGCACTTTCCACCTCCACCTCCCACAGACTCCCTCACCATGGCCTCCTCTTGGTGCTGCCTCTGATAATCACGGGTAAATTAAATGCACTCCGGTTGGTTCTAGTAGTGCTTTATACATACAGCTATTCTAGAACTTTTCTCATTTGATCATAGTTGTTGATAATCCATTCTCCTTCAATAGACTATGTTCCTAGCAACCTGCTTCTTTTTATTTTATTTTTTATCATTTATTTATTTATTTATTTATTTATTTTATTTTTTAGGAGAGGCAACCCTTGGTTGACCTCACAGATTGCAAGGACCTTGTCAGCTTACAATCCCTTATTTATTTTATTTTATTAGTATTATTATTTTTTATGCCTACAGCACCTGGTCTTCCTAGGTGGTCTCCCATCCAAGTACTAACCAGGCCTGACCCTGCTTAACTTCCGAGATCAGGCGGGATCGGGCTTGTTCAGGGTGGCATGGCCGTAGACACAATCTACTTCTTATCCTTTAAAAATACATAGATTCAGAGCCTGAAAGTACCTGACAACAATGAGTACCTAATTAATATTTATTGGCTTCCCTTAGACACATGTTAAAATTGTCTCGATAGTTTGACATTGAACGGAGAAAAATGGTAATTGCAACCTAGAGGACAGCTAAAAAGTATCTGGGGAGCCATAACAGGTGGAATGAGGCCATCACATGAAGCGGTATGGCCTGCAAAAGCAGAGGGGTACTGAACAAAGGTGGCAGATAGAATGCCATCCACAAATTCAAGTCACCTATGGAATTTTAAATTTCTAGTCGCCGCATTAACAAAAAAAAAGTTAAAAGAAGCTGGTGAGGTTAATTTTAATAGTACATTTTATTTAACCCAGTATATGCAAATATTGTTGATTCCACATACAGTTAATATAAAATTATTGAGGTATTTATTTATTTATTCTGTATGAAGTCTTTTGAATTTGGTGTGAATTTTCCATTGACCGCACTTCTCAGTTGTGACTGGCTACATTTCAAGTGCTCAATAGCCACAATGTGGGTCGTGGCTGCCATATTGGGCGCACGGTCTAGAAGCGGAAGTAATGCAGCAGAAAGGAGAAGGTCAACTCCTTCTTCTAGGCCTCGGAGCAGAATGAGAAGAAGCCAGGTCTCCCTTGAAAAGCCCCAGGCTTGTGAGAATGGAAGGCGTGTCAGAGGAAAAGGCTGCCACTCACAAGGAGCTTGAGGGGTGAGGGGCAGGGGTGCCTCAGAGCTGGAAGAGACAGAGCAGCAATTCCATGGGTTCCAGGCAAACGCAACAAAGCAAGCTATTCTAATGAACCAACCCACTTGATGCTGATTTTACACTTTCATTACCCGTGTTACGGGGTCAGAACTCTCAGGTATTGCAGAGAAATGAACAGACCAGCAGTTTATGAGGGGCCATCGATCTTAGCCTCATGGCAGCGCTGGAGGCGAAAACAGACAAGCTTCCCCTCTTCAATAAATACGCCCTTTACTAATCCAATTTGAAGCAGTAAGAGGAGGTCTTCCTGAGGTAAAACAAGTAATCTGAGAATCAAAAGCAGCATGAAAGCCAGAGGAGGAAAGACAGACCCCGAAGCTTTTATGCAGAGAAGAGTGTTCAGCTCTTTGAAGATGGAATTTTCTGGAAAATGCAAGAGAAAAGCCTGAGCTAATACTTCCAAAAGAAAGCAGTACTTTTTCAGGGAGATTTTCTCAAACGATCTATTGCAAAATAACCAGCATTAAAGCAATTTAAGGAAATCGCTGTACATTTAAGTTCTTTATGTTTGTTTCTTTCTTGACAAATAGCATGCTGTGTGGAGGAGGGGAAGCCACAGAAAGCCAGGAGAAAACAGACTGTTTAGCCTGTCACTAGCTCAGAAAGCGGTGAGTTCCTAGTGAACACATCTCTGATCTGGGGACTGGCCACAGGCTTAGGTTTCCCTAATCAAGAAGCCTTTTTTGGGTGAAAGGGTAGAAGGCGGTACCGTCAGGCCGTGCAAACCTGTAATAGTAAAATCCTCGACCTGCTCTTTTTCTCAGCTCTACTTTCTGAATTTATTTTGGGATAGACAAATGCTTAGACTAAGGTGAAACAAAATATATGCAAATTGACCATTTAGCTTGTTTTTGCTATTTAAGAAAACGTATCCAACAATTACAAAGGCACTGCTCTAGGCCCTGGATAATCCTCTTGCAATTCTGCTAATAGATGCAAAACAGCTTTATTTAAGAGTCATCAAGATATGGAATGACTGCTTATTTTTAACAAAGAAGACTTTTTTAAAAAAAAAATAAGATTTTCATTTAATTTATGTTCTCACTTGGTCACCTTAATATTTCAAAGCAAAACAAAATGAAAAAAAAAAACCTCCATAAACTTTGAGATCTGAACGATTTAGATCAACACTATCTTCTCCTGCTCAGGACCTATTTTCTTGATATACTCAACACTTGAGAGCCAGATACACATAAAATAGCACGTAAAATAATGGACCACAGTACAAAGAGCAGTCTGAATGCCAGCACTGCGATGAAGAAACAAACATGCCTTATCACATCTTCAAAAAAGAAAATGTCTTTTAAATTAGAAAAAGCCAC
Source organism: Pteropus medius (assembly GCF_902729225.1). NCBI lineage: Eukaryota > Metazoa > Chordata > Mammalia > Chiroptera > Pteropodidae > Pteropus > Pteropus medius. Next base: position 2,017,702 of record NW_024340697.1, read on the forward strand.
TTAAATACATGCTGGGTAATTGAAAACACGCAGTGCACGAGAAGGAATTTTGTTAGAGAACAAGCCAGAAAACAAGCAGATGGACTGACCTAGTAGGACGAACTACAACTTTTTAAATAAAAACAGGAGAAACTCCTTCGCCCTTTCTGAGTGGGCAAAACAGATTCCTTTGTATGAAATAGCTGATGGAGGAACAATACCCAGAGCCCCAGCTGTTGGAATATTTTATTGCCAACAAATTTTGCGAGCCAGCACGCTCCCCTTCACGGAGGCTAAGGTTTCTCCTGGGTTTGCTGTTAGAACTCGCTGGATGTCTGGGCTTTTCCAGGTTGTTAGGAAGTAACTGTGGCTTCAACATGTGCCTTTGAGGCCGCCATGTTAACTCGAGTTGGTCTGCTTTATTACTCTCTTGCCATTTTGGAAAAAGCAGTTGGTTACCTTTCCTACTTCTCTCTGGGGAATGGTGGGCCGGTCACACGGACACCCACTGAGTTCCGGAGCTGCTGTCACTGGGTGCCACTTACTGTTGTGATCTCAAGGGCTTTCCACCAGTGCTTTCGCAGGCAGTCCACAAATGTTGTTTACATTTTCAGATTCCTGTTTTAATTAACGTTGTGGAAAAGCTTTTCCGGGGCTCTGGTTCCTGAAGGGAAGTTAATAATATAGGTTGAAAACAAATAACTCTGCAAGGGGGAATCTAAGAGGGACCTGATTCTTCTCATTCATTGCGTTTGCCCTGATTGGCTTCTATGCTGACTTTGCCAGACTCTTTTCAAAAAAAGTTAAAAACGTGGCTTCTGTCAAAAATTTTATCCAATTCACTAATGATGGGATCAATGAGACCGTAAAGGTATTTCAAGGAGCACTGGAAGAGCTGCATATTTATCATCATTAAAGAGAAAAAATATTCAGATGAGATTGCCAGGTTAGATACGAAACTGCTCAATGTCCTCCTACAGGGCTATCAAACTATCACCTTTGGGGTTATCTTTGCCACCTGTCAGAAGTGCTTTGCATCTCTACCAGACAAAACAGTAGTCTGGGATCTATTTAATAAATAGTAAATAGCAAACCAAACAAAGGTACCTTTCCGTAGCCCAAGGCGGCGGGGGTCATGAGAGCAGCCCAGGAGCTGTATTATACCACTGAAATCAGTTTGAATTGCTGGCGCATGGTGATAATAACAAGCAGGCTGACTCTTAGTTTCATTGGTATGTGGAAATACATTAAGACCACCCAAAGAGAGCAGACAGAGGCTCTTTATTCAGAGCAAGGGAGTCAGCCTCAGTTCATTAGGTGGGCCTGTAGAAAATGTTCTAGTCCAGCACTGAAAGGGCACACTGTAATCTTTCCGTATTCCAACACTTTGGAAATGTTTTGTTAACAAAGGTGGATTCAATTGTGAAGTACTTTTTAAAATAACAACAATCACATGGCCAATGTTGACTATTGGCTTCTTTGCAGGCACTCTACTGAGTGCTTCACACCCCTTATTTCCTGTTCACTGCAATGCCAAGGGATGGGTGGGTAATGATGACCTCCACATTTGGATGGGAAAATTGAGGCTCAGATAGAACAAGTAGGTTCCCCAAGGTCTCGTATCCAGTAAAAGGTGTACACAGGATTTGAACTTGTGATTTCTTACTTGGAAAGCCTTTGTACTTCCCAGAGAGGCTTTCTAAGATGTCTCTGTACCCACGATAGTACCTCGAATATTATATGTGTTCAAAATGAATTTCTGGTAGATTAATTGGAAATTCAATCAACACAAGCAAAACAAAACAAAACAAAACAAAAAAGCAGAAGTAACAAGTGATTTTGGAAGGTCTTTCATTTTGTGTTTCTGTATAATTTCTCACTCCCTGAGGGAGATTTTTCTCTTTCCCCAGACTCCTCTCCTCCCTTAGGTAAAGATGCAGAAGGTCACACAATGACTGTGGCACCACGAGACACTGCAACTTATGACCAAGTGAGGGTTTATGGATACAAACCCTCACTCTTTATCACAAAGAAGTGGCAGTGGAAACATACTGGCCCTCGTCACGGGGGTTAATTTTAAAATTCCATCACCTATTTCACGTAGGCATCTAAAAGAACTTCATGGAAAACTATCATTCCCTAGATCAGCTGAGGAAGTCGAGTGAGCATGAACTTAAAAATGTATTTTTTACAGATGGAAGACCAAGATAGGCCAAGCAAACGCAAGGTCATGGAGCAAATCCTTAGAAGAATGCAGAAAAGAGAGCCAACTTTTCCACTTGAAACTTAGAGTTCTAACTATCAGACAAGCCCTCTCCAACTTGTTTTCTTCCACTTCGATGTCTCCACTCTTAAGGAAAAACAATGGCAAAAAGACAGCTGATTGGAAACGGGGGAGAGAAAATACTTTAAAAAAAAATATGTCTGGCAGTGATCATTTTCTTGATTTAAATGGAATAATTTTTGTATTTCCATGGGAGCGACCACATCCTGTAACATTGCCGAACACCTGGCATGTGCCATATACTCTTAGCTAAAATCAAAGCTGTGGGAACCCAGAGCCCATCTATGAGCATGTGCTAGAGATTTGAACTTAGTAATCAAAACGATTCTGTCTAGATGTCCTTTCCCGAACACTACTTACTTACAGGTCTCTTTCTGCTTAAATAGCTTGAGTGTAGGCAGGTGTTCTGCGCGACCTGAATTGTCATTGTTGTCAAGTTCAGTCTTATCTTCGGGAGCAAGGTAGGAATGAGCCAAATGAACAATCTGAACGTTTCATTTCCTGGCACCCATCATAGGAACACCTGAGTTGTGTCCCAATGGACAGCTTAGACTTGTGACAGAGGCAGGGCAATGGCGAGCATGGTGGCAGCCCCACTTGTCCCTTTATCCAGAGAATCACAGGGCTTGTCTGCATTTGAAAAAAGCCTGGATACACAGGCAAGAGGAAGGGAGGAGAGAGGGTGAAGAGGATAAAGAGGTGAAAGATATAAGAGTACTAAAAGCTTCTTAACAATCAGAATAGATGGTTTTGTGAGCCATGCGATGTCTGTTGCAACTCCTCAACTCTGCTCATATCTGGTGACAGCAGCCATAGGTGACATATAAGTAAATGGTTGTGGCTGTGCTCCAATAAAACTTTATTTACGAAAAGAGATGGCTGGCAGCATTGTGCCTACGGGCTCTCATTAGCCTGTCCCTGAATTAGACAAATAGGCATCTCAACGTGATAACCTTGAGCCAGGACTTCAGAACTGCAGATGTCATGATCTGAACTAGGAGCTTCTCACCTTGTCAATACATTGCAGTGGGTGCTTTCAAAATCTTTTTTTACAGTTAGGCAGATTTGCACAACCTGACACATCCTTGTAACCAGTGCCCAGATTACAAAATAAAAAAAGACCCTTGCCAGCCCCTCAAAAGCTCAACATTATGTCTGAGACAAATCCTTGTTGCCCTGTGTACTTGCAGCTCATTCAATTCTACTGCTGTATAGTCCTCCACTGTGCGTCAATGTCACCCCCACAGCTCAGGCAGAGAGACGACCCCACAGCAGCTCTCTGCCTGGGCCCCTGCACCTCTCTTAGGTTGGGGTCTTGAGCCCCAGGCTCTGCCCCAGGCATCCCATCCTTTGAAATCCAAGTGGAGGTAGGCCATGCTCCCCATGCCTGTGCACTCTGTGCGCTGGCAGAAAGTTCTCTGCAGATACCATCAAAGTTTGCTGCCTTCTAGAGAGGCAGTCACTACCAGCCTGCAGTGTACTGGGCCCTGCAGGAGCCACACCTAGGGTGGCCAAGTAGCGTGGTGCCAGAGTGCAAGGGGCAGAACCTGTGGTGGGAGGAGGCGCCAGGCAGTTAGTGTCAGAGGTCCCGCAAGTGCTGGTGGCCCCTTCTTTCAAACTGCTCTGCTCCTCCCACACATATACACCAACCTTGCACTCTGAGCCTGTTATGGGAATGGCGGCCTCTGGGGATCTCTGAAATGCCTTAGGGTCATTCTTCCATTGTCTTGGAGAACAGCTCCTGGGTTCTGTAGAAATGGCTGACCCATACTAACCTCTTCTCTACTTAGGTCAGTTGGCTACCCTCTTAGCGGTCTCATTTTTACAATGCAGATAAGCTAAAAATTTTCTACATCTTTAAGTTCTGCTTCTTTTTGGTTTAACAATTCTGTCTTTAATGCATTTCTCACTTCTTGCATTTTACTACAAGCAATCAAGAGGAGCCAAACCACACCTTCAATCAATTCTTTGCTTAGAAATCTCTTCGGCTACATATATCCAATTTCCTCTCCTGCAAGTCTTACCTTCCACAAAACACTAGAAACATAAACACAATCAACCAAGTTCTTGGCCACTTATAACAGGATCACCTTTCTTCCAGTTTCCAATAACACATTCCTCATTTCCATCTGAGACTTCTTCAGAATGGTCTTTACCTTCCAGACTTCTACCAACACGCGGTTCAGGATTATTTCTCTCTAAGAGATTGAGGCAGTCTCTATAGCATTCTTCCTTTTAAGCTCTCATCCTTGCCCTTGACAGTTTGTTCAGCACAGCACAGGCTTTTTCTAGCTAGTACCTCAAAACTCTTCCAGCCTCTATCCATCATCTAGTTCCAAAGACACTTCCACATTTTAAAGTCTTTATTTATTACAGCAGTCCCCCCACTTCTTGGTACCAATTTCTGTCTTAGCTCAGGCTGATATCTTAGAATACCATAGATTCGGTGGCTTATAAACAACAGAAATTTATTTCTCACAGTTCTACAGGCTGGAAAGTCCAAGATCAAGGCACCAGTAGATTTGGTGTCTGGTGAAGAGGTCCCCCTTCCCGGTTCTTAGATGGCTATCTTCTTGCTGTGTCCTCACGTGGCAAAAGGGGTGATGGAGCTCTCTAGGGTCTCTTATAAGGGCACTAATCCCATCTATGAGGGTTTTATCCTCATGACCTGATCACTTTCCAAGGGCCTCACCTCCAAATACTGTCATATTGGGGGATAGGTTTCAACGTGTGAATTTTGCGGAGGGACACAATCCTTCAGTCTTTAGCAATATGATTATTGGCCATTTGGATTTTCTTTGTGTGAAATATCTCAAGTTTTCCGACCATTGTTCTGTTGTGTTTTGTCTTTTTTTTATTGATTTAAGGTCCTCCCCCCACCCCGAATTCTAGTCATATTGTTGTGTAACATGTTACTTAAAACTGAATAGTTTAAAACAACAATAAATGTTCATTATCTTACAATTTCTATGGGTCAGGATTTGGGAATAGTTGATTGGACTGATTCTGGTTCCAGACCTCTCAGGAGGCAACGATCTGATGTCAACTGTGGCTGTAATCATCTAAAGGCTTGACTAGGGCTGAGGATTCACTTCCAACACTGCACTCACATGGCTTGTAAGTTGGTGCCAGCTGTTGGAAGGAAGCCTCAGTTCCTTTCCCATGTGGTCCTCTTCAGAGGGCTGCTCGAGCATCCTCATGACATGGTGGTTGGCTTCCCTAAGAGTGAGCGATCTAAGAGAGCAAAGTGGTAGGCGTAACACCCTTTATGTGCTTGCTTGGAAAGTCACACACCGTCACCTCTTTCATGTTCCATGGTCACCCAGACCAGCCTTGATTCAATGTGGGCAGCAACTCACCACACATGAGCATGAATACATGAAGAGGAGAATCATTGGGGGCCATCTTGGAGGCTGGCTGCCACTTGAGTCCTTTGTCATATAAAGTCATTTTAGGAGAATAAAAAAAAGGAAAGAGGAAAAGATCCTTTGGAATGTGCCATCAATCATGCTAAGATGTCTTCCCTTCCCATCTGACTACTTGGCCATTCTTTAAGACTCAGTTGAAACCCCCAGTGCGTCAGTCTCTCTCTGGCTACATTTTTATATGCTTGGACCTGCAGGGTAACATGAGACACTGCCTGCCAACCGACAAAGTCATGCCTGATATCCTGCCTGAGTGCTTTTTTAATTAAGATTTTAATCCTGTCTTGAAGCAAGCATCTTTGGGAGGGTGTAATGTTATGATTTACCATGAGTCATGGATCCCTTAGTTATTAGAGGATCATCCAAGAGGTGGTTTTCAGGTTAACAAGAGGCACCAGGCACCTGTGCTGATAAGGAGATGAGGAATTTCTTAGTTAGATAAGGGGAAGCCAGCAACAGAGCAGAGACTAGGGAGAGTCAAGAGAGGTGCCTTGGGAGGAAAACTTAAGGAAGCACTTGCTCTCAAATCATGCTAGTACAGGGTCTGCACCTGAGAGTGAGTGCCTTCTTAAATTTTGTGCCCTGGATGCCTTGCTTATTTCACTCTAGTCTTGACACTGGCTAGAAGCTCCAGGTGGCACACAGTGCTGTGTCCATCTTACCTAGGCCTGGCCTATGCACACACAATAATGGTCACAATCTTAACAATGACAACTTTAGGTTAAATGATATGCTACTGCCATTTTTTTTTAGCAATTTCATGTGGTTTGACTTCATATCATGCACTAATTTGTTAATTCTCAGGTACTTTGCTCACTTATTAATCCTTAAAACAACCTCTGCAAACCAAGCGTTATTCCCATTTTACAGCTAGAGAAGGTAAGAATTATAGAAGCTACAAAACTCACCCAAGTTCATACGACTGGTAAGAGGTAGTGCCAGAATTCCAAAGCAAGTTGGTCTAAGTCACATGCCTCAGCTCATTCTCTCTCACCATGCTGGGTGTTTCTACAGGAAGATAGAAATTGACAGCTATGGGTGTGGTGTAACTTGAGGCTATCTGAGCAGAGGTTTACTCTGTGACATTAACAATGACCCGTAATGACCCATGTTATTCAAACCTATTAGTGCCATCTCGAATGGAGCATAGACATTTAAGCATTTTCAGAAGATGGCATGGGCAGAGTGAGCTAATAAAAAGTCCTCATGAGTGACTAATTGCAGTTTAGAGAGATCTTACATGTGGGGCAAAGTGGATCTATGTCTACAGAGAGCTGCAAAAGGATGATTTTTATTTTATATTTTTCTAGATGAGGAAGTGATTTTATTGATAAGCATGGCCATTGTGAAATTCTGTTTTGAGCTTTGAGAGTCACTACAAGTTTTAGCCTATAAGAAAAAAAATAATACGCCATTTCAGCGGAATCATTATCTCTTGCCTTCTGGAATGAACCATATGAAAGTGGGGGTCAAAACTGCCAAAAGGTGGCAATTTCATGTAGTACAACCGAATACATAATTAAGAGCAGGTTCAGCAAATTTTTCCTGCAAAAGGTCAGATAGTAAATATTTTACGCTTTGCCAGACATAAGGTCTCTGTCCTACTACTCAATTCTGCTATTGTAGCATGAAAGCAGCCACAGAAAATATGTCCATGAATGCATGTAGCTGTGTTCTAATAAAACTTTATAAAAATGGACGATGGGCTGGATTTCACATTCAGGCCATTATTTGCCAACCTCTGATTGACAAGCAGAATTCCAGCATAATTTAATATCCTTTTTGCTCTGTAATATTTTGAACTTTCTATTTTGCGATTTTGTTATTGTTCTTTGATTGTTTTTTGTTTTTTGATTTTTGTTTTTTTTTAAATAATTCTTTTAATGCTGAAATGGTGATATTTAAAAAAAAAAAATCCTAGATGGTGCAAGACTTCTCTGAAGGGGAAGAAATGGCTTGGCCATGACGCACACATTTTTGGAAGCCAGCTGTTTTCACTCTGCACCGATAGATGGAAGAGCCATCCGGTCTCATAACAAGTTTTCGAATTGGTATTTCAAAAATAGAACTTGTTGCTGGAACATCTCTACCTTTAAACATTTGGAGAGGATGCTAAATAAATACCACAGGCCAAATATGTCACGTATCCAATGCTGTTATTAGGTAATACATGAGAACCTTTGATTTATGTATCTAAATACTTAATCGTATGAGTCTAAATAAGAACACTGTGTACGAGGAATGAATGCCAAAAGAATAAATGAATGAATATGGTTTTACCTGAATGTACTGGAGGATATCAGTGTGTGTGTATGGACTCATACTGGCATGGTGATAACTGGCACGGGCTTGGATTCCAGGTCTGATTCCCCTACTGAACCCTGGGCAAATTGTTTGGCTGATCTTCTCTCATCTCCCTGCTCCCTCATCTATAAAATAAAGAGGCTGGATGAGATCAGAGGGTTGCAAACAGATGCCTCCAGCAGCCAGGCTAATAATATAAGGAGGTAAGCGCAATGTAAGACAACAGATGTTAAGTTGATTGTACTATAATGTGCTTTCTTTCGCAGCTCTTTAAAAAATGAAGATTATTTTTAGAGAAGTTTTAGGTTCATGGCAAAATCGAAGAGAAAGTACAAAAATTTTCCCATATGCTTCTAGCTCCCGTGCATGCACAGCCTCCCTCATGACCAACATCCCCTACCAGAGTGGGGCATTTGTTATAACTGATGAATCTACATTGACACATCATAATTACCCAAAGTCCATAGTTTACATTACAACATTCTGGTTCGCTCTTGGTGTTGTACATTCTATGGGTTTGAGCAAATGTGTTATCACATATATCTACCATGATGGTATCATATAGAGTATTTTCACTGCCCTAAAATTATTCTGTGTTCCATCTGTTCATCTTTTCCTCTTCACCCCCAAACCCCTGGCAACCATTGATCTTTTTACTGTCTTCATAGTTTTGCCTTTTCCAAAATGTCATATAGTTGAGATCATATAGCATGTAGCCTTTTCATATTGGCTCCTTTCACTTAGTAATATGCATTTATGGTTCCTCCATGTCTTTTCATGGCTTGATGAGTCTTTTTTTAAGCACTGAATAATATTTCACTGTCTAGGTGTATCATACTTTATCTATTCACCTACTGAAGGGCATCTGGTTGCTTCTAAGTTTTAGTAATAATGAATGAAGCTGCTATAAATCTGTGTGCAGGATTGTTTTGTGGACTCGAGACTTCAATTCTTTTAGGTACATATCAAGGGGCGTAACTGCTGGATTGTACAGTAAAAGTACGTTTAGTCTTGTGAGAAACTGCTAGACTATCTTCCAAAGTGGCTGCACCACTTTGCATTCCCACCAACAATGAACGAGAGTTCCTGTGGCTCCACATCCTTGCCAGCATTTGGTGTTGTCGGTGTTCTGGGTCGGGGCCGCTCTAATAGGTGTGTAGTGGTAACTCACAGTTGTTTTAACTTGCATCTCCCTGATGACATATGATGTAGAGCATCTTTTCACTTATGCTGCCTTTTAGAACAAGATAGAAGATAAATCAACTACTTGCAAAGTTCATCTTTGGACCGTGGGTTGCTAAAGTTTGGCCCATAGGTAACTAAAATAGGGTTTCTCCACCTCCGCACTATTGACGTTTTGTGCCAGATATATATATATATTGTTGTTTGGGGAGCTCTGCATTAGAAAATGTTTAGCAGCATCCCTGGCTTCTACCCACTAGATGCCAGTAGCACCCATCCCCATCCTCTAAGTAGTGGCAATCAAAAATATCTCCAGATACCTACAAGTACCAAGTGCCAGATGGATACATTGCTGATTCTCCCAGAGGGCAAAATCATCCCTGGGTAAAAACCCATGAGGTTTTGAGGTTTTGAGGTTACTGTGAAAACACAGGTTTTGAGGCATAAATTATATCAGTGCTATTCAATGCTGTTGAGCATCAGCGTTATTTGGGAACTTATTAGAAATGCAGGTTCACGGCGCCCACTCACTCAGATTCTGTGGGCATGGGGCTCAGGAATCAGTGTTTTAGCAAGCTCTCAGGGTGTCTGATGCTCTCCAAAGTCTTAGCATCAGTGGAGCAGATTTTTAGGGGAGCAGTTTAGGTTTCTGCCCTCCTAAATGGAACATCATGAATGAGAGTGATCAGGATCTAACTGGTAGGGTAGAGAGCAAAATGCTGGAGTAAGATGAACAGAAGTACACTGTGTTTTTCATCAATAAGGAGGAAGAAGGGAGAGGAAGTCTAGATTTTAATGGCATTTGATGAATGATCTTTAAAGATTTAAAATAACATGGATTTCCTAAAATGAATTCTACTGGCTGCTTACCTGTATATAGTATCCAGGCTCTCTTAATTTGCTTAGACCATATGTCTTTAGTGAGTAGACACCAGTCACAGTGGCTGCCTGCTCCAAAATAATCTCCCCAGTGACTGAGACTCCGGTACCTCCTCTGCTTCTGACGACAGAAATTCGCTTTCTCTTCTCTCCCTACCTACTGTCTCCAGCAGAATATACTTTCACTTCCCCTCCCCCAACCAGGAGTTAGTACACAACCCAAGCCAGACCAATAAGAATCCCCCTGTGATTTTTCAAACAAGATCCAGTAAATTGACTTGAGAGAATGACTCTCATGAATAGAGAGAACAGAGGTAGAAACAGAGAAAGCTTATGGAGTTTGAACTGGTTCCAGTTGCTCCTACTCCTTCCTATGGTTTGAGTGTGTTCTAATAAATACCTTCTCATTTTGCCTTAAGTTGCTTGAGTCGGTTTTCCGGCACTTGTAACCAGAGTCCTGACTAATAATACACAACTCGGCAATGTAATCTGACAAATATGATTTCCTGGCACTTACTAAGGATTATGACCTGGATTTAGGATTGTAAAATACAGAATCCTAATCCATTAATTGTTCTCTTGATGGACATTCATGAATATTTACCACAGGGACATAAATTATTTTCTGTAGAAAGGTAGTAAATGTTTTAGGTTTTGAGGGTCATACCATCCTGTCGCAACTAGTCACCTCTTGCTACTAAAGAGGAAAATTGGCCATAGACAATATGTAAATAAATGGGTGTGGCTATGTTCCAATAAAACTTTATTTACAAAAGCGGGCATATAGTCTGAGTTGCCAGCTCCTAATCTAAACAAAACCAGCAGGTCAACATCTCAATGCTAATAAAAGAAGTCTCCTACATGAACCTACCATCATTTTACTTGATAAAGACTGAGGAGGACTACAGTATTATTCTATGGAGACAGCACGAAAGGAGAAGAGTAACAAATGTTACTTGGAATAAAATCGACATCCTCAAATGTTCTCACATCCACAGGAACACATATATGTGCTAGGAAATGATTCCAGGACAATAAGCCAAGTAGGATTGTCTTAATGCTTGAATTCATAGCTAGAAATAGAGCTTGACTTACACAGCTGCTGGTAGAGCCAGTGGAAGATGGGTTGGTACTTACCTATTTACAGAGTCTCACTTTACTAACATATACTTCTTTCTGCGAAAACTAAGGAAGTAGAATATCACTGAAGCCTGATGTGGCTGAGACTCCCTGAAGCGACCTTGATCACACTGAGTGGTCCCCAGTTTACTTTGGTTTGAGGGTAGTAAAGGCAAATGGGAACTGCTTTGCTCTGGATCAATTCTGGAACTCCCCGGGTATTTGGATTTCCCTCTGAAATGGGTCAGGAGAAGAAAGAGTGCTCCGAGGCACTTCTATGCTTATCACTGGAGAATTGCTGGCTTCCCAGCAAGCACTGGGGCAGGGGCAGGTGGTCACTGCACCTTCCTTCAAAGGGAAGACATGATTCCCACATGACCTGACTTGTTGGTAAGCCTTCCTTTCCCCTGACAGGGCTGACTCATGGGATGATTGTAGCCAAGACACCCTAAGACCTAGCTCAAAAAGAGAAGGTTGTGTTAATTACTCCCCAGGGGTGGCAGAAATTTGCCTGCGAATTTAGTCTGACAGCCTAAGGGCACACTCTAGGAGTGAAAGCTGGAAGAAAGCTAACAGCTGAGGCTTCTGGGAAGGACACCCAGGAGAAGGCCTAGAATGAGAGCCAGGTAAGGAGAAACTAGAACAGAGCTTGGAACTTATCCACAAATGGGAGGTTCTGGGAAACCAAGCCAGGACTGGAGCATAGAAAATCAGGATTTGGCGTTTGAGAATGAGCAAGAAAAATCTAAACTGTCTATAAGTTTGCCCCAAAGCCTAAGCCAACAGAGGTCCATCGAATATCCCTGAGGTGGAGACACCAGCCTGGTCCTCAAAACTTCAACATGCACAAGAGTCATTTGAAGAGATCAAAAAGCAGATTACTGTCCCTCCCCTTCAGGAATCCAGATTCAGTTAAAGCTAAAACGGGACTTGGGAGTTTACATTAAAAATATATATATACATCCCAGGTAATTCTGATGTGCTGGTCCTTGATCTATGCCTTTAGAAAGACTGGACATAAAAAGATAAAATTATGTCTTCCTGCTATCACACCTGTAAGTGCACAACCTGGACCTTTTCATGTGTTTAGTATTTTTAATCTTAAAGGCACTTTGCACCTATGATTTGCTATAATTTTCTCCCAACAAAGTTCTGAGGTAGGAATTTTTATAATCGTTTTACAGGCAAAGAAACTGAGGTTCCCAGCACTTCATATACAGTAATAAGTGGCCAAGCTCACTGCATTGAGATATATACTCAGATCTTCTGAGCATAGGGTTGGCGCTTTTGCCCCATTACAGCCGATGATAGTGCAAAATATGAAAATTTATGGAATCTAAAAATCCTACCAGATCTCTTGGGTGTTTGAGGACCGTAATGACTCGGGGTGAGATCAGGTTCCTTTCTGTCTTATATGTAAAATATATGCAATATGGTGGGCCAGCCCTAGGCAGAGACAAAATCTTTAAAGGCAAAGTCAGTGTGGTTTGAGGAAAGAGTGAAAAGAATAAGAAGGCTCTAGTGAAAAGACCAGTGTTTGCACAGCTGCTGGTCTAGCTCACGGTCTAGGGTCAGAAAAACTAGAGTTGGCAAGATTTACAGCAACAGGGAAGATCCAGGGAGGACTCACAGCCAGTCAAGGGGAGCTTCAGGCAACCTGAGGAGAGGTGGTTTTCTCGCCACTCTCCATCACCCAGGCCTAGATCCTGCGGGTTCAAGTAGGAGGCTTTAGGGTTAGCAGAGGAAGCTAGAACCTCATCTTCTGGGTAGACTTCAGTAGAATCAGCCACCTTCAATGGGCTGCTGTTTGGTTTGCCCTCTGAATTAAGGAAGGGATTGATCTCAGTCTTCTAAATAGTCCCTCCTTTGTGGTTATCATCCAGGGAGAGGGCAGAGGTCCTGGCAAATACGATTCCCATAGCCACACATCTTAGAGATACCTCCGTCTAACACCTTGATGCTCAAAGTGTGCTCCACGGCCCAGCCAGCGTCAGCAACACCAGTGAGCTTGTCAGCAATGCAGAATCTCAGGTCCTGCCCCAGACCTACTGGATCAGAATCTGCATTTAACAAGACCCCCAGGTGATCTGTGTGTACATTAAATCTGAGACTCTAAAGCAGACATCCTGTCCCTAATTTGCATTCAAAACAATACATTGGTAGAGCCTGTTGGGATTAGATCAGCCTCCTACATCAGGAGCAAGACAACAATTTCCAGCAATTTTAACTATTTTTCTAATCATCCCAGGCTATTTACTTTACTAGAAAGTAAAGATGAACAACAGGCTTAGGAAGAAAAAAAAAAAGACCACAAAAAGCTATTTAATTCTAATAAATATTCTTTATTATGATTCATGTATAACCCCACTCTCTTCCAAAACAATTTAATAGCTTAAAAATATGAGTAGTGGTAGCAAGTTTTATTTTCCAGAAAACAGACACAGCAATATTTCTCATCCTTTTCAGAACCTTGACATTCCCCTCTTAAAAGATAGAATCTATTTCTCTTCTTTGGGAAGGACTAGGTGATTATCCTTAGGAAAGAATGTGGCAGAAATGATGCTGCCTGACTTCCAAGACTGGGTCGTAAAAGGCAATAATAGCTTTTAAGATTCATTCTTATCTTAGGATATCACCCTTGGTACTCAGCCACCATGTTGGCCATATGGCGAGGCGACTTGGAGGTGTTCTGGCCATAGTCCCAGCTGTTTTTGTCTTTCCATCTAACAGCCAGCATTAACTTCCACACATATGAGTGAGCAAATCTTCAGATGGTTCCAGCCACCAGCCTTTGAGCAGCCCCAGCTTATGCGAAGTGGAACAGAGACCAGCTGTCTTGTCAAGCTCTGCCCAAAGTGCATATCTGTGAGCAAAATAAATGTCGATGTGTTTTTAAGCCACTGAGTCTGGGGATGATTTGGTACACAGCACTAGATAACTGAAACACTACTATAAACTCATACCACAGTTGTAAGAATTAGGTGAAAAGAAAATGAGATTAGAAAAATAATAAGCTAAAGAATAAAGAGTTTCGAGGTAATCAAAGCTTTCTTAAGGTTTGAAATATGAGTATTTTGTTGTTGTTTTTGCCTAAGCTTTCCTGGCAAAAAGGAATGTAGTTTAAGGCAGTGCTTCTCAAACTTTCATATGCAAACGAATCACCCAGAAGTCTTATTAAAATGCAGATTCTGATTCAACACTCCTGGGGTAAAGCCCAAGAGTCTCTGTTTAACAGACTCCCAGGTGAGGTCAAAACTGCTGTTCGTGGAACCAGACTTTGAAAAGTAAGTATGTAAAGTATCTCTGACAACTTTTCTGCAATACATTAAAATAAATTCATAACGCTGTTTCTTAGATGAGTCCTACATTGTAGAATAAATACATAAGGCAGAAGGAAATTCACTAAGTGATCTATGCGGGGTCCAAGCAACGAAGGTCAAGTACAAAGCTTGCTAACAGATTGGCTTGGTTCAAGGGTAAATTTTAGAATATCTGACGATGGACTTCATTTCTTTTAAGCAATCCTCCAACAATACTATTTCTTGTCAATGTGCTTTTGATAAGGTTTGCAGATCAGACTGTTCAAGGTTAATCATATCCCTGATGTGAACACGGTGCCAGACATGTTCTGATGCCAATTAAGGGATGATGCATATATCCTGACCATCAAAAAGAGGGTAGAGGTTAGGTCATTTAAGGAAATTTAAAATGCCAACTCAAGACAGATGTTTGGCTGAATATCCACACAGCCATCACTTTGGGAAGACAAGTCAAGAGCATGTCTGTGGAAAGGATCAATAAATACTCCCGCTCAGCAAATGGTTCTGGACTATTCTAACCTACAGATCGATGGATGGCCAAACCCTCAAATGTGGGCCACTGAGCACTCAGAGGAACCCCACAAAATAAGTGTTATCTCCTCTGTTGGGGACATTTTATACTGAGCTTGACCTTCGAAATTATAAAAATATAGGTTTGGCATGGCCTCATAGGCTCAGTATAACTTAGCCCTTCCTATTTCCATTCATAGCGGCAAAGGCTGGGGAATGACCAAAAGAAGCTACAAATGACTGAATGTTTTCCTTCACGCATTTCTCTAAAAGTGTTAGGGTTACGACAGCTGTTGATTAGAGACAGAAATTCCTAAAACCTGCCTGTTCCTCACGGAGAATAGTGAACTCAGAAAGTCAGGCTTCCAATTCAAAGGAGGAAATAGGCAAAGAATGAAAAAGGGATATCCAATGAATGAGGTTGGATCCATAATTTGGGGAGAAAGGAGAATTTCACTTTCTAAAACCAGAACGGACTATGGTCTGGGCCCAACCAGATGGCAATACACCCAGAACGTAGACTGGGTACAGCACCCCATGATGTAATGTATGTGAAAGTCATTCTAAACCCACTGCTAGCTTATAGATTTGAAAACTGACAAGGATAGGGGCAGGCCAGTGAGATAAAGAAAGTGCTAGAAGAGATAAGAACCCATCAGAAGGAGGCAGACCATGACCAACTTTGTACAGACAAAATTGGGTTCTTAACATTAAGGGAGATTTTTATCTGTCATTATTTTAAACTCAGGGCCTCAGAAAACCTTGAAAATTCTTTAGCATAATGAAATGATGGTGTTTATTATTCAAAATGAGAAAGTGCCCATGTTTAGGCAATTAAAGAAAGGTGTAGTTTATAAATTTAAGCTAAGGATCAAGTGATCACTAAAGGAATGGGCAGCTTCACGCAATAGTGAGATAACCATTTCTGGAAGAATTCAAGGCTAGACGAACAGCTACTAGAGCAGCGGTCCCCAAACGTTGTGGCCTCAGGGACCGGTGCTCCTATGAGAATCTAGCGCCTGATGATCTGAGGCGGAGCTGAGGCGGTGATGCCAGCGCTGGGGAGCGGCTGCAGATCCAGATGTAGTTTTGCTCTCTTGCCCTCTGCTCACCTCCTGCTGTGTGGCCCGGTTCCTAACAGGCCACAGACCTGTACCAGTCCACGACCTAGGGCTTGGGGACCCCTGTACTAGACAAAATATTCCTGCATTAGAGAGGAATATAAGCTACACTATTTGCAAGGTACCATTAGAATATAAGCATCTAGAATTCTCTGACATCTTCAGGCTGCCATTTGGCATCTGTTTATATCCCCAGAGGAGAATTTTACACTGAGGCAAATATATTAGGCGAAGCTCTCTGTAGTTAAGAAGCTACGTGCAGAAAAGGCCCCAATGATTTTTTGCTCCATCCTTTTACAGTTGAGGAGACCAGGTCCAGTTTTATTCATGATGCCCCAATATATATTGCAGTGGTGGCGAAGTTGACATTAAGAGCTTACATTTCTGTATTTCTAGTCCATATGTGTGTGTGGCTTTAGGCAATAAACATATCGAATTAACATCACAGTCACTCCTTGCAAATCTAAACTTTACTGTCGAGCTTTTGTTAAATGTGGTTCTATTGAAACCATAGCAAAAGACACGTAACTTTAATTAGGAAAAATTTCAAAGATACACAAAAGTGGAGAGAATTGAACTTTCATGTACCCTTCACCCAGATTCAACAATTATCAAATTTGGCCACACTTGCTTTCTAGATCCCTTTTTCTCTTGGCCGAAGTATTTTAAATGAAACCCAAATGTTATATTACCTCTAAATATTCCCATATGCAACTCCAAAACATACAGCCATTTTCTTACATATAACCACAGAGCCATTCATGCTGAAGATAATTAATACCCAAAACATACCTAGTCTATAATCAAATTTTCCCCAATTGTCTTCAAAATCTCAATCTCTCTTTCTAAGCAAAAAATAAAAACCAAATAAATAAGGCAATTATTAACTCTAGAAAGAACCATTAGAGAAAGGAGATGTAATCCTGTCTATGAATAACATTTATATAGCCATAACAACATAAATACTGAATATTGATGAATAAAAAGTTATCATGTATATTAGGGGGAGAAGTAGAGAATTTCCTTATTAAGAAAAGGACAGATAATACTTAAAACTGAATAAAGAAGACATACCAGAATAATCAGGGTTTTGTTTCTGTTTTGTTATTCTTGTTTTGCTTGCAATGTGAAATTAAATACCAGAAGAAACAGTTGAAAGACTTGAAAATGGCTGCCTCTGGGAAAACAGACCACATGCAGAGAAGCTATGTTTTTAATTAACCATTCATATATAGCTTTGTACATATGTAACTTTGATAAAACCCAAAAGTAAAATACTTTTTTATTTTGAAAAAAATTAACGCATCGGTGAAATTTATTCCCTATGGTTATTCAGCAAAAGTAAAAACGGTTGGAAAAGAAAAGAATATATAGCTAGGACAAACTAAATGGAATTTTTACAAACGTCAGCATTAGAATTGAAAGTGTTATAAAATAAAAGATGATAGTTTCTTCTGTTAGTATTTTACTCATTTTATTAAACTATATTCTGAAAAAAAAATAGCGTATGCTAATTCATTAACGATTTATTGACATTTGATTAAGCATCAAGTACCAAGGTAGGTCCTAGCATTACAAAGCTATAAGGAACCCAGTCTGGTAGAGGAGAGAAACGTATAGATCAGGGATTGCATTAAAGATTTATGCGTGCCATAGTGCAGACACGAACAAAGCTTCGCTGACACAAAATATTAGTTCTCCTGGAGCAGGAGGGGGTGCGGGATGGGTTAAGAAAGTCTTCAGAAGATGATGACATTTTAAGTGAACCTTTTTCCCAAGCTCGCTTTGCCTTCGAGTACTCCCCGCTAATACACTGGAAATAGCAAAACAGTTTTCTTTGTTCTCTTTTATTTTTTCTGGGTTTTTCTCTGACGTTTTTTCATTTAGAAAATGAAAATATATGAGTTTTTAAAGCATACCTCCAAATAGAGTAATGAGCGTTAGTTTAGGGAAAGATTTGCTTCTCCACTCTGACTTGAAAATCTATTATTCACCCACAAGGAATTAAAATTATATCAATAGGAAAGAGGAGAGACATTCGAGATTAAATAAAACACTTTCATTTTACATACTAGGCAACTGGACTCAAGTGATAAAAATATTACATCGATTATAGGTTTTGGAAAGAAGAACAATTTGATTTGCTTGTTTAGCTGTAATAATATTTAAAAAGTTATATTCATTCTTCTAAAGTTTAGCATTGTCAGAATTTACTGATAAATTTCACTTTCTGAGGAAGAAATACATTTGCCTGGTACAAAAATAAGAATGCATAGCTGTTATGTGGGGGAAAGCTCCCTGGAGCTTCTGTCTGTCACATCCCACCCAGTTTCTACCACCCACTGCCACCCCCAGGTAAATACTGTCCTTTGTTTGGTATGTACTTTTTTTTTTTTTCCCAGAATTTTGACCAAACACGAATGTTGATTCTTATTTCCTTTTTAAGGTAGAAATATTTCTCCAACCCATGTACTTTAGGCACGGCCATTTGACTTGTTTTGGCCAATGCAATGTGAGCAAATAATATATAAGATATCTGAGCAGAAGCTTTAGTGCATTTCTGTGGTTCAGTTCTTTTCACTGTGCTTCTGTCCTTCACCAGAACAAAATTTCCCAGATGGTGTTTGCTCTTAAGCCCTAGTCCCGGATTTCAAAAACACATGGAGCCAAGCCCAGCAGAGCCTAGCAGAGCAACGGGCCTCATGTAACTTAAACTCCCAAAAAGTGCTGCTATAAGCCAATGAGATTTGGGGTGTGTTTGTGGCTATAGCAATAGCTTACTAATACAAATACCCACATTTTTTGGAAGTTGAATAACAAATTGTGGAGTAGTAATAGGAGAAAGCAAACGTCTCATAGATCTATAAATACAAATATCTAGAGATAGCGATCTATTAATACTAAATCTATAGGTGCCAATATCTGGAGATCCAAGTACATGAAATCTAACTCAACAGAAAATCACTCCATCCCCCGACAGTGAAAATCAATTGTCATCAAGCCCTACCTCTGCTCACATAGCTACATAAAAACTAAGCAAATGAAAAATGATGTGATTTTCAGTCTAGGGGAAGAGTGCATAATTATTATATACTACTTGATTCAAAAGCAAATTTTATATATACATATAACATTTATGTATACATACATATATATATATATATATATATATATATATATATATATATATATATATATATATATATATATAAATGTATATGTACATATATACATAAATACTGATTTAACCAGAAATTGTGATATTACTTTTGGAAGAATTGGGACACATATAATGAGGGTATGATCTATTTTTTAGACATATTATACTATTATGGTAGATAAGGATTAAGCATTGGTGAAAGGTAAACACAGGAGAATTTGCCAAAAGAGTTGCATATGGATGCTTCTGGAGAATGAGACTGAGTATTTGGAACGGTGGGGCAAGGGACTCTTGTTATTCTCATAAGTTTTATAGTATTATTGGATTTTAAAACACGTTCATGTGATTTTTATTATGCTAATTCTGAGACAGTCCATTTAAACGAAATTTTAAAAATATATAGATACACGTGATCGACATATAAAAAACAACCACAACCATCATTAATTAATTAATGGATAAAATTCAACGTGGTCCTTCACAGTCAACTTCTCATGTACATTACCCTCAGGTCATTTCAAATCTTAGGCTTTCCTTGAATGCATCCTATTTCTTTACAGTTGTATGCCTTCGCATATGCTCTTCCCTCTGCAGGGAACTCTCGCTCATCCTTCTTCCGGTAAATCCTACTTATCCGCTATGTAGCCCAAATACTTCCACTGACTCCCCTGCAGGGTCATGGAAACAGCATCATTTCTTTCTCTAGTCTCCTATATTATAGAGTGCACACTCATTCTAGAATATTTTACCTCAATTGTAAACATCTTCCTTTCTCAGAAGAGGTCTTCCCTCAGAGGGTTTATGGAAGTCGCAGGTCATAAAGAAGACTTCAGGCTGTCCCTTTTAAACTCAGCTTCACCTGTCCTCTATTTTTGTTCATTGGGAGTGGTTTTATGCATGGGTCCCCAATCCCTGGTACCAGTTCACCACCTGTTACGAAAGGGGGCTGCACAGCAGGAGGTAAGAAGCGGGAGAGCCAGCAAAGCTTCATCTGTGTTTGCAGCTGCTCCCCAGCACTAGCATCACCGCCTCAGTTCCACCTCAGATCATCATGCATTAGATTCTCATAGGAGCACCAGACCTTGGCGCCAAAAAGGTTGGGGACCTCTGGATAGCATCTTTGACCTACCACATTTTGCAGTTACCTAACTAGTTGAGGCTCATTAAAAACTCAATCATACTATATTAGTTTGCAGCAAACGAACAAATAAAAACAGTCTATAGTACCTGAGCCA
Source organism: Pteropus medius (assembly GCF_902729225.1). NCBI lineage: Eukaryota > Metazoa > Chordata > Mammalia > Chiroptera > Pteropodidae > Pteropus > Pteropus medius. The sequence goes on from NW_024340697.1 coordinate 2,038,220, forward strand.
GACAGAAATTTATGTAGGGGTGAAAAGGACAACTAGTCTTTACATTGATAAATCCTTGTGTCTGTCAACAGAAAACTCCATAGTTTTCCTCAGTTTGTTGCTCCCCATCTTGAGTCACTTATTCTTTGCTAGAAGGCCTCATTTCCTGATGCAGAGAAAACCAAGTATAGCTAGATTTCTGTGGCCTCATTAACAGGTCACTGCTCAGAAGGTCCCCAATACAATGGGAGGAGACATTGAGGGCAGTAAACCACGAGCCACACAATAAAAATTTAGACTAAAGATTTCCTACGCCCGTCTAAGATGCGAATATGTTAACCTTTTAATCGCCTTAGTGTGGACTGAGCCGAAAATATTTGCCCAAATTTGACATATGTTCTTCCCACAAGTCCTGGAGTTATGTAGAAATTCAGCTGCGTAATAGCTGGCTTGATATATCTTCAAATGGATTGTAAAAATGCTAGTGGGTTTTTTTCTTCTCATTCTAGGTTGCTGAGAAAGCGGAATAGGTACAGAATGAATGAAAACTCTGGAAAGTCTCCACAATCAACTAAAAGTTTGGGTAAAGAGAGAATCATCAGAACATTCAGAGGGCGGACTTCTTCTCTGAGCAGGAAGTCAAAGGATTCACATGTTCACCGCAGATGTACGTCCAGAACAGGCTTCGCTGGAAACATTATCACCTTCATCAGGGATAGACTCTTCTTAATGAGAAACAGCTGCCCTTGTAGGGTTTCAGGGAAGTTTCTGTCCCAGTATAAGCCAGAATGCACTGTGAAACACACATAGGGTCAAAAACTGTTTTTTTGGGGGGGGGGGGTGCCTTTGAACTTAGAAGAAGAAAACTGTTACTTCCTGTGACTTTCTCGTGGGATAAGGATGTCTGCCCACCTGAGGCTGGTTGTTGATTTCTCTACACCAAGACTTCACTGTCGCCAGTGTGCATTGTTCTGCTTTGTCACTTGTCTTAAGTAAAAGTGAAGCTCTATAATTAGAAAGTCAATGATAGCAAGGAGAAAAGGGCCTGAGCAGCAGGCTTTGCGCAAAGCCTCAGGCTGCAGCTGTAACTTACACTGTAATTTTAAATTTAAGTTCAAATTACATGATACCATAACACAGCAACAAAGGGACTAGGGACACAGAGGAGCCAGCAGGCAAACCTTGGGATGTTAAAACTCGACCTTCCTGTGGGGCAGAAATTTTATTTAAATCTGGGAGAATGGTCCTGAGAACGAATTGCATAAATGATCCAGGCAAAACCAGGAAAGGCTTTTGTATGACTCCATGAGCTGATGCAAAGTAGCCCATTGTTTCTGAACAAAAATTGGTAGATGTGCCCTGAATTCTAGCATTTACTTTGGTTTCCTACATAGAGTCATGGAAAGTTAAAATTGAAAAACAACCCAAGGATTTAATACGCACAACCTTCTACTTTTTGACATCTGTGCTATTTGGGAGCAGAGAATTGTCACTCTACAGACAACACGGTCCTTAACCCCCAGCCCTGTATTCCAGCTACCTCCTAGGCATGGTGCCTCATCAGAGAATCACTGCCAAAGACACACCTTCCCAACCAAGCTCCCTGTCTGCTGCCCTGCATCCACCATCCCTAAACTCCTTCCTCCCATCCTAGTTCTAATCTCTCACCAGGTGTCCACCATTAAAACCAGAAGTCAGGTTGCACACTTTCCTCTTCCCCTTTCCAGTGGCTTTATAATCCCACCAGAATTATTGCTTTAATTAGCCCTGTTCTCTCCAGGCTCTCCTGTCAGGTCCTTATCCTCTGTCCCTTGCATTACTGTAGTAGTCCTGCGTGGCCAACTAGCCTCCGGTCCCTTTTCCACACGACTGAGAGAGTTAGCTTTCTATAACCTAATGGCAATCGTGTGATCTATTATTTAGATGATGTACTCAAAAAGTCTAAGCTAAGGCTCACGAGTTGCCTATAAATCCAGGTTCCTTGCATTTTTACAAGTAGCACAATAGAGGCAAAGCAGCTTAGAGGCCTGAAGTCTGAATCCTGGTTTGATTCCTGCCCTCAGAGCTTTCTATCTCTGGGTGCTAGGAAGTTAATGAACGGATATATGCTGCAGTTCCCTCCCCCGTAACAACAACAACAACAACAACAACAACAACAACAACAAGAATAAGTAAATCATCTAGAACTGCACTTTTCAGGAAGTAAGTATTTGATAAATACCAGATATTATTGTTAATATTATTATTATATTAAGATCTCTTATTAAAGACACTTGTATTCATTAAGCCTTTGTTGAGCAAAGTCTACAGACTATATTCTACAAGGAGTTATGAGGCTCGTGAGACTTTCAGGAACCTGATGTGTAAATCTTAGAACCCTATTCCTAACAGGGTTGGGTAAAACACTTTCAATTGCCGATGTAAGAAACGTCTAAACCTGTAAAGAATTTTTATAGTTTATTTGAGCCAAACTGACAATATATACCTGGGAGCAAGACTTCAAATGCTCCTGAGAGTAACACGTTTGCAACTTCTTTTATGCATTTGAGATTAAAGAGGGGACGTAAGGAAGATTGGACAAAGCTGGATGGGGATTGGGTTACAGGAGAGTTAGCAAGATTCTGTGCCCTCCTGAGAGTCGTCATCCTCTTCCAGGTATTTCAAAGGGGTGCTAACCTCTATACACGACAACAATGGACAATGATGGGCCAGCTTAAAATCTTTCACTAAAGAAGTTATAGGCCCGTGGGTGACTACCCACCATGACCTGCCCATTTAGGAATTTATAATCAGATCGCCCTGTGAGGTGACTTTCCATACAACCCTTTTTTTCTAATGCACACAATCTTATGTGAATAAGATCAGGTATCAGTCATTCATTAATCAAATGATTGTTTCTCTGTAATGTGTCAGTCATTGTGCCAATATTCAACTTTAATTCTTTTATAATAACGGCAAAGTTCCTAGCATATATTAGAGATAAAAACAAGTGTTTAACAATGAAAATATTTACCGTTTCAGTCTCTGAAACCAAATAAAATTAAACACAAATCTCGCAAAATCTACAGAAATGAAAAAAAATTAAATTACGTTTCCTACTTCTCCGAGATTCCTACGATTCCGTCTACATATTGCCAAGACCCTAAAATCAATTTTCCAGAACATTCTGGATAACACATTTCTCCTAGTATAAGTAATCTTCTTTGATTTGGGTTTAAAAACAAACTAAATCCAAATGTCGCTAAAACCTTCATTTTCCTGTTTTCGCATTCTTTATAGACAAAGCTTAAGATTTCAGAAAGTCATCTATGGCCGTGCCACCCTGAACGTGCCCGATCTTGTCTGATCTCAGAAGCTAAGCAGGATCAGGCCTGGTTAGTACTTGGATGGGAGACCACCTTGGAAGACCAGGTGCTGTGGGTTTTTAAAAAAATAAAAAAAGATTTCGCAAAGTTTCCAGTAGCTGGATATCTATCATGTATTTTAGTCTTAAAAATACTGTTGAGTTAAAAAATAATAAAGTACTGTATAGGAATTTTTTAAGCAATTGGTAGATAAAAGACAAAACAGCAAAGAGAAAGATCTCGAGATTAGCATGGTGAGACAGCTGTTTTCTCAGGGCTGAGGGACAAGGCTTGGATTTGCGCCAGCAGCTTTTCGCAATTCAAATTAGGTTTCTTAAGTGGTTTCAAAGTCTTAGGTCAGGGCCCTGAAGTTAACCTAGAGGTGCCAAGTGAAGTTGATGATTTCAAAGACGTTTTCACAGTATCAATGAAAACCAAATGACAGAACTGGGCCTTGGACGGCGGGGGCTGAACTCAAAAGAAAATGAAACAGTGGGTTGCTTGTCATTTTACCTCCAGCGAGTCAAAGTCATCAAAGGAACGAGAGAAAAGTTGAAATTTAGGGGGTCGAATCTTAGATGTGGTCTGGACTGCAGTTTGGTGGGGTTTCTTGAAACCTCCGTGTGGCTGAGGAATGGGGAGGAGCCCAAGCAAAGGCAGAATCCCTGGGAAGCAGAGCTGGAAATTTCCTGTTGGTGTTTGTCACTGTCAATCAAACCTTTTAACAAATCGCGTTTACTATTAGACTTTCTGCTGTTGTTTACCGATTATGAAGAAATACAAGAATTTGTAAAATATAGAGAAGCAAAGTTAGAAAATTAAAATTACCTGCCACCCACAGATCAACTATAACAAATATTTTGGCCTATTTTCTTCCTACCTTGCTTTTCATGCATCCATCTATCCATCCTTCCTTTCATTTATTCATCATCTACATAGTTCTTCTTATCCAGCTATTGATCTATCCTTATACAGTTAGATATCTCTGTCGTTATATAGAGTTTGCATTGTCGCCGATTATCAGATGTTTTGACTCCTAACCTTCATTCATGGGGTATTCTGGTTTTGCTAGGCAGGCTAGGCAGGGAATTTATGGCCTTTTAAAGCAGTCCCCCCTTATCCACGGTTTTGCTTGACAGTGTTTCACTTACCCGCAGTCAATCGCGGTCTGAAAATATTAAATGGAAAATTGCAGAAATCAACAATTCATAAGTTTTAAATTGCATGCTGTTCTGAGTAGCTTGATGAAATCTTGTACCATCCTACTCTGTCCTGCCCCGGACAGGACCCACCCCTTTGTCCAGCTTCTCCACATTGTAGATGCTCCTCGCCCATTAGTCACTTAGCAGGCGTCTCAGTTATCAGAATGACGGTCCAGGTACCGCACTGCTTGTGTTCAAGTAAGCTTTATTTTACTTCATAATGCCACATTCACAGAACTTTTATTATAGTATATTATTATAATTGTTCTACTTTATTATGTTATTTTTGATAATCTCTTACTGTGCTTAATTTGTAAATTGAACTTTCTCATAGGCATGCATGTATGTATAGGAAAAAACGCAGTGTAAATAGGATTCGGTACCAAGCACAGTTTCAGGCATCCGCTGGGGGTCTTGGAATGTATCCCCCACGGATAAGGGGGGACTATTACATTCAATGTTAAAAAATTTTTACAGTCAAGAATTTGGTGTTTTTCTCAGTTTAACTAAAACAAAAACACAAGACACAGAACTACAGGGGTTTGCACTAAAGATTTAAAAATATTTTGGCCTGCAAAATTATGTTCCACGGCCTCCCCTTTGCTTGCTCCCTCATATGCCACCCAATGTGGCTCTCTGGTGGCTCCTTGGGTCTCTGAGAGGTTGCTTCTAAGGGCGGGATTGGAAATGTCTCTGTCAAAATCCCCACAGAGGTATCTCGAAGGATGGATAATTTATAATTGGTGACAGTAAGTAATGGGGTTAATGTATTGATAGTTGTCATATCTATCTATCTATCTATCTATCTATCTATCTATCTATCTATCTATCTATCTATTTTTACAAAGTGTTTTATATTCATAAACTCAGCTGAGACTGGTAGAAAGATAGTTTAGATTGTGAGTAAAAGTGCCTTGAATTCTATTCCAAGTTTTGTCTCAACTATTACCTTTTACAACACTTAAATTCTCCGGACCTCAGTTTCCCTATGTATGAAGGGGGACGCTGATACCTAGTGGACCAGATACTTGCTAAGACTATTCCTAGATCAGCAGTGACATGTATTATGAAGGTTTTGATGGCTCCATATTGGCCGAATATTGAGGCGTTATTTTCATCAACTACCAGTCAGTAGTGAACTTGCTATGGGAACACACTCAAAAAGGAACCAGAGAGGAGCAGCACTATGGGGGTGGTGGAGGAGGAATGCAGGTCTGCCCCCAAACAAAGTTGTAAAAATCTGCTAATATTGTTCCTCTGTACTTTTCTTAGTTCCTTGGGTGAAATAAGCTAAGTGAGAAGGAGTATGTGAGTGAGTGAGTGAGTGAGTGTGTGTGTGTGTGTGTGTGTGTAGAAAGATACGAAGGATCATTTATTACATACATACTTCATGGAGCAACTGGCATCAGTTAGTATTTCTTGAATAGCCCCAGAAACAAACGTAAGATGGAGTAAGCTTGGAGAAAATAGATGCTCTAACGAATTTGGGCCCTTGAGGGCCTCCTAAGAGAGCTATGGTGTTTGCTCCCAGAGAGAAGAGCCCATGACAACAATATGTTTCCTGCTTCCCAGGGTCCAGGTTAGCACTCGTGGCTCTAGGCCTGGGCACTCAGCCACAGCCGTAGCCACAGCCCTGCCACATACTCAGGGATGGGAGGGGCAGGCCACTCCTGGGAATGGCTTCCTGCTCCCCACTCCTGATGCTGAGTCCAAGAAAAGGAAAAAAAACAAATTCACCCACGACTCTAATGGAGGTGTTTTCTTCCACGTTTCATTGTTATTGACATAGCCAATCTGCAACGATTAATTAAGCAAATACTGGAGACTCGAATGCTGTTGGCCTCTTGTTTAAAAGTGACATAAAATTTATTCCCTATTTCTACATGAGTTACCGAAACAGAAAGTTGAATGACTTATCCAAGGCCACTTGGCAAGCCAGTGGGTTCAATCCCTACATACCTAGCACACACAGTTGGCCTGGGTGGAGGGATCGTGCAAGGATCCCCTGTCCCCTCATCTCACACAGCACCCTGTCTACCCATTTGTAAATGCCTAACATTTCCAGAGCTGAGTCATTCCTTATAGAGTCTGAAAAGTCCCCCTATTAAGATCCAAACCCTAGGGCAGGAACAACGCTTTGAGCTACTATCATACATTTTCTTTAGAGAAATATCCTTTCTCAGATCCCTTTTTTAGAGAGTTAGCTAGAAACCAGGTCTTCCTGGAACAAGGCAGGAATGAGACACCTTGTCGTGTGGTGGCAGAAGGAAGGAAAGACTGGAGGTGGGGACTTGTCAAAGACAAACTTTCAGTTATGGGTTGGTCCTGCTTCCAGCTGAATTGCTGCCCCACATTGCAACTTTATTAATTCATCTTCTACTTGGGAATGTGTTTAAAATACCAAGCAATAAAATAGTCTGGGAGTCGACATGTTTAATTAAGTTCAAGTTGACTTAAACTTATTTATCTACTGTGTTCACGGATTCTTCTACCTCCCTCTCTGTTCCCTAAACAGAAGCTGCCCTAAGGACTGGCCCTGGGTTCGCTTTGTCCTCTAGGCTCTCGATTTGGGTCACTCGCTCTTACTTTTTCAGCTTTAAGCATCACAATTAGGAGGCTGCACCTCCCCAATTTTTCTCTAACCCAAGGATAGGAAACTTTGTCTGCAATGAGCCCGATAGGAAATATTTTAGTCTTTGCGGGACACACAGTCTGTTGAAGCTGCTCAACTCGGACTTTGCAGCATGAAAATAGCCATAGACATATGTAAATGAATGGGCGTGGCTCTGTGCCAATAAAACATTTTTTTAGGAACATCGAAATTTGAAGTTCATGTAATTTTCACTTATCGCAAAACATTATTTGTCTTTTTTTCTCCCCAACCATTTAAAAATGTAAAAACTATTCTCCCTGGGCCTTACCAAAGCAGACTGTGATCCAGATCTACCCCATAGGCTGGAGTGTGTCGGCCCTTTTTCTAACCCATACCTCTCTCCGTGCTCCAATCCTGCTGTCGAAAACACTCTCACACTTGACAATTATAATATGGAAATCTCTCTGCCCTTTACCCATTTCACAAAATAAGAAGTAACTTCCTTATTCCTCTTAAGATACTGGAATTTTCCCAAGGACCCAGGCTGGAACTCTGAGGGTCACCTTATCTCCCATTTGTCATTTCTTACGCAAAACGAGCATCCCGATTTGACTGCAGACACACGTGCAATGCTCCCAGCAGCTGTCCCTCTCTTTGGCACAAAAAGCCCTATATATCCAAATGAATTCTCATAGAGCAAGACTCTCATCACAGAACTCCCTTCGATGTCTCTACCATTTCCTGCACGTATTGACCCAGCCTGCAAGGCCCTCCACTTGACTAGATGTAATTTTTCCTCTGGCAGAGTTTTCTAGTTTCATCTCTCTCTATTTCCCTACACAGATTCTCTGCGCACCCCAAAAGGATTGGCCTTTGACAGGTGAAATCAACATGCTGGGAGGGGCATTCCTACCTTTATGCCTTTGCTCCTGATCTCCCCGTGCCCCGCCCCCGCATCCCCGAACCCCGAACTGCTTTTCCTAAATCTATAGACCTATCAAAAGGCTCACAGCCAACCACAATAAGATACTATTTCTGACACGCTAGGGTGGATGTCATGGAAAGACTGACAATAACTGATGTTGGTGAGAATGTAGAGAAATTGGAATCTTCGTTGAGTGCTGGTGAGGATGTAAAATGGTACAGAAGCTTTGAAAAGCAGACTGGTGGTTCCCAAAAGATTAAACATGGAGTTACCATATGACCCAGCAATTTGATTCCTAGGTGTCTACTCAAGAGAAATGAAAACACACGTCCACACAAAAACCAGTACACCAATGTTCATAGCAGCATTATTCATAATAGCCAGAAAGTGGAAAACACCCAAATGTCCATTAGCTCACGAATGGATAAACACAAAAGGTCACATATGATTCCATTTATATGAAATGTTCAGAATAGACAAATCTATAGAACTAGAAAGTAGATTAGTTGTTGCCTAGGACTGGGTGGGATTGAAGGAATGCGGGGAAATGAGGGGTGACTGTTAATGGGTATGATGTTCTAAAATCGATCGTGGTGATTATTGCACAACTCTGTGAATACACTAAAAACCACTGAACTGAATACTTTTAAATGGGTAAATTTTATGGTACGTGAATGATATCTCAGTAAAGCTGTTTTTAAAAGGCTCCTGACCAAATCAGATCATCAGAACGTGATTGTTAAAGAAAAGATTATTTTGTAGCTATATTATCTGTTCCACTCAGTTGATATTATATATTACCTTAAATTTTTTTCTGCCTATATTTTAATCTCCCAACTACATTTGAAACTCTCATACTTTTACATAGAAATGCCTGTGGTGTTCATTTAATTCAGAAGATGATTGTGAGTAGTTAAAGTAATTTAAATCAAGCCAGAGCTGATAGGTTATAAAGTGTGAGTGTGTCAAACACAACTCACAAGCTGCCATTTTTGATGTGAAATGATGAAATGGAAAAAAAACAAAGCTTGGTTTCACCTGTAAATTGATATGTCTTGCTTTTACCGTTGTGCATCCATTGGACATTGACAAACTGGACACAGGCTGTCTCTCTGATCTACTGCAGAGTGCTCGGAAATGAGGATATTTGGTTATAGTTTTGATGCACTTTCCCCATTCCAATTTCTTAATTCATGACTACTATGACTGTATTATGTGCATAACATTGAACACAAAGATTATTTAAGCAAATTCCATAAGTAATATATGACTACGCTAATGTAGCTGTCAGCTTTCTATATACTAAGCATGTGGCACCCTAAATTCCATTTGCTACCAATTTGTTCTTTTTGAAAAGTTTATATTTGGCACATTATTTCTTGAAAGATATCAATTAATGAAATGTTAAGGTGTATATGATAGGTCTATAGTCAACATATGTTGATTAGGTCACCAAGAAATTAAGTATATGGAAATGAATAGAATCCTGCTTGTGTTAGGGTTCTCTAGAGAGCACCCATGATCCATTCTATAAATTATATCCAAGTAAATGCTCTCAACACAAGGGTTAAGGAACCCTAATAGTATTCCAGGCTTCCAAAGGAAATTTCTACCCTAGAATCCTATTCAGGGCAAAGATGCAGCAATATATTAAATTATTATGTTTAATGTCAGGGAAGTATCTTTTCAGGAAAGGTCAGAAATCATTTGTCTTTCGAGTATCACATTTGAATGACCTAATTCTCAGCAAGTGGAAATGCAAAGTCAAAGCCGTAGGCAAAGCAGAGTTCTTGAAAGACCAACTTTCTACACTTTGCGTTATAGCCTCATTTTCAAGATTACTCAACTCCTTGAGGGCCACCCAAGGCCTGGGCGACCTTGGCGAAACTTGAGTTCCCATCTAGACGTGTGGGGCCATGGCTGTAGTTAGCAAGAGCTTCACTCACTTGCTTGGAATATCCTCTATATATTTACCTAGGAATGTGTAATGGTGGTGACCAAGGATTCAGGAATTGGAATCCTAGCCAATCACACTCGCTTTGCTTCAGAGACTGTATTAGTTTTCTGTGGCTGCTGTAATGAATTACCACGAACTTGGTGGCTTAAAACAGCACAAATTCGATATGTTATAGTTCTGTACATCAAAAGTCTGAAATGGATTTTACTGGGATAAAATCAGATGTAAGCAAGGCTGGTTCCTTCTGGAGGCTCGAGGGGAGAATCCATTTCTTTCCTTTTCCACTATCTAGAGGCCATTGGCATTCCTTGGTTCCTGGCCCCTTCTTTCTTCTTCAGAGCTTCACATCTTCCCATCTCTCTCCACCTCCCTTGTATGAGGACCCTTGTTATTACACTGGGAGCACCAGGGTAATCTAGGATAATGTCTCCATCTCAAGATCCTTAACCAATCCACAAAATCCCTTTTGTCACCTAAGGTAACATATTTGCAGGTTTCAGGGATTAAGGCATGGATATCTTTGGAGGCCATTATTCTGTCAAAGAGTAGTCCTCCTTGAAATATCATCATCATCATCACCATCATCACGACCCTTAAACATCAATAATAGTCTGGGCACAGGTGGCAAACACTCTATATCATCGTTTCATGTCGTCCTTAAACACCACTGGAGTTTGGTGTTGCTACACCCATTTTACACATGGCAACACTGAAGCTCTGGGAGGCATGATGACTTGCCAAGAGTCCCATGGCTACATGTCCAGTCACCTCTTGCTGCAAAGTCTGTGATTTTAAACACTATCAGGAAATTCTCTTCAACCCTTCATGGTCACCACAACCATCTCTGTCTGGGGTTGTAGAGGTACCTCATCCTCAGCTTCCCACCTTTTCTTGTCCAGCCTCATGTTGAAGCTCTGGTGTGACTCTCAGTTTCCATAGTTAACACAATGCCCAACAAAGACCTAGATGGGTAAGGGTTACCCAGCATCTAGTCCACCTGTCTGCCTCATTGGGGGTGGAATCAGTCATGTGACATTTATTTAGTGTCCACTGTGCACTGGGCACAGAAGCAGGCTCTGGCAGTTCATCGATTTTTATCTCAAACCATGAGGCATATCACTGATGCCACATTCACAGCACGTACGATTTTAGTGGAACAAACTGTCTTGTACTTTGTGATTTCAAACAAGTCGTTATCCTTGACCCTAATTATAAGAATATCTAAAGTACATAGGAAGACAAGGTATAGACACTTAAGATTTAGTCTTTTCCCTACCCAAATCAATATTCTTTGACTTATACTTGATTCACTGATTTTAAGAATTATAAGTGAATATTTTTCCTGATTTTCAAGGGGAAAGCTGAGCTACAGGATGGTTATTTAGTCCAGAAAGAGAAAGAAAAACAAACCTGGGGAATCCCAGTCTCAGGCAGCCACTGGTGGAGACTATGAGCCAGGCCTGACGAATGTCCAGACTGGATGAACTCCATCTGCAAAGGCAGGCTTGTCCCATGACTGTGACAGACACTTAACTTTGCCTGCCTGGTTTAATTAAATTATGCCTAGGAATCCTCAGAAAAGCCCAGTTCATCACTTTTCTGAGCCTGGGCACATAAGGTAGCTGGGTCAGGAGTGTTTTTTTAAAAGATGGAAGAGACTTGAGTATATCTCCATGTTAAGGAGGTAGAGGCAGAAGAGAGGGAGCAATTAAAGATAAGGGAGAAACAGCAGCCACAAGCTAGAAATAACCCAACCACCAGGTAAACAGAAAATCAAAAAGTGGTACATCCGTCCAACGAAGTACAACTCAGTAATAAAAAGGCATGACCGACTGCTACATATAACGATATGAATGAATCAAAAAATCGTGTGCCGAGTGAAAAAGCCGGACGACAAAGAGTACGTACTGCATGATTGCATTTACATGAAATTCTAGAAAATGCAAATTAATATAGAGTTACAGAAAGCAGATCGGTGGTTGCCTAACGTTAGAATCGGAGAGAAAGGAATGAACAGCAATGAGGTCCAAGGGCATGTTTGGAGACGATGGAGATATTCTGTGTCTTAATTTTGGTAGTGGTTTCATGGTCTCCCAACCCAACAAACGGTACACTTTAAATGGATGTCAATTGATTGTACATAACTTATACTTCAATAAAGCTGATTTATAAAGAAACATACAGGGAGGATCCTTGGGGTCCTGTGGACTGGAAGAGGAAGCCCCCTTTCACTGAGAAGGAACGGAAAGAGGCCAAGGCAGAGATGGTTACAGGTCCAGTCACAGATGAGAAGGGAAGGGCCAAGAGAAGAGGTGGTTAGCCACCACTTGTGTGAATGCTTCTCAAAAGCTCCCTGTATCTCAGAAGCTAAACAGGGTCGGGCCTGGTTAGTACTTGGATGGGAGACCACCTGGGAAGACCAGATGCTGTAGGTGTAAAAAACAAAAAAATAAAAAAGGGATTGTAAGCTGACAAGGTCCTTGCAATCTGTTAGGTCAACCAAGGGTCCCCTCGCCTAAAAACAAACAAACAAACAAACAAACAAAAAACTCCCTGCATCGCCGTCCCCAGGAAAGAGTGTCCTTTGAATATACGCATTCACGTGGATCACCGTGAAGTGAATTCACATCTGAATTCTGGAAACTCGCACTGTCACATCTTAACCCACAATGTGTGCTATCCAGGTTGTATGTTTGCAAAGTCTAACCTCCTCATGCCTCTAAATTCAGCCCACTTTTGTCTCGTTACTCCTCTCCCATAGAACACCTAAGACCCTCAGCACTGAACTGGTTGATGTGTTCTGAGTGGTGTTTTCTTCGTTGTTGTTGTTGTTGTTGTTTTTCCTGTGCCACTTTAATTACTGGCAACTGCAGAAGCCATAAGAAGGTGAGAGTAAAGGCTCCATCAGAAACTGTCAGGCTGGAAGGAGAGCCTGGAAGAAAGGAATCTGCAAGCACCTCTGAGGTTATCAACTCTTTCGTTTAACTACTCACCGGAGTATATCAGACAATATTTTGCAGTAACGAAGACAGAGCCATAGCAACCAGACTACAAAGAGAAGTGCAGGCTTCTGGAAAAGGCTTCAAGTCTCTGAAGAGATATTAGCATTTTGCAGCTTCGATTTCTTCTTGTGTTTGTTTCCTTTTGGTAGCTACTGGAGATACACTGTGTTTTCTTTACAAGCCACCAAACTAGGGACATTTTGACTTACCAAAGCTGGGTTCGTGGGCCTAAGACTGGAATTCTTCAGTTAGTAGAAATATTAGATTGAAAGTGTTTTCCTCAGTTATTAAAAATGTCATCCTCAGAATATGTTTTCTTAGCTGCTAATATCTGGTGCTTTTTCACGTTAACAATAATCTTTCTATTCTTCTGAAGAAACAGGACGTTGTGATTCAGTAGAGAAACCAAAAAACCTTCTCCTTGACACCATGCTCGCTAACCAAAGTCCTTCTCCAAGGGCAAATTTCTCATGTAAGGTAAAAGCTGGGCAGGGTCCCCACCTATGGGTGACAGAAGATGAGTTGGGTCAGGCACGTTCTCCTTTGTAGCTGTTTGAGCTTTTCCAAAAGAATAATGATATGAGACCCAAAAGAAGTCAAAAAGAAAAAAAAAATGTGACTATGCCTGTGCAGGTGAGTGTGGTACTAAAAGGGGTCATGTACGGCTCATTCCTCTGGTGAACTAAGAGCCTACTGTCCCTTACCACCCGCCAAAGCACCCATCTGCTCTACAGTTTAAAAGCGAACAGACTACCAAAAGAATTGAAAATAGACACTCAAATACTTGTACACGAATGTTCATACAGCACTATCCACAATAGCGAGAAGGTAGAAGACAATCCAAAGGCCCATCAGTGAATGAAAGGATAAACAAAATGTGATCTATCTATACAGTGAAATAGTACTCAGCCATCAAAGTAATGTAGTACCAATACACTCTATATAACATGGATGACCGTCAAAAAGTTATGCTAAAAGAAGCCAGGCATAAGCAGTTACTTACAGTGTGATTCCATTTATATGAAATGTCTGGAATAGGCAAATCCAGAGGGACAGAAGGTAGACTGATGGCTGCCAGAGGCTGGAGGTGGGGGAAAAGGGGAATGACTGATAATGGGTACCAGGTTTCCTTTCGGGGTGATAGATTTCTGGAACCAGCTAGAAGTGATGGCTGCACATCACTGAGAATGTACCAAATGCCACCGAATCGTATGCTTCAAAGTGGGTAATTTTATGTTACGTGAATTTCACTGCAAATTAAAAAATTTCCAAGTCAAAATAGATTGTCATGCTGTCACATAAAAACCTTTTTAATGCAAATAATGCACTCAACAATAAAATATTAAAGAAAAAGCTATTATAAAAAAAGCAGACTGGCAAGCAGATGTATTCGATTCATTCTATTAATATTAAGTGCGCTTTCAGTGTCTCGATTAGAGGAAGAGAGACTGGTAAAGAAACCATCCCAGGCTGTGATGAGGATGGGAACGGGATGGAGGAAGTAGGGGCAGTTGGGAGAATTGCTTTGCCAAGAGCTGCCTGCGTGGTTGAAGACAAATATTGACAGCGTGCCTCGCACCAGGAGGCCACACCCTGCCTCAGCTTGAATCTCATTGAAGTTAATTAGTAAGGTGAGGCAGAATTTGGTGAGGAACACAAAGGAGAGATGATAAAGAATAGAGTAAATGTTTACAGAGTTTAGAGATGGAAAAGCTCTGCTGGGCTGGACTGACTCCTTGCAGGATGGAAGAGGACAGAGAATAAGCATGAGTTCTGAGGACCAGGAGTCAGGACTTCTAGTCCCTAGTTGGGTCACTGCATGACCATGAACTTGGGCAAGCCATGTTAACTTTCTGGGTCTTGGTTTTCTTTGCTAAGTGCTTTCCAGACTAAACAGACATCACAGATGTCCATAGAACATTTAAAACATAAAGTCTCCCTTAAGGCTGGAGAAAAGGCCCTGTAGAGATCAAACTGGTTCTCAGACTCGAATCCCCTGGGGCTTGTTACTACTCAGATTGCTGGGCCCCACTCCCAGAGTTTCTGATCCAGTAGGTCTGGGGTAGAGACCTAGAAATGCTTGTACCTCTAGAAAGTTCTCAGGGAGGCTGATACCTCAGCATGTGTTGAGAACCACAGAAATAAATGAAACTAGTCCTTACCAACCCTGGATGATCATCAGAATCACCCGGAAAATATTTTAATAAAAAAAAAATTCAAGGGCCTCACTCATATGTTGTGAACCAGTAAGCCTCTGGAGTCCTGATCCTTCTGTTCAGCTCTAGATCCAGTGATGTTTCTGAGAGGTGGGCCTTGGGTGGGGCTCCTTCTGTGAGTGGGACTCAGAACGGGGGAGAGAAGGACAGAGGGGTTCACTTGAGCCACCATGAGAAGTGGCAAGCTCTGGGTCAGCAATCAGCAGCCTGTGATGGGAACCAGGACCCAGCTCATCTTAGATAAAATCTATTGACCACTCACTGCATTTATTTAGCATCTAAAGAAGTGAGGAGGGAGACAGGACAGGAAAAGAAAAGTGGCTTTTCCACAGAGACTCTGGGGAAAGACCCGAGGAAACTTCATGAAACGCTCCAGGTAGTGTCTGTGCTGATCCTCCAATACTTATTCCTGCATTCTTTTTATTTTTCCCAGAATTAAGTCTAAATGATAAGAGCTTGTCAAATAAAAAATATTGTCAAATAAAAAAAAAAAGCATAAATTCTTAAGGAATGAAATCCAACATACTGATGTCTTAGCATAAAATGTTCTGAGATGCCATTTCATGGAGTACCTGGAAGAATCATTGCTCTCTGAATACTTACTCGGTGGAATGGAGAGGAGCTACTTTGTTCCTTGGGTGAGTACATCCCAGCCCAGACCCCTACAGCTAATCTTACTTAGAGCAACGCCTGCCAACTGTTCAGATATTTGACCTTGTCGGCGTAGCATTAAATTATCTGCTAGAACAAAAACAATAGCAAGAAGGTCTTCTTGCTTCAGAAGAAACAAGATGTATTTCCAGGTAGGCCCCCATAACATGCGTGTAACATGGTCAGCTTCTATGATGTGTAATTTATAAATTCTCCCACTTCCTTATCTCCAAACTTGCAGTAGGACTAAACCCCCTGAATTGTCTTTTATACAAATGTGAGTGGTGTAGTCATGCAGCTAGTGACCTGGCTACTTGGGCAATTCTCTCAGATAACTATCATTGTTTTATAAAACTTCTTTTCAAGACAAGTGTAAATTATTTGAGATCATGCTGTTATATACTTTAGCTCCTCAAAGCACTGAGCACAATGCTGAATACGTAGGGCATTCTCAATTTTCTTTGTTTCTTTTCTACTCAAAGGCGTACAAAACAGAATCCCTAGATGGTAGAATTGGTTTACTCATAATCAGAAAATGTTGCCTTGAATACACGTCTTTAATAGTTCAAAGGCAACCACAGCCTAGATCTCCGCCATGATTTTTCTTGTGACTCGGATTCTCTTTTCAATCCATTTTATTCTGCAGCCATAGAATTCAGCCATTCTCTGCTTCATTCATGAACGCAAGCAACTGGAGGCAGTAGGAGGAGGGCTGACCACGATTAGTTCTGGGTTTGAGTCGCAGCTCAATGTTGGGTAGCTGGGTGACCCCAGACCTATCAATGAAGCTCTTCCAGCCTCTATTTCTTTATCTGAAAAGTGTGTATAATGACATCGAACTTCGCCATGTTTTATCTCTCCAACTTGACTGTTAGCAACATAAAAGCAAACATGGGGTTTTCTATTCCTTTGGTCTACACTCCATGTTAACTGCTAAGCACCCCAATAAGCTAAGGAAATACTTGCAGAACTGGTGTTTGGGGGAACAGAGGCACAAAGGAAGAAAATACTCTAAGGTTGAGGAGAAATGTAAAACTCAGAATTATTTTTTTCCCATTTTCTTCTATTTCTGTGTATTCTTGGCCTAAGGACAGAGGATTGATGCAATGTTTGTGACTATCGGCAGGGAGTGTGATGTTTGCGCAAGCTAGTAAAACTCAAGAGAAGCTCAGACATTTTAGATATCTATTTGCCTGACGGCCAGCGAGGGAGGCGCTTACCCCACAGCCTGACGCTGGCCGTCTTTGAATACAAAAAGGAATATTTGCCGATGAATTGTGTTCGTTAAGTATTAACAAACCCTCAGAAGAATGATGTGACACACTAACATGTCAGTTAGGATGTTGTGTTTATCATAGGCCCCTGGAAGGTAATTATGGGAAGACTTCTATTAAATGGCACAGATTAGACCATTTTCCTGTCTTTCCATGTCAACAGATCCCATGTGAGAGTTACTATGGGAAAAACTCCCTACTGAAAAAGTAGTTATGTCTGTAGCCCAGAAGGTTCCAGTAGCAACATTATTATGCTCAAGGGACATGGCCCTCTGGGATTTCATCCAAGCTGAACAAAGACAGCCTGGTGGGGGGTGGGGTGGAGGAAGAGCATTTTATAAACAAAACTAAAAGAACAGGGAATTCGTTCATTTACACTGCTGAAAAAAGAACCAACAAGGCTGTGACTTCATTGGATGAGCAAAACTAACTTTGAAGTTCCAGTTTGCTGAGGAATAATTGTTTCATCTATAGAGAGTTCATCTTCAAGTCATTTTGGGGGCCACTTTGCATGAAAAGGTGAATGTAATCAGTGTACAGGTAACACAAGAAACACCAATGCCATTGTAAACAGCAACTTTTGTATAAAAATGAGGGTTTAACCAGGAGACTGATGACATATTTTAGTACAGGAATCACAGAGCACATCGGTGACCAGAAGTTTCAACTAACTCTTTGGGCTGAGAAATCGCTCTTGAACAAATCTATGGAAGTAAGTGGAAGGAAGGTCAGAAGCTGTAATGTCTTCAGTGAATTTGTGAGAAGCAGAACTTGCGATGGGATTTAGGTGCATGGGAGTTGTGGAGGTTGCGCTCTCAGGAGAAAAAAGCAAGGGAGGCACAGCAGAGAAGGAGAAGGAGCAAAGCAAGGATTCCATCTCAGCTGGGCTCCAGCCTCCTCCTGCGGGGAGCTCTGGAGCATGGAGAGCACCACAGAGTTGCATCTTGAGATGAGAGGGCCCACCTTTAGGATTCCTGTAGCTCTGGCCTGAATGGGGGGTAGAGAGATGCATAACATCCCAGACAAGGTGACTCCCTTTGGCCAGGGGCAGTTCTCGGGAGGGGGGGCACTGCTGTGAGCATCTTGCAGCTGGGGGAAGGTGCATCAGCCCAATACAGAGGATCTGAATGGGGCACCATTAGTATCCACTCTAGTTGCTTATCCAAAGCCACATACTAGTTAGTGGCACAGTCAAGACTAAAACCCATCTCTCAGCCTTGCCACTGGTTCATCAAGTCTACTTTTTATAATGACAATACCTACCATTATGCCATCTTTTATTAAGCATTTTCAAAGCAATTATCTCCTTTCATGACTGCCATAATCCTGGGAGATATCTGTGTGCCCTCGACACGGAGGTTAAGAGAATGATCTGGCCCAATGTCATATATCTACAAGTAACAGTTGAGACTAGAACCTTGTTCTGTGGGGTACCACCTAAAGGTCAGAAGAGGTATTTAATAGTGAGCCACCATTTAGTCCTTTATGCTTGATGTCCACGGACCACAAGCTCATTGTCACTGATTTGGTTTTGTCCTATGTCCCTCATACACTTACCAGTTGTGACCCTCAAACAAAGACCTCCGTTTGAGTAGAGACTTCAAGGAATGTTTAAGTTCTTTGTCATGTATTGCCAGCTCTGGTGTGGGGTTTCTGGTTTCTATTTCTAACTTTTGATACCAATTCTTAGTAAGAAGAGAAAAATAGTCTATTTTTATAAAATGACTCAGATGTCTCTGGAAACATTTACAATGCTTGGAATGTTTTGTTTTAATAATTTCCTGATCTGTGTGCAGTAAGGCATTTTAATGTAATAGCCCATATGAAATTCCTCACTATTGTGGAATTTAAATTTTACTTTATACTTTCCTTGCATTTAATCACAGTTGATTCTCACATGAGCTAAATTTGTGATAACTTCCTCTGCTGTTTGCTTATTTATGGGGAGCTCACCCCGCTTTTCATCTTACCTTCCTCCTCCATTTCCTTAGGCCTCAGAGCTTTTTTCATGATCTAATGGTTTCCTGCCCTGGCGCCTGGATATCCAGAGTCTGCTCCCGATTCTGCCATGGAATGTTCCTATCTTTGATGAGGTCACCTACACAAGGACATCTTGGAGTTGTGGAGACAGAAGACGTTTGTTTCAGACCACAGTCCACCTTGCAATGACCTCGTGATGTTGTAGCAAAAAAGACCGTGGGTACTTGCAATTGTGTATATCCTTTGACTTAGCCAATTTCACTTCTTGTATCTACTCTAGAGAAATAATTGTAGATATGCCTAAAAGTTTGAACATAAGAATGTTTACCACTGCAGCATTTACTAGAAAAAAAAAGGGACTCCCCGGACTTCAATAAAAGAGGAATGATAATATAAAATATATTATATCCCTATGATAAAATGAGACACATCTCAAACTTGAATACGTATCAGAATTCCCTAGAGCAGGGGTCCCCAATCCCTGGGCCACGGACTGGTATTGGTCCGTGGCCTGTTAGGAATTGGGCCGCACAGCAGGAAGTGAGCAGGGGGCGAGTAAGCTAAGCTTCATGTGTATTTGCAGGCCCTCTCCAGTGCTGGTGTCACCACCTCAGCTCCACCTCAGATCATCAGGCATTAGATTCTCATAGGAGCACTGGTCCCTGGTGCCAAAAAGGTTGGGGACCGCTGCCCTAGAAGGCTTGTTAAATAAAACACAAATTGCTATGCACCACCCCCAGAGTTTCGGATTAAGGAGACCTAGGACGAATTTGCACTTCTACCAAGTTCCAAGGTGATGTTGATACTGCTGGTCCACAGACCACACTTTGGGAACCATCACTATACAACAATATGTAATGACATGGTCTCTATATATAAGTCTGAAAAGGAAAGTTACATGACAAAAAATACTTAGACCTATTTTTGTAAATCAATACCAATATTTAAAAAGTCGAATGATGGTTAACTTTGAGTTAACAAAGTTAACTATGAGTTATCTTTGAGTGGTAGGATTGGGGGGAGGGGGTCAGCATCTTCCCCCCACTCCTCATTTTTTTGCATTGACTCAGAGAACATGCACCTGGGTTTAATCTCATCTTCAGCTCTCACCTCCTGCGTGATCTCTGAGCAAATTAGCTAAGGCACCCCAGCCACAACTTCCTCACCTATGAACTGAAAACGACACTTACCTCAAGAAGATATTCTGTCTACCAAGGGAAATAACGGAAAGCTCCTGTATACATTCATTTAACAAGTATCTATGGAGCCTCGACTGTGCCCTGGGCACTGCCCTGGGGGCAGAAGGTGAAATAATGAAGACTCAGCATCTGAACTTCACACAACTTCAATGCCGACATTCAATGCCGACACCTCTCCATCTTTTTCTCTGTACAGATATACTTCAAAGAAAGCGCATCTTCAAATAATCCTAATTTTCCAAATCGCCTATTTGTGAAGTCTTGATTTTTTTTTTTTTCCTTTATAAAGGAATATACTTTCTGGGTTCCTCTGATGAACAAATCCCTCCAGTATAATTTGATTTAAACAGATCTTTTCAGGATCGAGGCTGCTGCATGAAGTGAGTCAAGCACCACTCACAGTGTGGCGTGTTCTCGGCCTGTTAGGCGTGGCCCTGTCTCAATCTGGGTGAAGGGTTAGCCATGCTTTACAGAGGGCCTGGGAGAATTAAAATGTCCTGACAGAGAGTCACCAAACCCATCATGCAAAGTAAGTCTGGATCCTTATTGATCTTGCCATGCGCAGCCTAAGAAGAGAGAAAAGTACCCTCTGCCACTCCAAGAACCTGAAAATAAACGCTCCTTGTTCCATCAATGAAGGTACATGGGGCAAATGTCTTGCTAGGACCCAGCGTTAACTAGTATTTGAGATCCTGGGGACATGTTGTCTAAAACCCATGTAGCACAGGGGCGAACAGACCTCCAGCGTCAGGTTTCACCCCAGAGATATTCTGCTAATTAAGAGTCCTTGGAGCTGTGCTTGTGAAGAAACTGGCCCACCCTACGCATAGTGGGAGAGGCCCCCAGGATGTGGTTTATTGCGGGCAGAGCCTGGCCTTCCTCTTGGTCCAACCTCTGGTTTTATCTCTCGAAAATGCAGCCTGTTTACTCAACCTGCCCAGAACCTGGGAGGTGCTGCAGGCAGCCGCTGTGGTTTACTGCCCTTACTCTAATCTCTGGGCCTCTAACTATAAAAAGAAAGAAAGGAGGAAGGGGAGGAAGCTGGATCAAACTCTTTCAAAAAATAAACCCCATAAAACTCCAAGGGGAAAAAAAAAATGAAATAATGACTATATTTTAGGAGGAGACCATATTTTTTCCTAGGTACCTCGGAATTTATGTTTCCTGGCATTTCTTGAACTTACAGAAGAAAGTTGTAAAAGTGCTTATCGAATGTCCCGAAAGGAAGGAAACAACTCGTGAGACGAGGTCCATTAAAACCAGGGTAGATATAAATTCTAAGTCGTTTCCATTTCAGGGACTACTAATACCTAAGTGAAAACTATGGTGAAAAAGGAACTTGCATCATACAATTTTATAAAAGATAGAGTCAACTCTGCAGCTCTTGTAGCAAATAATTAAAAAGATAACCCAAGAATCCTTCCTTAAAAAAAAAAAAAAAATCGCGATATAATTCACATGTCACAAAATCCATTCTTTTAAAATGTACAATTTGGTGGCTTTTAGTATGTTTAAAAAGTGGTGTCTGCAGCCATGCTACCGTGAACAAGCCCGATCCCGTCTGATCTCGGAAGCTAAGCAGGGTCGGGCCTGGTTAGTACTTGGATAGGAGACCACCTGGGAAGACCAGGTGCTGTCGGTGTAAAAAAATAAGGAATTGTAAGCTGACAAGGTCCTTGCAATCTGTGAGGTCATCCAAGGGTTGTCGCCAAAAAAAAAAAAAAAAAAAAAAGTGAAAAAAAGAAAAAAAGTTGTGCAGCTATCACCACTTTCTAATTCCAGAACATTTCATCTCCCCCAAAAGAAACCCCATACTCATTAGCAGTCACTTCCCATCCCTACCCTCAGCCCCTGGCAATGACTAATGTGTTTCTGTCCCCATGCGCTTGCCTGTTCTGGACATTTCATATAAGTGGAATCATACAATATGCATTATTTTGTGCTATTCTAATTTCACTAAACATAATGTTCCAAAATTCATCCACATTATAGCATGTATTTGTACTCCATTCCTTTTTAGGGCTGATAATTATCCGTTTTTTGAACAGATATTTTGTTTATCCAGGATGAGATAAGCGACAGGTGGTTAATGATTCATCTGCTGTGTTATTAATGGTATTTACAATTTAGGGTAAAAAAATATTATATTAAGAGCTATCTTTAAACGATATAGCCTGCTTTGGGCCACACCACCAGGCACCCACCTAGCCATCTAGTGAGTGCCCATTTAGTCACCTCAGCCAAAAGAATTTCCCTGATGGGAAAATATGTGATGCACTGTATCTGTGCTTTTTTTTTTTTTTAATTAAGCAAATTGTTAAGCTGTGAGGTAAACGTGGCCAATTTTTAAGTGTAAAATGTCACTCAGGTATATTCGGATATTGAGATATTCAGAGAATTGAATGCTAAATATTCTAATAGAACCAAAGAAGATATACAGATGGCAAATAAGCATACGCTCCACATCATATGTCATCAGGGAAACTTAAAACAACAACGAGATACCACCGCAAACCTATTCGAGTGGCCTAAACCCAGAACACCGACAACACCAAATGCTGGCAAGGGTGTGGAGCCACAGGAACTCTCGTTCATTGCTGGTGGGAATGCAAAGTAGTGCAGCCACTTTGGAAGACAGCCTAGCATAAAAGTATGATAAACGTAATTTTATCATACAATTCAGCAATTATGTTCCTTGGTAGGTACCTAAAAGAGTTGAAAAGTTGTGGCCACACAATAACCCTGCAGGCAGATGTTTATAGCAGCTTCATTCATTATTACCAAAATTTAGAAGCAATCAGATGTCCTTCAGTAGGGGAATAAATAAACTATGATACATTTAGACAGTGAAATATTATTCAACGTTAAAAAGAAATGACCCATCAAGCTATGAAAAGACATGAAGGAACCTTAAACGTCCATCGGTAAGTGAAAGAGGCCAATTTGAAAAGTCTATAAAATGTAAGATTTCGATATGATATTCTAAAAAAGGCAAAGGTATTGTGACAGTAGAAAGATCCGTGGTTGACAGGGTTTTTTTGGGGGGGGGAGGGGCAGGAAATAATAAATAAGTGGAAACAGAGGATTTTTAGGGCAGCAAAACAACTCTATATGACACCATAGTGGTGGAGATATATCATTATATATTTGTCCAAACCCATAATGTTCAACAAGAATGAATCCTAATGTAACATATAAACTCTGGCTGACAACACTGTGTCAATGTAGGTTCACTGATGATAACTAATGTACCACTGTGGTGGGGGTGTTGACAGTGGGGACAATGTGAGTAGAAGGGTTTTTGAGAAATCTCTGTACGTTCCCCTCTGTTTTTCTGTGAACTGAAAGTTGCTCAAAAAATAAAGTCTATTGTTTGAAAAATTCTACTAGAATCCTTGGCACTAAGAATGTGCTTATAAATACTTGCTGATAAACAGGCCATTTTTCCCTCCAACTCTTTTTTGGTCTCCTCCCAGTGAGACTTAACCTTGAAATGCTGTGTCTATGTGTGAGGAGTCTAATTGAGAGTTTCAGAACCACTTGTTTTAGTCCATTGCCATAGGATCAAGTTCTCATCTGCCACTCACCTGTCTGGGCCTCAATTTCCTCACCTGAGAGTCGAGGAGGTGGCTTAGGTCACCTCTAAGGTCCCTTTCAGCTTTACCCATCTGTGAGCTGGATGGGGCGCAACAAAAGCCAGTGTATAAGGTTGGCTCCAAAACTGTGACCTGTTACCTATCTGTCTCCACCCCAAGGGATATGTCAAATGCAGTCATCATATTTTTCAAATATAAATGCATGGTTTATTATCTAACAAAGGATTTTTTTTTTTTTATGTTTGAGAAGTTGTCTGGGTTTTCTACTACCACATATGTTCTATATAGAAAATTTGGAACATTTAGAAATGCATGAAAAAAAAAGCAAAATCGTTCCTGGACACTTCTCATTCAGGAAAACCACCAACATATTCTGGTGCTTTTCCTTCCAGCCGTTTTGAAATTGTTTGTTTCCAAGTCAATCTTCTTCCCTAGACGGTGAATGCTAGCTGTTTTATTCTTACTTATCTTCGCAAAGACTGAAAGTTAGTAGGTATCCATTAAAATTTTTGATTTAATGAATCAATTAAGTTTGCATGGCAAAATATTTTAAATTGAATATTTCTATTGTTTGTGGGAATAACAGGGAATAGTGATTGAAAACAGTTGCTCCATGTCAAGAATCAACCTTAGTTTGGGGCACCGATCACATGTTTAATTTTGAAGAGTTGGCCATAGAAGATAATTTTTAAAGATTTTTGGGGGAGGAGGAGGCATTGAGAGTGTTACAGAGGCCACTGCAGTTTCATAAGAAAAGCCAGGCCCCAGAATCCAGAGCCTCTGGGCTTTCATAGAGAAGGTGGCATTAGTCAAGTGACCAAACTTCAAACTCCTGCAGACACAGCATTTTTTTCTTCTTATTGACAACTTTAGTTTTTAGAGCAGTTTTAGTTTCCACAAGTCCGTTGAGAGGAAGGTACAGAGATTTCTACTCACATCCTGCCCCCACACAAGCACAGCCTCCTCTATTATCAACATCACTCATCAGAATGACACACTGTCACCCAGGATGAGCCTACGCTGACACATCATAATCACCCAAAGTCCAGGGTCTGACTTAGTTTCATATACATTGCATCACTGAGTGCTGCGTTCAGCTGCAAGTAATGCAGAACCTCCGAATAACTTAAACCTAGAAGAGTTTATTTTCTCACGTCACAAGAAGTTTGGAGCTGGGCATTTTCAACGTTCAAATCCAAGAGCTCCACCCCATCACGGCCGGGCCAATGCCACTGTGGTTTTCTTGGCCTCTCCCTCACGCGCCAGGTTCCAAGCATCACTTCTGCATTCAAGGCGGGAGGAGAATGGGAAGAGAACAGGAAAAGTCCACACCAGCTGGCTCAGAATCCTCTTATCAGAGGAACGAAAACTTTCCAGAGTTCACCCAAGTCCCAAGAAGACTTCTGTTTAGGTCTCACTGCCCAGAATCAGGTCACATGGCTATTCCTAGCTACGGGAGGGTCTGGAGAACAGAGCTGTGTGGACTACTACTGCAAACAAAACTGAGGTTATGTCAGCGTGGAAGAAGGGATGAGTGGATATTGGTATGTAAGTCTACTCAGCCCCACTGTACAGGTGAGAAAACTGAGACTCAGAAGAGCAGGTGCAGCGACATGGACACAAGAGACCCAGATTTTGACTCTAACTGTGGTGCCTCAAAGCCTGTGGCAAGAATTGTAATTCTGTGTATCTGTTCAGTCAGCATTGCATGTTGAACCTTGGCTAAGGTCACAGGGCTTACAACATTGAGAAACAACAGGGTCAACCCGAGTTGGGAGCCTGCGGAAGACAGCGAGTCTGCCTGTGGTTTCCTCTGCCTGAGATGGCCTGTGGGCTTCTGGTATTGCTCATTGCAATGTTCTAAAGGACTCTCTGGCTGCAAACTCGGGCTAGCAAAATGTAGGCTGAGGACCTGTGGGCAGCAGTGGGCAGTCACACCCCTGAAAACCTCACATTACAGTGGAACATGGACGAACAATCCACTGCAGATGGCTGGCCTGAAACCAAGTGAGTTGCTGGGTGGAGAGGTCACCTCTGCCTTGGGTGCATGGCAAAAGCTTGCTTTTAGAAGACAAATTCCTAGAGGGCTTCTTTTTGAAAGACCGAGATTTTCCTTTGGTTGCTGAAGCTTTTCATGGCAGAGCTGCGGGGAAGTTACAAGGGAATTTCAGAGACCAACACCCATAAAATCCCCTTTCACTAAACTTTAGACAGAATGCCTTGTGTGTGGCCCTGTGAAGAAAAGTCATACGATGCTCAGACATAAGCAACAAGGTAACAGCATGTCCTTTCGAAGTCATACTGAGGCATTGTCTACTAAGCCAAAGGCATTTAATTCCTGACAGAAACGCATCTGTGTTTGACTTTCTATTTACCATTGATTAGGACCTGGGCTCTATCAAGTCAGATGTTAACGCGTAGCCTGACAAGTTATAAATGATTTTTGTCCAGTGGAATTGTAAGCGATTTCTGTTCAGTAAACAAACAAACAAACCAACAAAACCCTCGAAGTTTACAATTTTATTGCCTTATAGGACATTAAACAGTTTTGCATCTTTGCAATTATATTTTAACACTCTTTTCTTCCACTGACTATATATACATCGGTCTCTCCTATATGCTTATTTCCTCATTAATGAATTTCAATGTCTCTGATACACGCTTGCCATGTATTTGCATAAAAGTCACGTTTCTAGCTTTTTAAAATTTGCTTTAGCAGTACCTTGGTAGCAATGTGAAGATTATAAAGTGCAAAGAGGAAACTCCCACTGGGAGTATATGTGCTGTTTAACTTGATCCTTGCCTTCAGCTGTTCATAAACACTGTCCAGAGCTATTCCTCACAGCATGTTGATATTGGATTCCAGAACAAAATCAAAATAAACAAAACCATGCAAAACGGGAAAGCCTTATGCGAACCAATGGATGAACATAGAAATTACAATTTTAGAAATGAAATGGAATCGGGGGTGGTAGCTACCCAGAGACCATCCTTCTTGCTTCTAAATTCTGTCTCTCTACAGGTATTTGCTTTCTTTCTAAGCCCGGAGCCTATTTTCAAGGCCACGTGCACTGGATGGAATTTCTCATGCAAAGAAAAACAAGCTGCATCAGGGGTATTTCATCCTAATCTCCACAGGAATCATTTCCTGCTCCAGGGGAGAGGATGCACATTGTAAAGATCCAGAAGCCAGTGACTTCTCGAATGGATACCAACCTCAGACAACCTTTACTCGTCCCATTTGATGTCCCATGTGATGCCTCAGTCCACTAACAGGGACTGAGTTCTCGTTCTAGAACAATTGCTTGGGATCTGATGATAAAGGATTACGATTGTATTTATTTATTTTAATCATCTTGAAAATGGAGCTGATAGAATCAGGGGAGAGAGAAGAGTATTTGAGAAGTAAATGATATCCTGTTAATTATCTCGTGCATGCACGTGTACGTAAAAAAAAAAAAAAAAAAGAGTTCTTGTTTGAAGCTACCCTTTGGTTTTGGCACTTCTCCTAAGCTTAAACGGAGATCATTGAAGATCTCATGTGCTTTGTTGGTGAATTTGTTACAAAAATAGAAACCACCTAGATCACGTGATCACATGAGTTCCTGCAGCCCCTGACCACGTGTTTCCACTGCTAAGGTAGTTGCATGCCGGGAGGCCGAAGTGTCAGAACAATTAAATTAACTCTTGCACTGATATTTCTCCCGGAAAAACATCTAACCCCTGAAATTTCCAGGGTGATTTCCACCAAGTGGATCACAGGAAAGGGCTCTGGGATAATCCGTGAAACTTTCGTTATATACAACCACCTATAAATAGTAAGTCTACGTGACAATATTGTCATTTATAGCTGCAATCCATTGACTTCCTCTGTCACGTTTCTAGATCCTCAAACACTTTGCCTCTCACTCAAAGAAAAATACCGTGAACTATACACATAACCATAGGACTTTTTTTAAATCATTGGTGTTGTTTAATGTAAAATATAATATTTTATATATTATGTTATATTCCTAGATGCCACCTGGTCGGAAGTCATATACGTTTCAGAGAATCTCTGAATTATGTCTGTCCTAAGACAATGCATTAGTTGTCTTTTCCCTGATATTCTCATATCACTGTCCCACCAATGTAGAAAAGATATGAGATTGATCTGACATCACACCTTGCAGAGAGCTGTCACTCTGTGCTGACGATGACTGCTTTCTCTATTAGGCACTCAGAAATCAAACCTTTGATAATCATGTTAGACTCTCATCCATTGGTCAATGGTATTCGGAATCTGCATTCTGATCTTCAGTCCTTGGTGCTCACGCCATTTTCTCTGAGTCCTCAATGATGGGTTGGAGGGCTCAGGTTAAGTTTTCTTAGTTCTTTAAGATGTCTCTTGTCCCAATAAAGAGATGCAAAAATATTTACAAATATTATTGTTTATACTTTTTGGAAATATTTGAAAAATCAAATCATTTCCAAGTATGTCAAATGATTCTCACCAGAACTTAAACTCTCTCATCTATCTCTTAGGGTACTATCCCCATAGATCTCTGTGGGACGTTTTCTTTTCTTGTTTAGAGACATCAGACTTTCCTTATTTCTTAGGCTTTTTTATTGAAATAAGCATTTTAGTTCTTTTGTTTGCTTTTCTGATCTAGAATGCAATCATTGTGCTCCCAATATTTTTTCCTTCTTTCTCTCTTTCTTTTTTTTTTTTTTTGACAATATTCTCTTTGACACTTAATGGGTAGGATAAGATGCCATTGTGACTTGTTACATATCCCCCAAAGCACGGTATTGGGGAAAATAAAAATCCAGTTTTAAAAATGGCTTTTGACCATATCGTTCTTAAAATAGGAGTATTAATTATATAATAATCTTTGGCACCTCTAACTTCTTTTGTGATATCATTCATTACTGAACTCAATCAAGAAAAATAAATATTTATATTCTTTTTTTCACAGCCACCTCCCATGCAGAAGAAAGTCACCAAGAGCTATTAGATCAAAACGATCCAGGAACCAGATTGTTTCGGGAACTTCCCACTCACCAAAATCTCCTAACAATCTCTTTCCTAACACTGTAAGGTAAAGGAGTAAAGAGAGAAGAAAACACTTTGTGTTCTTATCGAAGCCTTCTCTACTTGAATTGAATTTGTCCTTCAATGAATTCAAGTTTTCTTTAAATTTTCTACAGAAGTGTTCGAGCTTGGTACTTCTTTCAGAAACCTGGAATAAAAGTCTTTTGGAAGTTTGCTGACATACAAAAGGTTTGCATGCCTTTCTGTGGTTGGTTTCTTATGGTGTTTCCTTTCACTTAGTAATGCTTTGGATCTATGCAGACCTATAGAAGGATTCTTTCCCTGCGAAACTTGCACACAGATATTTTTTGTTTCCATTTTCTAAAATGATCGGACACTAGCTGCATTCAGAGTTGTACGCTGGACTTTCTTCTCTTCTCCTTGAGCTAGCTCCTCTCATACTGTAATCTCCGTGAGAGCAGGACTGTTTCTATCTTGCTACTGCTGTATCCCTAATACTTCGTCTAGTCCCTAGGATATAATAGTGCTCAATGTGCGTTTGTTCAGATAACTAAATTCACTCCATCCCCTAAAGATGATGAATAGAGAATAAGCCACTCATTTGTTTCGAAGATCTCAAAGTGCACTTAAATTTTGCTGGACCAGGGTCTAGAGATATGGTTCTGGAGATTTTTATGTGTGCATACTCTGAATCTTTCTGGATATGCAATGACAGCCGTGGGCATTTGCTCAAGGAGCATTTAAATGCTCACAAAAAAGGGGTTGGCTGACAATTCAGAGGTTGACCTAAATTCTAAATCCCATCCGTGGGCTCTACTTAAGAGCCTCCTCTCAACCATCCATGAATGATGATCTGTGAAAAGACATGGTCAGTACTGAGGGCCCGGAAAGGGGCCTGCCCGAGGGGTGAGAATGTGGGGACCTGAAATGGAGACTTGGAGGTCACCGATGGCCAACAAGGGCCATGGACAGTGAAAAGCTGAGGTCAGAAAGTTGAAGGAACTCGAATGAGGAAGAAAAAGTGGGGATATGAAGCTTATCCACGCAGAAACGTTCCTTCGAGCATACACTGTAAGCAAGATTCTGGGGGTGCCCTCAAATTGAGATCTGGTGCTTAAGAAAAGGAAAATGAAATCTGGAACTGAGCCGAGACTGGGTCCAAAGCCAAAGTGTTTTTTTTCTTCCAGTTACTAAGAAAAGTGAGTCCACAGCCCCAGACTTCACGTGCAGAGTAGAAAGGACAGAATTAGCAGGAAAAAAAGAAAATATAATTTAACTCATCACACCTTTATTGAGCACCTACTTTGTTTTGACCAGGCCAGGAGCTAGGAGCAAAGAGGGGACACGTGCCTCGTGGAGCTTGCCTGACCACCTGTCCCATACTCCGTTTCTGGAAAAGAGTGACTCGTGCTTCGAACCGAGCCAAGCTAAAAGGCATAATAGTAGCTATTTTGTGTATCCCACAATCCCCTCATCCAAGAGCAGTGATGCTCAATCGGGAGCAATTTTGTCCCTCAGGGGACAATGGGCCAGGTCTGAAGACGCTTTTGGCTGTCTTCACTAGGGAGGAGGTGCTCCCTGCATCTAGTGGGTAGAGACCAGGGATGCCATTGAACATCCTATGTTGCACAGACAGTCCCCCGCAACAAAGAATGATCCAGCCAAGATCATTCTCAGACAACAGTGCTGAGGCTGAAGACCCCTGCCCTAGAGTGAATGGCTTATGCACTTTCAACAGCTGACCCGCCTTGTCCGCTGCTTCCTGTTTTGCTTGACACTTTATGGGAATGAGAGTCGCTACCACAAGAAAAGCAAATGGGGAAGAAGAAACGCATAATCCCCTGAGCACAGTCTCTAGAAGAGAAATTCCACAGGCTTGCCTGTATCGTGGCAGTGGAAAGTTACCCATGCTGCTCTGGGAGCGTTGTATTTCTAGCCAATTTCATCAGAAGGTGTACTCAGGGAATACTAGCACATTTAAAATTAGTTAAAGCCAAACACCATCCGAAGGGTAAATGCAACAGACATTGTGTAACTCATCCTGAGCTAAACGGAGGTGGCTTTCGCATTGTGGACATCCCTGCCTCCCCCGGCAGCGCAGCTGATTGAGAACTAGTGGGGTTCTCTTCCATGTCACCTGGGAGAAACGTGGAGGGCCCACCAAAGTGCCTAAAGTTCCGAACATCAGCTGAGTATAGGCAAAGCCTGCCCGTCTGTATTCGCAGATGACCATTTCTCTTTTCGTCAACTTTCCTCATAGCCTAAGTCATTGGGAACAAGATGTGCCCCAAACTGCACGTACCTAACTTTGTTTCCCTTCGGTTTTATGAACTGGTAATCAAACAGACATTGAATAGCTTGGCCCTTATAACACTTAGAACTCTTCTTGCTCTTTTTTTGTTTCTTTCCTCCAGGACATTGTGCTTTTATCATTAGGCCACCTAGGGATGATCCTGAAGGGTGCTGTGACATGAGCTTGAATTCTTGGGAGCACTACTCCCTAGTCAGAGGAGGCTGGGAAAAGGTCAGGGCTGAGGAAGCACAGATGTCAGAGCCCTGACCGCTTGCGGGAGGTCTTCAGCTGGGCCACAGCTGCTGCCTTCACTCTCCCCGCCTCTTCCTCTTCTGACAAAGCCTTTGTGTCCCAAGGTCCCTATCGAAGGCGCCACAGAACACAAGCAAATTATCTCAAGGGGGCTAACCAACGCTCCCTCCTTCCCATCAGGTGTAGGGGCAGAGCCGGGCCATGTTAGTCCATCCCATTTTCCCGCCTCTGAAGGAGCACAGAGCACTGGGAGTGGTTCTGAGTCAATGTTATTTTTATGGAGTTCAAGGGCTGTTCCCAAAGGGCTTATGATTCTGATGTTCCTCACTGATCAGCTCCCCAGATAAACTCTTTTGGTAGAAATGAATTAATTTTACGGTTATTCTGGTTAATTAACTTACTCTGCACCTTCAATCTGTCAGATGAACAATTAAGTGACGGCTTATAGAAGCCATAAAAAGAAACCCAAGACAAAATCCCATGGGTCTTGCTTTAAGTTAGTGCTACTAAGAGGAAGAATAAAGGAATCGGGTGTTTAGAGAAAATTAATTTCATAATTTTAGAGAAAACCCTACAGTGAAGGCCATGGAGGTTGATGGGCATGTGTATAGTGACGGTGGAAGGCAATCTGATGGTGTTTGTGCCTAATGCAAAAAGAATTATGCAAAAGAAAAGTAAGCTCAGACCATCTAACATAAAAGAAGAATTATGCACACCCAAAAAGCATGCATGTATTGTTGAAGATACATTACAAAGAAAAATCCTACATTTAAAACAGTTTCTGGGCTATGCATGGAATTCCTCCATAAGGAAAAAAAAAAATACATATATATATAAAACTTGTACCTATAATACATACAAACCAAAGGTCCAAAGAACCTTGCCACAGCCCTTATTATCATCATCATTACTCGCCTAAAAGCACATAGTTCTGGAGATCTCGGTGAAATAAATCAGTCAGAATATATTCCTTTGAGAAAATGACTACTTATGTTTCCAAACTCTTGCTATGACTATGGTTAGGCTTTGGAGCTAAAATAAATAAATACGAGATGAGGGTCCACTAAAGAATTCAAACAAATAGGGAACTTAGCTTCTTGAAGTTGATGCAGGAAGTTGATGGTTTCGTATTCACAAACTAAACAGCCCTAGGAAATGAGGCTGTATTACAGACTGAAAGCTAACATGAAAAAACGTTTGCAGAACACTCAGCACAGTTCCCAGCACACAGCTTTGGTTTCCTTTAAAGCTGCCATCATAAACGCAGGAAATCTGGAAGTTTATTCCACATCTAATTTCTACAATATATGAGAATATTGCCTTTGGTTGTGCTCACATGACTCTAAAAGAGATCTGCAAACTATGGCCGGTGGGCCCAATCCTGCCCGACGCCTGTTTTTTGTACAACCAGAGAACTGAGAATAGTTTTTACATTTTTAAATGGTGAAAAGAAAACTCAGGGGAAAATATTTTGTGACATGTGGAAATTAATTGACGTTCTAATTTCAGCGTCCAGGAACAAGTCAATTTGGAACGCAGCCCCACCCAACTATTGACATATTCTCCGTGGCTGCTTTCGAGCTGCAAAGACAGAGCTGAGTCCTTTCCACAGAGACTCTGTGGCCTGCAAAGCCAAAAATATTTACGATCTGGCTTTTTACAGGAAACGTTTGCCGACCCCTTGTCTAATATGCAAACACCATCTTACCCTAAAAGTATAGGTACGAAAAAACACTATGAAGAAAAAAGAGGAAAACGCCGATTTATGAGTTGATTTTCATAAACTGCACTTGAACCTCTCCTGCATATCTGTACCCACTTTCATGACACGCCGGCCACCTCGGCTTAAAGAGGGACACCCTTCCCACAAAAATCTTGTCATTCTTTCTGCTGCGTGATCTGTGCAAAGCTCAGGTGTGGTTTGAAGTTCGATGGCAAAGTTGGAAGTAGCTGTCTTGGCCGGTTTTGGTTATCTAGGTTACACAACAAGGCAAAATTTGCTGAAGTATATCCATGTAAATAAAAAACGAATGGACATAAAGAGGAACAGTCAGCTTTCGGAAGAGGAATGTTCTTTGCGCTGGAGCTCCCCATTGGGAGTGAGCTCCCTGGTGTTAACTGAGGGAAAGAGAGTTTGGGGGGTCCCGGTGTGCCTTTCAATCAGCCAACGGAGTAGAAACTTTCATTCATTGTGGGCTTTGGCAAAATTTAGGGTTTGTCTGTTTGTATCGCTCTCGTAGAGGTCGATGGGTATTTTGATAATTAACTGCCATGTAACTGCACACTGTGAGAATGAGAACTTTGACAATTATCCTCATGATGTGTTTTGTGATTCTTCTGCACATTTTTTCCCTCAAATTCTGATGAAAATGAGCATCAGGGAATCAGAAATGCCAGAAGTTTACGCAACCAATTATAGATCTTCGCTATTCCGAGCGGGGGTTGGGGTGAGACAGCAGCATCAGAACTCTCTGGGAACTTGTTAGAAATACAGAATCTCAAACTTCGTCCCTCCTCGGATCTGCTGAGTCAGAATCTGCATTTTAACAGGATCCCCAGATTGTCAGAATGTAATTTTGGAAAAGTACTCATCGGAAAAGCGCACAACACTGAGGGTCTTAGAGATCCATTCCCAAGTTTAAATGGTGCTAATTCACCAGTGACCTTGAGCAAATTCCTCAGCATTTTTTTTGCCTCGATCATCTCTGTTGACATAAGAGATGTCTGAATCTGTAGACAATTCTTGTAAGAGTTTATTTGAGCCAAACTGACAACATATGCCTGGGAGCAAGACCTCGAATGTTCCTGAGAGTAACAGTTTTGTAGCTTCTTTTATGCATTTGAGATTAAGGAGGGGACATAAGGGAGATTACATGAAGGTGGGAGAAAGCAAGACAAGGATTGGATTAGAGGACAATTAAAAAGATTGTGTGTTCTCTTGAGGGTTGATACCCTCTTCCAGGGGTATTACTTCTGGCATCTCAAAGATGGGTTAACCTGGATGCACAAGAACAATGGATGGGCCAGCTTAAAACCTTTCATTAAAGAAATCATAGGCCTGGAGTGTGCCTACCCACTGCGACCTGCCCAGTTAGGAATTTATGATCAGATCGCCCTGCGAGGTTACTTTCTATAGGACCTTTTTTTCATCCACATCTCTAATACAGGGCTAAAATCACTTCCCCGACTTTTTGAACAAAATTCTATCACATGAGATCATAAACGTGAACCCACTTGAAGGAGTATTAACTACTCTATGCTTATGAGATTTTTTTTTTAGATGAGGCAACCCTTGGTTGACCTCACAGATTGCAAGGACCTTGTCAACTTACAATCCTTTATTTTTTTATTTTTTATACCTACAGCACCTGGTCTTCCTAGGTGGTCTCCCATCCAAGTACTAACCAGGCCCGACCCTGCTTAGCTTCCAAGATCAGACGTGATAGGGCTTGTTCAGGGTAGCATTATGAGATATTATTAATAGCAATGGCTGACCTCTATTGAACCTCAACCACGTGTCCTGCTCTGTACTGACCTCTGATGATGAAGCTTTCAGTTCAGTCTCACAAAAACTGCCTGAGGACAGTAGTAATATCAATCGTCCCTTATACACGCAGAAACTGAGCCATAGAGAAATTAAGTGCCTCACTGGAGGCTACACATGTTGTTAGTCAAGCAGAAGTGGAATTTGAGCCCCAAGGCTATGGTCTTACCCCTGAATTATGCTGCCTCTAAAACACAATATTGAACAGTGGGAACTGATGAGGTTATTATCTCAGATGACAGTCTAAAAACCACTGTACCGTGAGAACAAAGGCATGACGTGTTTTAAACTTTTTTTTTCCAATATGCAAAACAGGAAGAAAAAATTAAAAAGAGAAGTTCTCTGGAGATTAATGGCTGGATGTCTCAGAACACACAAACCAACTTGCGTGTATTATGAAGAGTGGTGACCAACTTGTTTCCTCTGTGATTCTGCTCCCTTCGGGTACAAGCTCAATAACTAGACAGTGAGATTTCCCAGGTTCTTATCTACTGAGACTCACTATATCTCTAACTTTTTAAAACAAGCAGGAGGAATCAGAGCTGAAGGAAGGTCATGTCTGAAGAGCAGAAACTTACAGAGTTGATCCTAATCTTACAACTTAGTGCTAAAAGGTTGGAGGTATAAAGATGTTTTGGACATTCTGATCCCTTTGGCAGCAGAAACATAAAGCTTCCCAAACAATTCTAAACGAATGTGCTCTCATTCAGATTTCTCTTGAAAAATTAGCTCAACTTTTGGGCTTCGAGCTAATGTTTATAGTTTGCTTACTTTGGACTGGGAACTGTTCTAAGAGTTTTTCAGATATGAAGTCAAATATTAACCTTCCCCATAACCATTTTTGTCAGGTGATATTATTATTCTAGGTCATGATTTAGAATAATTGGATGATCATCGAGGCGAGGAGGCTGCTCTCCTAAGATCATGCAGATAATATCGGGTAGCACTGGATTTCAGTCTGTGGGAGTGGGTCCCACACTCTGCTCTTAACTACTATCGTCGTGAGCCTGCAAGTAAACCTACCTCTGAGGGATCTTTTTAAAAAAAAATTTGTCTTGTATATGATTTAAAAATATACATTTTAAGTAAAATCTGGAGGCTACATTGGCAAAACTTTTGGTCTTTTTTTTTTTTTTAAACAAGAAGGGCATTTTTCAGCTTTGAGAGAGTCCCTGTGATTAATAAAGACTGTGAATCAAAACTATTGCACCCTATTTTCAGTCTGCCTGATAGCAGTGGTTTTCAACGCAAGAGAGGGGCGATGGTGATTTTGCTCTTAGGGATATTTGGCAGCCAAAATTATCTGGAGACATTTTTAATTGCCACGATGGGGGATTTTGGGGTGGAGAGTTTCTACCAGCATCTAGTGGGTAGAGGCCGGGGAAGCCGCCTAACATCCCGCAATGCGCAGGGCAGCCTGGGCATAAGGAACCGTCTGGCTCCAAACGCCAGCAGGGCTGAGGCTGAGAAACCCTTTTCTATGTGAGTAAGAGCAGACATAGCATTTCCTGAGTACTAGTTAAGGGTACACACCGTGATCACAGACTGGAGGAGAGGGTGCTAGATGCTAGACGTGACAGACAAGTGGACAAATAGTTACAAAACCACAAGGAGTATGCTGGAATAAACACCGTGCCAGGTGCCTAAAGGTACACGGGAGGGACAAGTGCCAATAGCCTTCATAGTGACACCAGGGCTGAGTCATAGAGATTCAAAAATTCACTGGTAGATAAGAAACTGTGGGCAGAGAAAGAGCAGCGTGGGGCTCGAGTTTTGTTTATTTTGCTGCTGACTCCTGGACATCTATTTTAGCTCTGGCGTTCTGCTTTCTGTCTTGACCTCTAAAGCATTCCCTTTCTCACTCTTAAGGCAGACCAGAGGAAATTTCTTGAAAACCCAATTGTAAGCTGGCCTGGAATCGTGAACTTGTCAATGCAGAAAAGTTCTATGCAGGGTAGAAAGAAAGACTCAGTAGAATATGATCAAAAGTGAATGAACTGTTATACGTGTTCAATCCTAGATTAGGAGATTCTGATTGCATAGAGTGGTGGTTGATGTAAAAGCCCTGATTCATCTGGGACCATTAAAAGCATTAAGGGAGTAAAATAGAGCATCGAGGTACAGAGTTAAATGGTAATAACAGAAGTGTCTGCATTCCTCCGGTCGGTTTTGAGAGCAAATGGATGAAAAGATTATTAAATCCTCTGATGCTAACCGTTTGCCATTATTCAGTTTGTTCTTCACCCTTTAAAGGGAAGAGGTTAAGCTGAAGGGGTTTAGAGGCAAAGCCGCAAATGGAATAGGGACAGGCACGTGGCTAACCCGCCCGAGTGTCATCATGATGACCTGCTTTCGTTGTTGGAAATATAGCGTTCTCTTCACCAGAAGTGTACATTTTCAGGCAGAAGTCTTGGGATTCCAAGTTTTCTCTGAAGCCTCACTTTTTGCAAAAATACAGGTCGTTTGCCACATGGGTCTCTCTCAAACCGAGGTGATCTTTGGAACCTTCCTTCCCAAAGTTTAATTGCAAAGCTGGAACAGCTCAGGAGTGTGTATCTTTGGAGAAAGCGAGAGCTTGTTGGAATTTGTCATTTCAGTGAAACCTGGTGGTCCCCTGGGTTTAGTGCTCTGTTGAGGACTGGGATGCAGGGGTTTGGTGAAGAGGCCGAGAGAAAGCACCACCACCCATTCTTCACATTGCCCCCACTGCTGGGAGTTTTGCAGTTTTGGTCAATGTTATTTTTTTTTCAGTTTGTGTAGACAAATTGGCTTGTCGTGCAAATAGATTGCCGATGAATCAGCTTTGCATTTAAGCAGCAATGTTGAATGGAAAACAGCTTCTTCTTGGTGGACAGGGAACCATGTGCTTGAGAGCCTTTCTGCCTTCTCCTGGGATTAGTTCTGGATCTCTCAGAGAAAAATAGTGGACTCCTGAGACTCACGTGGCCGCTACAAATAACAGATCTTCAAAACAGTTTCAAGACAAAGGAAACTGGTTCAGAACATTACATTATATAAACTCAAATTTATACCCTACTTTTAATTAAGGGAAAGTTTGCTTCCAAGTACGAGTGAAAGGCTTTGAAATGAGACCCTTTTACCCTCAGAGAGATTGGAAAGTTTTTGCATTTGCTGGAAGCGAGGCACCATGAAGACCAACCAAATAAACATGTTGGGGTCTCCTCTGAATGGCTGCCAGGGAACTGCTCTCCCAGGCTGGAAAAGACTGTCATGACTCTAGAATAATCCAGCCTCCTCATGCATCCCAGCCTCCCAGGCCCAGGCGTTCCTTTAATGTCTAAATAATATGCTTGAGACTCAGTCACGCATGCCGTAGGAACTCTTGCACACATCCTAAAATTTCTGAGAACTCTCAGTGGGTGACGTTCCACTTCCTGGAAACTGCGTTCTCTCCCTGCTCACAACTCTAGCCCCAGGCTCAGGCCCTCATTCTAGGTCACTTTTAAGCTTCTTGAAATCTTTGACGTGACCAACCACCATTCCCTCACACAGAGACCTTTATGCTATGTCCTCATTTTCTCTGAATCAGACAGCTCCCAAATTCTTGGCTTTGGAACTATGAGAGAAAGAGACGGGAATGACTCAGAGTTGTTACTACACAGGCAAGCTACCTCATCGCTTCACCCCCTCCACTGCAGACCAGGCACAAGGCCCCCTTTCCTCAATGAGGGATGGATTTATCTGGCGCTGGACCTCTAGCCACATAAAGTTCTGGGCCGAAATTTTGAAATGACAGGTTTTCTTTAAGAGCTTTATTTGTTCCCTGATCCTGATCACATCCTTAGAGAAAGGAAAGGCCACCCCCCAAAAAACTGTGCACCTTTTATCAGATGAATCCTCAGGGATCAACAATTAGACACTTAAAGAAATCAAAGGTTTTCTCGGTAATCAGTAAAATCCAATAGAGTGTCAGTTTCTGAAGGAGAGGGACTTCAGTCTGATCTGTTTAAGTTTGTGTCCCCAGCACCTTGAGACGTGACTGGTGTGGCGTTGTGCTCAAAAATACGTTGAGTGACTGACTGACTGATTGACTGAATGAATGAATGAATAAATGACCAATGAGTAGACTAAAAATTCATTCGTTTGTGGATCATTAATTGAGATACTAGTCTGTGCCAGGAACAGAGGTGTGGACTTCACAAAAATGAAACAGACCTGACGATTGCCCCTGATGAGCTCTAGTTGAATAGGGAAGGTAAGACACATACACAAATTGCTTTAGTAGAAGAGAGACCTTGGACATGGCCGACAGAAACCTAGACAAATCCTGTCAAATCGGGATGGAGCAGATGGGGAAGGAGGCTCCTAGGTCAGATCAGAAATCTATGGAGTAATTAGAATCCCTCTCACTAGATATGGATTTCCTTTCAGTTATCAAAATAATACTAATAATCCCTTGAAAGCCATATTTTCTAAGCCATAAGCATTTGTACAAATGCTATGTCCTTTGACAGATTCAGTGGGTTTTTAATGGGTATCCATATTTTAACTATTGTTTTTCACATCGGAGTTTCAAAAATTAGCTGTACTTTAGTTCAGCAAATACCTTTCCCTAAAGCAAAAGGCAAAGAGACAAGTTCATAAGAAAGTGAAACATCTTAAATAGGTCTAAACTTCCATCTAGAGAGAAGTAGTTTCTATGAAATCATAACCTTCTCCCTTTTCTCGAAGAAAGGAAATTGTTCTGGTTCATCATGTGATAAGATGGGTACTCCCTCTCACTGACTTACTGAGCTCATGTTAACCAGCAAAGCGCCATAATTCACAGAAGGGAAGCAGTGACTGCTGCCGCCAGACAACGGGGGTCAGCAGAACCCGCCGTGGTCCCGCCGGCCCCTGGGAATAATTAGCAGAACAATGGCCTTTGAAACCCACGCAGTTTCCTTCCTGTCGCAGTCATGCTCCAAACTGCAATTGCGGCCCATCTCTTGCAGAGAGAGGCCTGGAGATGCATTCCCAGGAAACTAGCAGCAAGTAAAAGGGCAGAACTCTTAAAAATGGAGATCGATGTAAGGAATTCCGGCAAGCTTTTGTAACAAGGCCTGGCTGACAGGAGGCCAGGTTTTCTCTCAATCAGACATCGCCGTGTACCTGTGCTGCAGAGTGGCTTCGAGGAGGACTGGACTAGCCAGCTCTCCCCACATCATATAGAGTTTTCGAAATAGAACTCAGTTCCTTTTTATATGATTATAGTAGCATGAGTTTTGTTTTGTTTTTTTTTAATAGACATTTTAAGGAAACACGGATATGTTTAAAGGAGCAAATCTAAATCGGCTACAAATTAAAGCCCTATTGTAACCTCTGCTAACTTTGTGTCTTTTCCTCCAACCTTATTTCTGAGTGTGATTTTTTTTTTCTTTTTACACAGTTCAGATCATTTTGTCTGCCCTGCTTCTCATCTTTTTCTTTCTTCACTTAGAAACACTTCGTCGCTATTTGAGGAGTCTGATGACATATGGGGGAAAGGAGGAGACGGTTAACCAGGTACTGGTGAGGTCCAGGGGTGACCACTGCCTGGAATCTCAGTTTCCAAGAGAGCCCAACTTCAGGACACACAGATGAATGGATTTGTGTCAGAGAAGTTTCAGCCGTGCACACTCACGGGCCAGGCCCCAGGCTCTCCTCCGCTGGCTTCAGAATCCGGGTTGCTTTGGTAGAAGTCAGATCACTGCCAGGTCCTTGTCCCCTGAATATCAAGTACAATTTAGAGTCAGGCCTTCCCAACAGCCTAAGAGGTTTGCTCGGAAGAATGAATCAAGACACACTTGGCCTATTTATAACTTTCCAGACTTTCCACAAGGACACGTGCAGACATTTTCTCAAGTGGTGGAGATGTCAGAAAGTTTATTTTGAAAGAGCTTTAGCTCGCTATTCTGACTTTGTTCCCATCATATTGTTTAGAATGAATGGAAAATATGGAGTATCGACCAAATCTACTCAAACATAGCCATGCATAAATAAGCAAATCCTTTTTATGTTTAATAACAGAAAATGGATGATTCATCAAATTGTTTTAAATGTTAGAAATGTTTAGGTCACTAAGAGGATCAAAGGGCTCCAAAAGTCCACCCTCTCTACTTTTTTTTTTTTGCCTCTCCACGTTTATTACCTTTTTGAATGTGGCTTCAGGGACATTTATTCCTGTAGGGTTTTTTGCCCTATATAATGCAACAATCACAATGGTGATGTTGGGATATATAATGATTTATTATGAGAAAATATTTTATCAAAGGATTACTTTGTTGGAAAGCAGTGGGGATGCAACAAAGCCGAGAGAACACGGAAGTAGGTCATTAGCACATTTTTTATAAATAATAGAATTAACACAGTTGAATGCCTACCATTTTCCAGGCACTGTTCTAAGTTTTAATTTGGTTAAGCTCCACAACGCTATAAGAGAACTCTTATTAGTATACCCCGTTTAAAGATGGTGAAACTGAGGCACAGGAAGGTTAAGTAACTCAGCCACAGTCACAAGTAGAAAGACTCAGAGCTGGAACACAAGACCAAGTACTCCAGTTCTATAATCTCTATTCCTAACCACTATACCTTGCTTGAGAAAGGGTCTCTGTCTGCCTTATTCAACCAACAAATGCTCAGGAAGCATTTATTAAGCACTTATTATGTGCCAAAGCATTGTACCAGGTCAATGGAACACAGTGGTCAATATAATGACACCGGCCCCCAAGGAGTTCATTCCAGTAGGAGAGACAGATAAATAAAAGAGCAATTATAATACCACTTCACCTTCAAACGCAATCAAGTTCAAGCAATTCCAAACAGATCCGAATCATTATCATTTTTAAAACTTGAGGAGTGAATTACATATGCAAAGATATATTGTCAGTCGTCTATGGAGTGTACCTGACTACCTGTCCATCATGAATTAATGAGCCCAGAAGACAAGCTGGGTGAGTGCTCTGGGGCCTTTTCTACTGCAGGAAGGATTATGTGAAAACACCCTGGAATGCACCATGGAGGTTAAGTCGGTGGAGGAAGAACATATTACGGAATCTCCCTCCCATAAAACTCAACAAAATCATAGACTATAGATGACCCTGCCCCTGTTATTTCTAACTTAAGCCTTAAAAACAAAACAAAACAAAACAAAACAAAACAAAACAAAACAAAACAAAAAAACAACAAAAAACCTCAAGCTCTGAATTGTAAAGGGAAATCAGGGATGTGGACAGATGTTATAAAAAATTACAAACATGTTCTATTTCTCACCATCACCATACACCTCCCTTCACTCATCTATCCCTACAAAAGTGAGTCCTTCTGCTCTGGGTATCCAACTTGGCTCCTCTTGATATAGGTTACACCCCAAATTGCTGCTGATGCCAAATTGTAAATTGCCATTTTATGATGTCTCTTTGAAACAGGCCATGTAATTATATAATCACATCGCAGCTAATCTGGTTTATTTAAAGGCCTCTGGAAGGGACTGTTTGGCTATCACTCTCCTGGATGATCTGTCTCCTAGGAGACTTCTCATACCCATTTGTAATAAATACAGAGGGGGCCAGCTCCTCCGCCCTGTCTTTTGTAGATTGTTTTAACTAAGGAAAGTCTGAGGAA
Source organism: Pteropus medius (assembly GCF_902729225.1). Taxonomy (NCBI): domain Eukaryota; kingdom Metazoa; phylum Chordata; class Mammalia; order Chiroptera; family Pteropodidae; genus Pteropus; species Pteropus medius. The sequence continues at coordinate 2,080,864 of NW_024340697.1, forward strand.
AGGGCGTGCTTGGCCGGATTTCTTTAAAGACGTCACAAGTCACAAGTAAGCGATTGCTAAAGGTTGTTGAGAGCCAGCAGATGGAGCAGATAAGAAGGCCCCATCAGCTTTTCGTCCAGTTGTGATTCCATCCTGAATTGAAAACCTGGTTATCTTATCTTAGAAAAAATCCAGGCCCTCCTCTCCGTGCATATACTGGAAATGGCAGGGCAGGGCTTAGGCTTATCAGTAACGCATTTATTTTTCCTTGAGCCCTCGAAGCCTGATCTCTGCTGCAACCAAAACATGATGAAAAGGCTTAGCTGCCGATTGCAGAAGTATTCTGTGTTCTTTAAAGTTCATCTCTTAAGACTACATTCTGCTCTTGAATGTGCCAGGCCCTTCCAAACACGGGACATTGCTCAGATCTACCTGAAGCCATAAGAACAGAAACCTCCCCACTTTTTCTTGGAGAGCAGAAGGACTATGTTTGCTATTTGTCTTTATTTGGGCTGTTTTCTGCGATGGCTTTTTTGAGTCTGTTTCTCAGTCCAACAATAGTAGACAGAGAAAATTCATTTGTGGAAACTCTGTCTGGCTTGCGGCTGTTGCCTGTGTTTTTTTTAAAACAATCGAGTTATTCTATTACCGTTCTGTTTGGTAGCCACCCACATGTGGCATGCTTCCACCTTGAGTGACAGACATATCTTTTTAATTGCCGTTTTAGAATTTGTTATAGAACTTGATGTTTAGGGTACAGGATGGGAAGTAGATAGAAACTGTCAATTCTTGATAGGGTCTTCTACACAATTTATGGGGCTCAGTGCAAAATGAAAATGTGGGGCCCCTTCTTCAAAAATTAAGATTTTTCAAGAAAAAGAAGAGCATTAAACCAAGCACAGGATCCTTCTAAGTGTGGGGCCCCGTATGACTAAACAAATCACATGCCTATGAGGCCAGCTCTGATTCTGGATTATTCATAGGCAACTTGAAGGTTAGCCAGGCTCTGTGTTTTTTCTCATGCACTTTCCTGCTTGCTGGCTTGGGACAAAGTTGTGGATTGGGAAAATAAGTAATATAAAATTAAATTCATTGATGTGGCTAAAGGGATTTGTTCGGGGACAGGTAGAGATACTAAATAGCGAGAGACTTCTCCATTGCCTGATTATTTCACTTGTCCTTATTGTGAAATAGTGTGATGGAATGGAAGAATAGTAGAACCACTAAAATGAAATTCGGATCCTCAAAACTTTAAATAGAGAATGACCAGATGACCCACTCATTTCACACTTAGATGCATACCCAGAAGATTTGAAAATGGCCTCAAACGGCTACTTATACAGCAATGCTCATAGCAGCACTTGTTCATAATAACCGAAAGGTGAAAACGACCCATGTCCATCAATGAATGAATCGATAAACAAATCATCGTATATGCATATGATGGAATATTATGCAGCCATAAAAAGGAGTGAAGTACTGATAGATGCTAAAACATGGATAAACTTCAAGCCCGTTATGCTAAGTGACAGAAGCCAGTCATAAAGGTCGCCAATCGTGTGATTCTATCGATATGAAATTTCTGGAATAGGCGAATCCAGAGAGACAGAAAGCAGATCGGTGTTTCCAGGGACTGGGAGTATGGGGGAACGGGAAGTAAATGTTAAAGTAGTAAGTGTTTCCTTTTGGGATTTTGGAAACTAGATCGACGTGATGCTTGCACAACGTCGTGAATGTATTAGACGCCACTGGATTGTTCATTTCTAAATTTTATGCCATGTAAATTTTACCTCAATTTCTCATTCTACCATAGGAAGCCAAGGGAGCAATTCCCCTCGGTGTAGATTTGAAGAGGGAGAAGGCCCAGAGCTTTAAAGCTGTTGTCCCCAGCTACCCCATCAGCGTGTCTGAAATCACGACCATTAGAATCACTCCAGAAAAACCCTGCTTCGCTGTGAATATGTTACCAAGAAAGTATGACACATCTGAACTCTGATGCCCACTGAACGTTTCATTGTTGATGACTTTGTAAAGCCATCTAAAAGGGTTCATCTGGAACAGAAAAAGAGGGTTGACGGAACAAAGTCCAAGGGCTGAAAGTTGGAGGACTCGGCTTCCTGGTCTCTGCTTGGTTACCTTGGAAGTGTCACCTCTGGCCTCTAGATATCAGGATGCTTACCTGCAAAATGAGGGAGCTGGAGTGGATGTTCCCTACGGTGTGCTTTACAGCTCCTGACTGTGTTCATCAGATTGGAGTGCAGAAGGGACCTGTGGAGGCTCAAGGGTGGGGAGAGGAACCAGGATGCAGGACCGGTTCAGAAATAAGAAGTGAAGGAGGAAGACTTGGGAGATTCACGCCTGGGGCCCATAAGGAAGGAGGGGGTGAGAAAAGACGAGAGAATCGGGGACCTGAGAGCAAACATAGCCCATTTCATGATGTGGTCTATATAGGAGAGACTTATTTTCCAAGTTCTAGAAAACACGGTCTATTTATAAGAAGTGTGAGGCATGAAGTAAGAAGGTGAACTAATAAGATATAATATATAAACTATCCATCATAATGTAGGAATATTTTCATCGGTATTACAGAAATTCAAAAATGAAAAGGCAACTAAGTCAATTGAAGAAACAGACATCGGTAGTATTGACCCCGGCCACACAAAGTGTCATTTGTGGACCCACAACACAGCGTCCCCTGGGAGCTGGTGAGAAATGCAGAGTCTCAGGCCCCATCCAGACCTATGGAATCAGAATCTGCATCTTAACAAGCTCTCCAGGTAATAGAAATGCACGTGAAAGTGTGAGCAGCACTGTCTACACCATATATCTGAAGATGTTAGCACAGTATATCATATTTACTCTCATATGCTCAGCCCTTAGTGCATCCTCGTGCAGAATTTACACCAGTTGAAAAGGACCTGGTATTCTCAGTGAACGGAGAGGAATCCGAAACGGTAAGCATGCGTTGGGGAAGCTGTGAAGTCGGCCACAGGCGTGAATCAGTGTAAATGGAGATCAGATGCTCCAACTTTGAGCAAATGAGATCTCCCGGGCCATGTCAGCTGCTCTTAGCAAGCTTTCGCAGTCTAAGGAATCTTCTAGAACAGGGATGAGCAAACTTTTTCTGTAAAGGTCCGGTTAGTAAACATTTTTGGCTTTGTGGGCACAGTCTCTGTCTTTGTCACAACTACTCAACTCTGCCATTGTAATGTGAGAGCAGCCAGAGACAATATGGAAATGATTGTGTCTGGCTGTGCTACAAGATAACTTTATTTGTGGACCTTGAGATTTGAATTTCACATAATTTTCATATGTCATGAATTATTCATCATCTTCTGATTTTTTTTTCCAGTCAATCAAAAACATAAAAACCATTCTCAGTTCAGAGGCCATAAAAACACAGGCAGTGGGCTGGATGTGGGCCGCAGGCCGGGGTTTGCTGACCCCTGTCCTAAGAGGACGGCAGTCAGCCTGGGGAGAAATTACAGGGAAAAGAAGTATGGCATATTTCCTACTCAAATTTGGAGTGGAAGATGATGGGAAGAGAAGCATATTGTATTAAACTCCTCTTTCAGGTTTTGGACTGTGATGGGGAAACGCGGTATGTGGGCTCTGATTACAGACACAGCAGAAGAGAACCAGCCGCACTGTGGAATGCTTTGCAAAGTTCTGAGACTCTAAAGAGTTTATGTAAACGGGCTAGATTATAGATGTGAACAGCGATGTAAATACCCCAAATTCTTTTTCTTTTGAGGATACCATGTAAATTCAACTAATCTCAAGGAGACTTGGTATTTCGTCATCTATTAAAATTATGTGCCTAAAGAGCTTAACTACGGGCGCTCCGTGATACTCTAGCTGCCAACCCTCTTGCCATAAGAACTTCTAAATCCTGCTGACAGACACTAAAAGCCAGCACTGCTGGGATGCTATTTTTCCTCAGTTAATTTCTTGATTTGCACCTCATTACAACCTGGCGATAAATTCCAGAAGATTATAAATAACTTTCCATAAACTTAAGCTCTTTGTGTTTAGAAGATCTTCAAACACTCTTCATTTT
>NW_024340697.1:2084924-2108340 GCF_902729225.1 Pteropus medius
AAAAAACCTAAGGTAGCTTGCTATTAGGGCTATTTGTGGTATAAGAAATCCATAGAAATATAGAGATACCATCTCTGAAATCCTCTATCAGAAAAACGAGTCTAAAATGTGATGGATGCAAAGTGAATTGGCTTCTCTTACCTGGCTATGGACATTCCTTGGATAACTTGTTTCAGAATGCAAATCACAGGGGACACTTACTCCAAGGCTACATCGGCCTTAAGGCTACTTAAGATGTGGGCAACTTTCTTATATTATCTAAGACTTTTTTCTTCTCAATTATATGAATATTTGGATACAAACTGTCACTTTTTTCTTCTCAATTATATGAATATTTCCATACAAACTGTCACAGAATGTATGGAAAGTAATTTTACAACAGAGGTCAGGAGTTTACAATATTCAAATTATTGGATATCATTATTCTATCCTTGGAATCTATTTTCTAGAGAGAATCTGAAATATAGGAAAAGACCATGGAAGCCCAGATGTTTATCACAGCATTAACCCATATTAGCAAAACACTGGAAGCAATCTAAATTTAGAACAATTGAAATGATACAACTAAATTAGAATATTATCATGGTAGATTATTAGACAGTCATTGAAGTATTTAGTAAGTAAATCACTTCAATTTGTAAGGTGATCGCATAAAGTACTAAAATTTGAATGCAAATCTTCTAAATTATCAGATGGAAAACTCACACGTGCATATATTTAAAAGTCAGAAAAGATAACTTAAAATAAAATTACAGAATTAAGACCAAACATAGGTAAAGGTATAACAATAGAGGAAAATGAAGTAAACGCGATTTTATTTTTTTAAAAAAACCTCTCAGATGGAATTAAAGAAACAACTTCTAACTCTCTGTCATATACAGAAGATGCATTTAAACCAATCACTCTGAAAGCAAAAGATAAGCAAATAAATGGAGTAAATGCAGAAGGGAAGGAAGGAAGAAAGCAAGGGAAAAAAAAGAAGGACTTATGGCATTAAGTACTTTCACAATGTCGTCTAACCATCAACCATTATCCATTTCCAGAACTATTTCATCATCCAACTGCCTGGGCCCTGAGTCCACGTTGCATGATGTGTACACATCCTTTTGCTGTCTTCCTGCACAGCTGTGTTCTTGTTTGCCTGAGATAGTCCCTTCCTCCCTCGGGCTGGGAAAATGCATCCCTTCTCATTCATGAGCATTAGTCCGAATAACTTCTTTACAGTTTGAACCAAGAGACCAAAACCATTCCCGGTAAACCGTGCTGACGTGCAACGAGCCCGTGCTTGACGTCCAGGTAAGCTTTGGCCCACCCCATCATGACTTCTAGACAGGCTTCTACTCACTCCTTGTCTTAAATTCAATTAAACATGAATCTGTGTGTGATATAAATATGCTACTGAACATTGATAAAGGAGTTTAATTCTCCCCTTGTGTCCTATAGTTGTTAATTCCTGAAAGCAACAGAATATATTCGGTTTAAAAGTCAAAAGCTTACATTATTATTGACGTGATAATGCACTCCTTTTGTTCTATTCATGAATAAGTATTTTGATGTTCTCTTTTTCCTAGCATGCATAATAAATCAAAAGAAAATAACTGCGTGCTAATTTTAACTCTAAATTTTTCAGTTAACGATTTCTATCTGGTTTTATTAGCTATAACGGCAATCTATTTCTGCCCTAACAATTCAATAAGAGAGAGCTATATAAAATACAAGATGGATTATGTAACTACTGGGTTTTTATAGCCTTCAAACATTTCTCATTGTCCTTGGAACATAATCCTGAAGTGCCTATAATTACCCAGTTCATCGGAAGGCCCTCTCACCTGGACTTGGAGATCCTCTGCCCCTCCCTAACACACTGAGTCTCACAGGCCTCCTCTTTCATTCCCAGAGGACACATGGCCTTTCATGCCTCGGGTCTATGTTTCTGTTCCCTCAACTCACTTCATCACTTTTCTTCAGCTTTATCGAGATAGCATTGACATAGAGCGTTGTGTGAGTCTAAGGCGTACAACGTGATGATCTGATACATGTACGTATATATTGCAAAACTGATCACCACAATAAGGTTAGCACCGTCATCACCTCACATCATTTTTTTGTGTGGTGGTGAGAACATTTAATATCTACTCTCTTCACTAATTTCCAGTATATAACACAGTATTATTAACTACAGTCGCAATGCTGTACATTACATCTCCAGAAATTATTCATCTTATAACCGGAAGTTTGTCCCCGTTGACCAACATCTCTCCATGTTTCTCGTTCCTTCAGCCCCCACCATTCTACTCTCTGTTTCTATGAGTTTGGCTTTTTTAGATTTCCCATATAAGTGAGATCAGATGGTATTTGTCTTTCTCTGAGTTAGTTTACTTAGCATAATGCCCTCAATTAAGCTGTAATTCACAAACCATACAATCCATTCTTTTAAAGTGTACAATTCAGTGATTGTTAGCATATTCACAGCGATGTACAACCATCAAGACAATCAACTTTAGGATATTTTCATCGCCCCAAAAGGAAACTCGATACGAATTAGTAGTTACCCCTCATTTATCCAGGACCTCCAGGTCTTTGCAACCACTAGCCTACTCTCTGTCTCTATGGGTTTGCCTATTTTGGACATTTCAAATAAATAGAATCATACAATACTTGGCCTTCTGTGACCGGCTTCTTTCACTGAACATGATATTGTCAAGATATATCCATGTTCAGCCATGTAGCATCAGAACTTCATTTTTATGGTTGAATCATCTTCCATTGCATAGATAAACCACATTTTGTTTATTTATTCATCGATAGATATTTGGGCTGTTTCCATTTCTTGGCTATTATCAACAAGGCTGCTATCGATATTTGTTTACAAGTTTTAGTACAGACAAATCTTTTCATTTCTCTTGGGCAGATGAGAGAGGACTCGCTGGTCATGTGTTAACGCTATGCTTAATATTTTCAGGAACTGTCAAACTGCTTTCCATAGTGGCTGTGCCCTTTACATTCCCACCAGCAGTGTGTGAGGGTTCCATTTTCTCCCCATCCTCATCGTTATTTGTTACTGTCTGTCTTTTTGATTCTAGTGACCCTCTAGGTGTGAAGTAACACCTCCTGTGGTTTTGATTTGCATTCTCTAATACCTTGTTATGTTGAGCATCTTTACATGTGAATATTAGTCATTGGAATAGCTTCTTTGAAGAAAGGGCTATTCCGATTCTCATCACTTTTTTATAATGTATTTATTATCTACCTATTCACTTGCTTACTAGCGATCGTCCTCCCCTCCCCCGCCCCACCTACACCTGTCATGTGAGTTGTGCTATTTTAATATGCAGACATAAGAAAATCCTGTGTCCAGGGTGAAGAGCAATGCTGTGACCCTAGCAGAGAAGTGCACTCCTAGCTCTGCTCAGGTCGCCTCCCTCCTCCCCATCCTGCCACTGTCATCTGCTGATCTGCTTGTGAGTAATCCTTTACTCTGCTTCCCACCACACCCCGTCGGAAATGAACACTCACTTCCTTGTCTCAAAGCTGATACTCTGATCGCTAAGAGCTTCTCTTTTCAATAGGTCAAAGTTCAGCCTGCAGAATATTAATTCTGTATTTTGGTCGCCAGGGCTCCACTTTTTTACTGTGAGGTTGCTGTATTCTACTCCAGAGATCCATGCAGTTGGTGGCATGCCTCCTGCAGCATGGCAAATATGCCTGTGCATGGCCTGAAAACTCCCCCTTCCCTGGGGAACTACGCTGACTTTATGAACTTCCTTCGTTTTTACTATAAGAGTGAACCCCTTCTAATCTGATCTTACCCAAAAGAATGTCCCCCTAGGACTCTGATGGAAAAATCATCCATTATCAAAGCTCCCCCTTCAGCTTCCATCCTCCACCACCGGCCTTGTGAGAAAGTAGAGCTTTAAATTAATCTGCACTGTTTAAAAGAGTGAACTATTATAAATAACCTGAATAACCAAAGGGGATGAGGTGAGAAGTAATATGACCACATGTTAAGAACTTGGACTCTGAAGTCAGACCACCTGGAGTTGAATCCCAGATAGCAAGTTAATTAACCTCTCCTTAACTCAGTTTCTCTGTCTGTAAAACAGGAGTAATCATATTACCTACCTCACAGGGATGGTGCTTCAGTGCCTAGAACAGCACCCGGCACATAGGAAGCATTACGTGTGTTAGTTGTTAAGATTTACGAGCCTACAGTGGAATGCAATATGGCCATTGAAATGGGTGATGAAGATGCATATTTCTTGGCATGCGAGGAGCTTCAAAATGCAGCATTAAGTCAAAGAAGCAGATGTTAGGACAACAGCCATTTGAAATATACATACATCATGAACATGTATGGATCCACAGAATAAAATACATTGATAGACTAACAGTAGTTTTTACTGAGTAGAACTTTAATTGATTTTGTTTATCGATTTTTTCCCTTATTTTCTAATGTTCCAACATTAATTATACATAACTCGAGTAATGTTTTAGAATAAAGAAAATAAATCTTTGCTTGCCTACTAGAATCCTGTGGCATCTTGGTTTTAGGTCCCCTTTGTATAGGAGTTACATAAACACTCATATTCTTAGGATTGTTTTGCTTGTGTGCTTGCTTGCTTGCTTGCGGGGTGGCCTAAATTTAGAGAGACTGGTCGACTACTTTGGGTTCAGTCTTTTAACAAATTTATGTTTCCTTAAGTATCTACTCTCATGAAAGCTTAAAGAGACGCAGTTCAGCTCAAGCAAGCAGTAGGAGCCACATCTCCTGTCTCCCGTTCTGGCTTATTCCTACTCTACCATCTTCGATGAACAATCATTGATCACTTATGTTTGCTAGAGCCCGAGGCACCCCAGTTAGGCTAGAAAGTGCCTTCACTAATTGTGATTTAAAGAAACGGTCCACCACAGTGTTAAAACAATAGTTTTAAATCATTTCAGCTGAGAGGTACCAACAAGTTTGAATAATAACACTTGATTAATTAACACAGAAAATCAGGTCAGTCCCAATTGGCTTGTCTGTAGACAAAACTTAAATCGTGCTGGTTGTAATTATGAAATGTCAGAATAATTTGTCCAATTCAGGAGAAACCTCAGACTGACTGGTTGTTTGGTATTACATAGTCCAAACATCTGGATGCCTGCATTTAATGGAATTGGGTGTTTTGTTGCTACTGTTTCCTTTTTCTGTAAAAAATGGTAAGGATTCATAGTCCAAACTCCTTTATGGATTTATTTGAAAATATGTAGGATAAGTCCTGGCTGTGTCCAAAAAAAATCTTATTGTAAGACCAAAGATATTCCGCACACCTCTGGCGAAAAAGTTCAGGATGACAACCTGTAAGGAGAGGGGATCTGAAAAAAAAAAAAGGACCAGAACCTGCCATAGCACTACAGCAGGCAGGAGAAAATGTGATTATTCAGGATCGCAGTTAATAATGTATTGACATTTATTAATGTCTCATTATTTATTGATTTCTCAGCTACTTATTCCCTCTAGTATCTAGTCAAATAAAGTGTCATGCTCAAAAGGCACTTTTAAAAGACATCTGCCCAAATTAAGACATGCCTATAATAGCAGAGAGAGATGGATGAAGGAATAGGTGAAGAGTCAGTAAAAATGTCTCCAATTGCGGCACCCTTGGTGTTTTTCTTCTTCTTCTTCTTCTTCTTTCTTCTCTTCTTCTTCTTCTTCTTCTTCTTCTTTCTTCTTCTTTTCTTCTTCTTCTTCTTCTTCTTCTCTTCTTCTTTTCTCCTTCCTTCTTCTTCCTTCTTCCTTCTTCTTCTTTCTTCTTCTTCTTTCTTCTTCTTCTTCTTCTTCTTCTTCTTCTTCTTCTTTCCTTCTTCTTCTTCTTCTTCTTCTTTTGTCTAAATGTGTGAGAATATCTCCCTCCTCTGACTTACCTCACGCCATTTTGTTTAGGACTGGACGTAGACTTTGCATCCTGATCACAGCAGATGTGACATTATCATTGGCTTTAGAGTTTCAAGGTTGCTCAAAATGTCATTTCAAAGCCATATATATCAGAATAATCTTGGGTGCTTGTTGAATATTACAACGACCTGTACCTTACCTCACACCTGCTAAATAAAGGTTTCTGGGAGCGGAGCTTGGAAATGTGCCTGTTGATCAAACTTTCCAGATTATTCTATGTGCACTACAGTTAGAGTGAAGTGTCCATTGTTTAGGCCAATATTTTTCTTTCAGGAGACTGCCCTTAACCTATAGCCAAGTATTACGATTGGACCGAAGCCAGTGGCACCTCCTAGCTCCTTAATCTGCTGTGCAAGATGGCAGAGGGGTCAGGAGTGGGGCAAGAAACGATGCCAAGTCTCAAAAAATGAGAGTGTACTACAGAACATTGGTAAGAAATGAAAAGGCGAGATAAGACTGGGAGAAAATATTTACAAATCATATATCTGATAAAGGACTCATATCTAGAAATATCTAAAGAACTCTCACATTCCAATAATAAAAAGAAAAAACAAACAACTCAATTTAAAAATGACGAAAAGATTTGATCACACATTTCTCTAAAGAAGAGATGTAGATAGCAAATAAGCACATGAATAGACGTTCAACATCATTAGTCATTAGGGAAATATGAACTAAACCCACAATGAGATGCCACTACAAACCCATAAAAATGTCTACAGTTTTGTTTTGTTTTGTTTTAACTGACAATACTGCCAAGGATGCAAAGCAATTAGAAATCTTATACATTACTAGCATATACTTTAGAAAACTGGCAGTTTCTTATATGTTGAGCATTCAGTTAGCATATAACTCAGCATTCCCCACTCCTAGGATTTACTCACGCAACAGACTGAACGTTTGTATGCCCCCACAATTCATATGTTGAAACCCTAGCCCCTATGTGATGGTATTTGGAGGTGCGACCTTTGGGAGGTGTTTAGGTCATGAGAGTGAAGCCCTCAAGATGGCATTAGTGCCCTTCTAAAAGAGACCCCAGAGAGGCCGCTTGCCTTCTTTCTGCCACGGGAGGACATGATGAGAAGACAGCCACCTGCAACCGAGAAGAGGCTCTTCACCAGAACCCGATCAGCTGGCGCTCTGATCTCAAACTTCCAGCCTCCCAAACTGTGAGATGGATTTCTGTTGTTTATAAGCCACTCAGTCCACGCACTTCGTTATAGCTGTCCAAACTAAGATAATAGTGAAATGGAAACACACGTCCACGCAAATACCTGTACGTGAAAGGTTATAACAGCACTATTCGTAGTCACCCCAACTAGAAACAACTCAAACGCCCTATCAACAGGTGAATGTGTAAACAAACAGCGGTACGTCCGTGCGATGGAACGCTGCTCTTCATTAAAAGGAACCACTGATACATGCAACGACACGAATCAATTTCAAAAGCATTACGGTGAGTGAGAACGGTGAGAGACAAAAGGCTGTATATTGTATGATTCCATTTATATGACATTTCCAAAAAAGGCCAAAATATAGAAACACAAAACAGATCAGTGGTTGCCAGGAACTGGGGATGGGTGAGAAGGGATTGAGTTCAAAGGAGCGATGGGAAACTTTTTGAGGTGATACAAACACCCTATACCTGGATTGTGATGGTAGTTACATAACTACATTCATTTCTCAAAACTCATAGAACAATATATAAAAAGGATGAATTTTACTATAGGTAAATCATTAAACCTCACATGATCAACAATAAAAAAGTTTAGAATAGTCTGTGGGCCCACGAAGGCATTTGCAGTGATATATTCACCATTTCTCAAATCAAGACTTACTTGTGCTGGTGAAACTAAAATAAGAAGTGTTTCCATAAAAAAAATATATTGGGGAAGGAACTCAACCCCCAACTACTATGGAGGCTTCTGAGATTTGCAATGTGAGGTTCTAGTGACGGAAGCTTTGACTTCTATAATAAAGAAGTTATCTGCCAGAGTCCACTGCCACATTTTCCTAAGTGACTCTGTGTGCCCTTCAGAACAGTGGTCCCCAACCTTTGTGGCAGCAGGGACCGGTTCTCCTTTGAGAATCTAACATCTGATGATCTGAGGTGGAGCTGAGGCGGTGATGCCAGTGCTGGGGAGCGGCTGCAAATACAGATGAAGCTTCGGTTGCTGGCCCGCCATTTACCTCCTGCTGTGAGGCCTGGTTCCTGACAGGCCAGGAACCCATACCCGTTGGCAGCCTGGGGGTTGGGGACCCCTGCTTTAGAACAAGAGAAAGAGGTCTAAATCATGACAGATCCAACGAGCTGCATGTTAAAACAACTCATGTGGAAGCTGAGCTTCTGGAAACCAATACAAAAAATATAGGGCCAGTTCTCACTGCGCTGTTTACCAGCCCCACTGAGAGAGCTAACTTTTCTTCTGAGAATACTTCCAGAACAGGTTTACTCAACAGTCTCTCTCAAAAATGGCCAAGAAGATGAAGTAACAGGTGATTTCCTTTCGTCCAGAAAATGACTATCTACACAGCAGGAGAGCAATAGAAAAAAGTCAATGTTAAAAAAGAAAGAAAGAAAAAAACGTAAAGGGGAAAAACGAAATATCGAGTCACCCCATTGTTTTAACTTCTTGGTGTCAAATACATAACCTGGATGATTAACCTTCCTTATTTGGTGAGTCAGTCTGATAGTTTGGTGCCACATACACAGCCAATTTTTTCCGTGGATGAGAAAGGACAAAGGACCATAGGAAGATTTTAGGGAACCAAGTAAATTATGAGACATTTCACTGAGCCCAGAAACGCCACCTCAGATTTTGTAAGAAAGAGCCAAGGAATGCATAATTGTACCAAGGTGCCATTTGGTAAAGCATGAGATGCACCTCATTGGTAAAAATCAAAGTTTTAAGTAGCAAAAGGGGTGGGATGTTAGTTAATCTGAAAATCGATGCTGTGCATCATTAGAAAAATTGCATGAAACACCTATTCGGGTAAAAGGAATTTAACTCATAATGAGCAATGGTCGTTGTAAAATACACCTTATAGGAAGACAAGTCTGGGCATTTCTATTCTTTCCTTTGGCATCCCAGTCTCGATTCTGTGGTGTCATGACAACATGACAGGGTCTAAAATAGTTTCCCCTTCTCTCTTTTGCAAAGCTGTTTAGGATTTCTAGAATTGAGTGACACTCAAGCGGGGAGCAGCTGGCCTCAGGAATGCACTTCTGAAGGGAGCTGGCAGCCAGGAAAGCAGGGCAGTGCTCACGGCCAGGCCTCGGGAGACCTGTGGATTTGGCAGGAATCAGACCTATTCAAATACTCAGAACAGACACCACAGAAGGATCTGATGGCCCTCGTTCTGCATAGTCCGCATACTTTTCTCTGCCTGCAGCTGTCATTTCAATCCGGGGCTCATTACAAAGCACATTTTCCGCTTAAATTTTTTTCTTTCTCAAGGATCCTGTCTCTGTGAGCACTGTGTTCAACCCCAGTGACAAGGAAGAGCAGCCTTCCAGATGCAGGGTGGTGTGAATGTGTAGAAAATGATAAGAGGACGTGTTTATGGGGACGTGTCTTCGTTCTAACACGCCCAGTGACTCTTAACTATTGAGTCTACTGCCGACTCAATTAGCTATGCGTGAGGCACTCTATTTCTTTAAGAAATTACTATAAGGTCTGAAATTGGGAAATTAAGTGCAGAAAGACCATTGCTCCTTTATTTTTCTCTAAAAATCTGTTTTCTTGTATCTAAATCAAGAATAGTGATAACTGATTTCTATACAGTTAAGCAGACACCTTCCCTGTGGCCCAGGCATTTTATTCCTAGGTACGTAACTAAGAGAAATGATATCACAGGACCATAAAATACAACAATGCTCATAGCACCTTTAGTCACAGTAGGTCCCAACTGGAATGGCGAAATGAATTGTGGCTTTTCCTTACAAGGTAATAATACACAGCAGTTTTTTTTTAAAAAAGAAAAAACTACCGATCTGCACGACCACGTGGATAAATCTCAAAAATATTATGCGAAGAGAAAAAAGCCCGATGCAAGAGTATGTTCTGTACGATTCCATGTATATGATGCTCACGAACAAGAAAGCTAGTTTCTGGGGTAGACGACAGAATAATGGTTCCCCGGGGTGAGGAGCATGGCGGTTAACTGACTGGCAAAGGGAACAAGGGAACTTTCTGTGGTGACTGGACAGGTGCTATATATCTCGATCTGGGCAGCGGCTACCAGGAGGTATATCTAGGTAAACATTCATCAAGCTGGACACTTACGACATGTGCATTTTTGCCGTATGTAAATTACATCCCGGTGAAAAACCAAGAACACTGGCGTTGTCCACGGCCAGCTGTTGGAGGCCTGACAGAAAGCGCAGAGATTTCTGTTTCGGCCTCGGCTTTGAGCTGCTTGACCAACAGACAATAAAGAGAAGTCAATAACATTCCTCATAGTCAAGGTGGAGGCATCGCTCCTTAACCACTGATTGAGCACCTACTGTGTGCACTCGATACTGTGCCGGGTGTGGGGGCAGGGAAGGCTTGGGAGGCTCAACAGTAAATCAAACAGGCTTCCTGTTCCCCAGGAGCTCCCAGTCTTCCATAGGACGCAGGGCATGGACTTGACAAGAAATCAAGGTAGAAAGTGATAGGTGGCCCCAGGCAGGTTGGAACCAAGCACTGGGACTGTCAGGTGATTTGCCTAGCAGTCACCAGAAAATGGCAGCTGAGAGAGAGAGGCAAAGGGAAGGTAGGTGCCACATTTTCACAGGAGAGGGTGCTTCAAAGGGAAGGTGGAAGAGGTAGGTGTGTAGAGGAAGATGCAAAGGGAATGTCCATCCTCTCAAACCCTACCCCAGAGGGCTCTAGTTTTGTCTGTGCTGAAAAGGTTGGCCCCTTTGCCTCCACAGAGCAATTTGGGGACAGGAGTATTCTAGTTTCCTAGGTACTATTACAGGGCTGCTGTAACAAATCACCATGGCTTAAAACACCAGAAATTTATTCTCGTAGTTCTGGAGGCCAGAAGTTTGAAATCAGTATCATTGGGCCAAACTCAAAGCGCTGGTCGGGCCATGCTCCCTTTGGAGACTCCAGGGGCGAATGTGTTCCTTGCCTTTTCCAGCTTCTGGTGGCTGCCACATTCCTCGGGTTGTGGCCCCAGTACCCCAGTTTCTACCGCCTTCATCTCATCGCCTTCTCCACTTGTGCATGTGTCGTGTCTCCCTCTGCCTCCTTCTGATAAGGATGCTCGCATTCAGGGCGAGCCCAGATAATGCAGGAGAATCTCCCCAACTTGGGATGCTTAACTTAATCACACCTGCAAAGACCGTTCTTTTTTCTTTTTTCTTTTCTTTTTTTCTTTTCTTTTCTTCTCTTCTTTTCTTTTTTCTTTTCTTTTCTTTTCATATAATGTAACAAACAGTCACAGGCTCCAGGAATTGGGACCTGATATCTTTGGGGGCCATTATGTAGCCTACTACATACAGTTGGCCCCTACCCTGGTTGCGATGCCTGTAAACAGAGTCAAACACTGACCTCTCTCTGTCAGGAAGAAAGATGTAGAAATTAAAACCTGTACGCATGGTCCCGCCTCCTGTCTCCTACCTTCTGCCTAGTCGTATGGGCTGCTGGCTTCCTGGCTGCAGGGTGACTCTTTGAAGAAGCCCCAGACAGCTTCCTCAGAGCTGTGGTGGGATGCACCCAAGCAAGACCTTAGGGCAGGGTTTCTCACCGTGGCGCTAGTGACATTTGGGGCTGCGCCATTTTTTGTTAAGCGGGGGCCATCCTGTGCACTGTGGGATGTGGAGCAGCATCCCTGTCTCTACCCACTAGATGCCGGTAGCACCCTCCCCTCAGCTGTGACAACCAAAAATGTCTCCAAACATCGCCTGAGAGGCCAAGTTGCTCCCAGATGGGCACCACTGCTTTGCAGGGAGGAGATGGGGCCTCTCTGGAGTCCCAGAGGAGGCTGGGCTGCCTCGTCGCCTCCCTCCTCTTCCTCCAGGCCTCCCCAGTTTTGAGAACATGAAGGACCATCTTGCTGGGTTCTCTTACTCTGGCTTCTTCCTGAGCCTGGGAGTAACTGAGGCCTCAAGCAAGGGCCTTGGCTGGTGGGTTGTGGGCTTCTCTCTGATCAGACAGTCCTGGACATGACCTTCTAGGGGTCACTGTGACCTGGCCCGACCTCAGGCTTTTGACAAGCTGAACAACTTCTCGACTTTCTTGTCCTGGGGTCCTGAGGAGGTTGATGTCTTAGAGATAGAGGTCCCCGGGCCATTCTGGACTACTTAAGGCCTCCATTCTTGCCTGTAAACGTAAGACGACATCTGAGTGGAGCAGAGTGATGCATGGTGACCGGGGTGGATGTCTAGCTCCACTACTTATAAAGTCAGGCAACTTAGGCAAGTTATGTAACTTCTCTGCCTCAGTTTCTTCATTTGCAAAATGTGGACGAGAATAGGCTCTCCTTTGTGGGATCACGGATGGTACATTTAAAATGGTCAATAAATATTCACTTGAAAAGGTAGAATGTGGTTTATCATATTTGTGTCATATCTCTCCATAAGACTTGATCGTCCTTTTCAAGCAACCCCCAAGAAGAAACTTTAAAGGCTCCATTTATTTCCTGGAATCTCTGAGAAATAGATCTCCTATATATCACAGATAAAATACAATCATGGATATGGCATTCTTTCTTTCATACCCTCATAATCTCATAAGTCACCTCTGGTTATTTTTGCACAGGACGAAACTAATTTGTTTTCTGTGTATTTTCATGTAAATAGTAGAAAGCCAGAAGCTACAGTCCAAGCTTATTATTTTTTTTTAATACAAGTAAAAAATAAATTTCTTACTCTGGCTTCTCCCTTGCTTTGGAGAGAGGCTATAAGCTCACAGGCAGACCCCAAACGCATAAAGATAAGACTTCTTTTATAACGAGGGGAGGGAGGGAAGGAGAAGGAGAGAGAGAGGGAGGGAGAAAGAGAGAGACATTTCCCAAAGCCTCGCTTTTCAAGTGCGTACATTGTAAGTTTAGTTGAATGAAGCAAGATTACAGCCAAATATGGGCAGAACAGTCTGAGAAACCTCAATTGTGATTGGCTCCTAACTCTGCCCCAGAAAGAGAACATTGCGGCGGTTTAAACGTCGTCCCCAGGAAGTCTTGAAATCAACTGAGTGATTTTTCAAACTCCTTCATCATTTAAACCAGGGCCCAGGCTTACTGCCATTGGCTGCAGGAGAAGCCAGCTCCTAAGCCTGGGCTGACATTTTCAACCCTTGTTTGACAGAACATAATTAGTGGAGAAGCCGCACCCCAGTGTTGGTGACATTTAAATCTCAAGAGCTTTCAATTCAAGCATTGAATTTCAGTCCTTTTTCTTGCCATGCTGCCAGTTCGTACTGCTATAAGCTGACCAGCTGAAACACTCTGAAAAGCCAGCTACAGTCCAGCCGGTTTTCAAAGCCCCATTGAAAGCCCAGGGCTTGTAAGACGATGTGTCCGGGGTAGCTTCAGCTGGCCCCTCTCAGAGATGGCCTGAGACTACAAAACGCTTTGCAGCTTCAATTTTCCCCAAGCGTTTAAAAACACTGCTGCTTGCTTCAGGCCTTGTGTAATTCTGTGTTATCGGCAACACAGGCACTTTTTGCTCTTGTGATCAAATCATCAGTCTCTTTCACAGTCACCCCAGGAACTCTGTAAGAATGAAGGCCATTAACCCCGGCCTCGTTTTGTGAGTGACTCAAGGCCTCCTTAGGTAGCCATCGGGAGTCCAGGCCCACACTGCACTCCCCTCTCTATCATGGGCACACACTGTCAGGTCCTCTCTTCCAAGCCTTTGATAAACAGCAATTCAACCCCAAGTATGCATTGGAAGGCTGATGGATATTATTACCCCAGTGGGAAAATAAACAGTGACGCAGTCAGTGCTGGCCAGAAGCAGAAGAGGGCCAGGACTGGCTCACCTCAACGTGCCCACTGCACGGTATGCAGCAAGTGAGCTCAAAGGTCAACTTCACATTCACTTTCCTTTTTGCAAGAGCTAATCACGTACTCACACACCCTCCCTTGCTGAAACCTCCAAACCTAATTGGCTACCCTGTCAGAACTCTAACTTGAATAGAGAAGTGTGGGTTTGGAGACATAGGGAAATTTTGGATGAAGCATACGTCTTTTTCATGTTCAAGGTGAAGGCATCTTGGACTGGTCTCTTTGGTAAAGGTCAGTAGCTCTGCCAAAATGGTCCTTGAGGGGTCATTTCCTTCCAGAACAGCCCCGGGAAGCTCCCTCAGCTCTACATCTGATCGATTTTCCTTTTGGATCCTTCAGTCCCAGATAGGGAGCTGCTCTGTGCTTCTCAAGCTCACCTCAGACGACGCATGGTCACTATCGGTCCTCAGAAGTGAGGGTCCTTTGATAATAAAGAAAGCTTTACATGACTGCACATTAGCATGGCCGTCTGGGAAGGCAGTCTGACAATGTGCCTCAACAGCCTTAGAGGTATTTGTACCTTTTGATCTTGAAATTGTAAAAAGAGGGATATGTGTTTATGAAAAGATGTAGAGGCAGAGAAAATGCACTAGAAGGAAATACGTCAGAATATTAAGTGACTCTGGCTAGCTGAGGATGGGGTTCATAAGGGCTTTTTTTTTTTCCTTCATTACCGTGCTTCTCTGTATTCTTCGAATTCCCCATGGTTATTGAGCATTGTTTTTA
The DNA here is from genome assembly GCF_902729225.1 of Pteropus medius. Taxonomy (NCBI): domain Eukaryota; kingdom Metazoa; phylum Chordata; class Mammalia; order Chiroptera; family Pteropodidae; genus Pteropus; species Pteropus medius. The sequence continues at coordinate 2,099,584 of NW_024340697.1, forward strand.
TAATTAAAAATTCATTTAGGAAAATAATATCCTAAATCGATAATATGAAAATGGGAAAAAGGCAATGTGCTAATAGTCATGTCGACGTGGTGGAGGCCAGAACGTCCGTCCTGAAGCCACCCTGTACTTCCTGTACTCCGCTGCTTCCAAAAGGGTCATCATGATTACATATAACATACGCCATGCAAAAGCCCCCACTTTCACACTAAGATATGGTGAATAAAAGCTCGTGCAGGCATGTGGAGAAGGAGGCAGCTGCTCCTGCATGCTAATTGAGGGACAATGTGCTGTGACCGTTCTCCCAAATGACTGAGAGAAGGCAGGCATCCTAAGCTGACCAGCAGAGGCTGTGGCTGGTATGGCTGAGACATTCTTCTGTTTTCTTGAGTTAACCGAGGAGACCAAAAAGCCTTCAGCAGGCGCAGCCTCCTCAGAGCACACTGATGGAAACTGTGCAGAGTACCAGAAAGGGCCCTAGGGGCCTGGAGAGCTCCGATCCAGGGTCCCGTGGCCAAGGATGGCCACACTGCTCTTTTATCTTCAGGAAACTGCTCACCTTGTGATCAGCACTCTGACACCACTGGTCACTGGGTGACCACTGAGTGACCAGACGCTTGTCTTTAACGGCACTGAATATGCGTCCATTGCAGTTTACAGAAGTCTCAGCTGGTCGTTAGGGGATACACTGAGCTAACTCGTGAGGTCTGATGTGCACCTTGCATGAGACCACATTCTCCTCCACACTCTCTAACTAGTCTTTGGGGGGTACTGGACTCAGTAGGAGAGACTACAAGCCTTCTAGCCCCACAAACCAACCTGCCCATACCAATCCCATCTGCTCCATCTTCAAGAACCATCTTGCCATCGGTCAGTCATGTTCCCCTGTCTCAGCCTGATGTGTCCTTGGAAGTCCCCCTGCCAAACTACACTACTTTTAGCCCTGGTGATATCCTATCTCCTCCCACCGTCCTAGATGGAATGGCTAAACCAGATCTACACAGCCTCCTCTCTATTGTCTCACAGTATCTGCTACTAATGGAGAGATCTATAAAGTATTCATAATTATGTTAAAATACAAAGTACAAATTCATCTTTCTCCTAGCTTAGAAATAGCACAAAGACAAGGAAAACTGTGCTGTATTGTGCAATCCTTCTCATGAGCCACATGAAACAGGAAGCTTCTGGGGGTTTCTTGCAAGCATGTGATAGATGGTTGTGGTTTCGGTGCAACAGTCAGGTAGATTTTGTAGCCGGAAACGCTCACACAAAACACCCTTTGTGGCTTCTGTCCAACCCTAGTATTAGTTAGATGCACTCCCTTTTACACGTTGACAAAAGGCATTTCACTTCTCACACTTTATTTTTTCTCATTGCAGTGTCTGAAGGTACCGGGCAAACGACCACAAACTGGATCTAGCTGAGGAGAGGCCTGGGTGGAGGCCCTTCCTTGCTCATAAAGATTTCCTCAGATGGAGCCATGTTCCCTTGGCAACAATTCCTCAAACTTCTAAAGAGATCACTTAGAGAAAGAAGACTCGGCTGAACTAACTGAGCTGAGTGAGTCCTTTTGAGAAATGAGGCTAAAAGAGAGTAGCTTTTGGCTGCCTTCTGTTATGAATCTGGTCTCGATGCCAGTCATGTTATTTATCAGTACTGAGAAAGCCTGAAAGCAGAGCCTGAGAGGACCCTAAAACCACGTCTAAGATGCTCAGACTCCCAGGAGCCACACTTTCAGACCCCAGTGGCATTGGGTCAAGCTTTTTCCCTTCCAAGACAGATGAAGTCCACGATTTAGGACGCATGCTTACAGGCTTTGCAAGCAGCTTACATTGCCATTAGGAAGAAAAAACAAAAAACAAACAAAACAAAACAAAAAAACAAAGAAAACACCTCTTGCACCATTTATTTCAAATACAACGACAGTGCAAGGCTTCAAGGTGATGCATCTTGCAAAAGGGTACTATAGATAGACAGGAAGCCTCTGTAAATATTTATATATTTCCCCATTGAGAGTTTTCCTCTTTTTACCCTTAGACTTAACAAAAGAAACAGCTGGTTCATAAGATCTCAAATAGAAGATGGTTTCTTTGGCTTTCCTGTTTTTCTCTATTCCTCACTCTCAAAGTCATACACCCTGAAAAACAACCCAAGAGACATTTCTAAATAGACAATACTCATTTTTTAAAAAATTACCCTATACAGCCATTGTCTGGCTATAGCTGCCATGGTGGCCTGCCTTCTTAAAACTCACTGTTTCCTTTTTGTCATCCCATTAACCTTCTTTCTTACTACACTGTTGCTGACATGAAAATGAATAAACGCATGAATAAAATGGATTTGGGATTCACTGCCCTTTGCTCTTAAGTCTCATCTAAATTCAAGCCCAAGAATAAAGTCATGGGTGAAGCAAACACTCTAAAACTATACCCAAAATAAAGGAAAGCAGCTGCAGAAGAAATAACCTAGAGAGCCCAGTGCTCTGGGTGGCAGGGTGTGGGCCGGGGACAGAATATAACTGGCTAAGAAACAAGCAAGCCCTGCCTTCCGTACGGTTCTCTGGGGCCGATGTGCGTTGCATCCTTCTCTGCAAACTGCCTGTGTGCTCTGTGGCATGGCTTCCGGTGAGAGACTTCCTGTGGAGGAAAAAACATGTAGTGATTTCTGCACTCTTGCCCTGTGTGTTCTCCTGTTTTTGGCTTTCAAGAGCCTGTCATAGAGAAGACGCCAGACACTGAAACATCATGCTGTCTGGCAATCTATTTTGCATGCGGATTTGCTTGGAAAATTCTAAATTCGTTAACATTAACATTCAGGCGGATACTAAGAGAGAGGTGCTATTGTGTGACGGGGGTCTGCAAGGGTAAATTTGACACAGAAATAGCCTACAATTATTTAAATGCCCAAACCCAATAGGGTAACAGATAGATTTGGATGCTGGAGAAATGATCAATTCTCCATTACAGATTTCCTGGTTTCATTTATTGGTAGAAGGAAAGAGAGTCTTAATTATTTACAGTCCTTGCACAGCAGATATTTATTTCTTTCTCTGTCGGATAAAAGAGCAAATCCACAGCATTCTGAGCTATCACTCGACTATTTATAAATCGGTAAAAACGAGTAAAGAGAAACATTTGGTGGTACGGTGGACATCTCAAGATCAGCCCGTACCATTTTTGTGCAATTGTTTCTTTAGTTTAAAATAAACTTGGAGGTCAGAACCCAGAGACTTTGTTTAACAGACGAGAAAACTGAAAACCAAGATTACACAGGTAAGTGGTAGCACCAATTGTCTTAAAAGCCCAAATGTCCCAATTACCCTATTAATACTCTTTACACAAAACTTCCCAAACCATGGGCAGGACTTTCTGTATTAAAATTCTCAAAGGATCTTGGGCTTCGTATTTTAATAACAATCATCAGGTTTTCTAACTAGGAAACATAAGCAAAGCTCAGTTTCCTTTTCCGGCCAAAAAATTAAAAAGCAACAGTCTCAGGCTGACTGAAACAGGGATTGCTTTATTGGCCTGGACTTTTATATATGTCACTTATTGCCCTGCATCTTAAGATAGTTTGAGCATCAATTCCAGGCTTTCTCCTGAAACCGTGGAGCAACGATCAAACTGGCTAGATCGTTTTAAAAAGTCTTTTTAATGTTTCCCCTTTCACCCGTCATTTCAATGAGTTTCGCCAAGAGATGTTAATGCAGTTATACGTTTTTATTATTACAGCGGTTTCAATAATCTTATTGGGAATGTAATAGCCTCTGGAGAATGGCAGAAATTGAAGTGAAACATACTTAAGAAGATTGCTTACAGAGGGGTTTGGAAAAAAAAAAAGTCATGCTTACATTCAATGATTTTCTGTGAGATGGGAAAGAGAAAGGAGGAAATATCACTAAGCTGGTTTGTGCTTAGTTTTCATTTATCGGACCGTTGTTCCGGGTTAATTGGACCAACTGGGGGATATTTCAAATGGGTTCATATTTAGGACATGTGTTAGGATGAAGCTTTCTCTACCTCGGCACTCGTGACATTTTGACTTGGATCATTCTTTGTGGCGGGGACTGTCCTGTGCATGGTAGGAAGTTTAGCAGCGTCTCTGGCCTCTACTAATTTGATGACAGTAGCGATGCCTACTCTCCCAAATTGTAACAACCAAAAATGCTTCCAAGTATTATCAAATATGCCCCTGCCAATTTTCCCTCAATGGACAACCATTGGGTTAGGTGATCTTTGGAGTCTTCTAGGCAGGTTTCACTGTACTTCGTAAGAACTCTAAGAGGAACTGACTTCGTTGCATACTTTTTGCTTGGTTTATGGTCTAAGGACGTATGAAAAATCCTAAACAATGACCCCTGCCTCATGCCATCACTCATCCTCCGTCCAAACCCTTACTGTGAAAACACAAATGCATGTTATTATTTGAGGAGCCTTAAGTCAATCCAGAAAAAGCATATCACCTTGCCTTACATCAAATTGAGAAAAATAATTCTTCTTTCACCATAAGGCAAAATTCTGCTCTTTGTTACAAGATGCGTTTTTTTTTTTCCCGACTCTTTGCTGGTTCCTGAATGGGCCAGTTCTGCCCCTAAAATGCAGTGTTTCCTATGTGGCTCTATAAATAAAGCACTCTGTAGCAGAGACTCGCTAGTATTGGGCCACGTTATTTATGCGTTCTCTGAAATTACAACATTCATAAAAAAATCCCACCTCCCCTTTGCTTCTTGAGCTTTTCTTTCCTGAAACAGAATCCATACAAGTGGTGTGTCCACGTGGACGCCAGGACAATGAAAAGTGGGCTCAGGACGCACTCCCCTAAGCCAGTGAGAGAATGGTAATTGATGCAGAGAAATCCCTCCACATCCAAAACTTCGTGCTCATGAGCTCTCCTCTCAGAATCTCAGATACCTTGATAACTTCTGGTACCGGGACACTCAATTTCCTTACGCGGAGATAAACAGATGCACGCAAAAACATGCTTCAGCTTTTATGCCAATATCGAGGAAAGGTGGGTAGCATTTCTTGTTTGCTTTTGCATCAGATAGCGAGATCTCCAGCCACAGTTAGAGCCAAATTAACAGAGACGGCCCATCTGCAAAATGTAATAAATAGCTTTGAGCTCACAATGCTATTTTCTAATCACAGATCTCCTTGTGCAAGGTCTGTGCGCAAGAGTCTGTGGCCGGCCTTTCTGAAAGTGACTTCCTGCTCGTGTACAAAAATATTTCAGCCGGAGCTCTGTTTCTAAATTCTTGTTCTTTCTTTTATCTCTGTTCCTTTTTTTCCTTCTTTCTTTCTCAGACTTTCACTGTCTTTGTGATTAAATCCAGGAGGCTTACTTGAAAAACTAGTATGTGTGTTCCTTAGTCCTCCCACAATCTCCAAGGCCTTGCACGAATTTGATAAATAAATGCAGTTACAGAAAGTGGTTTTTATTTCTCCCTGCCTCCCACCCGTGAAAGCCGTATTAAATCCAAATCGACCTTAATAAAAAAGAATGACACTGTTTGTTAAGAAATAAGTGAATTTCATCCAGTAGAAAATGTTTTAAAGTTCCATCACTTCATATAATTAATGACTTGCCACCCAAAATACCTCCTTCAGGTTGAAAACTCAAGCGACTTGTGATAAAGGAGAAAAGAGAACAGAGAGAGAGAGAGAAGTTTCTGAACTGAAGGTTTTAACTTCAACCTAAATGCTTTCTAGGCCTCCGCGAAGTAGAAATATCGGCAAAGAAAAAAAGCCATAATGGCATTTTTCTATTACATTTAATACTTCATTTTCCATGGACATTTCCTTCAGAATCCACTTAATTGAATCTGTTTAAATGTGTAATCCCTTGTTATTCGATTCTGTGAACACGTTTTTAAAAAATGAACACAAATTAAGCCCAGTATGCAGAAACGTACTAAAGACCTTTTCTTAGTGGAGCTACGTTCTAATGGTGGGAGAGAAGAGGAGAAAGAGAATGAGCAATAAACAGAATAAATCAGTGGTAGTAACATAGTTTGTTAGAAAGTGATAAGTAGAACAGAATAAAGGCATTGACGCTTGGAGCTGGTGTAACAGGAAATAGGGTGGTCAGGACAGGCCTCCTTGAGACGTGATAGCAGAATGAACACATAAAAGAGGTGAGACAGGGAGCCACACAGGTTCACAGGTACTGGGGAGAAGTATCTAAGGCAGAGGGAACATCCAGCGCAAAGGGGAGTGGGGGTCGGAGCCTGTCCGGTAGGTAAGAGACACGGCATGCATGGAGGCTAGTATGCTGGAAGCATGGAGGCCAGTATGCCCAGTCAGGGAGCAGGGAGAGCAGGAGGGGGCAAAGCCAGGAGGTAATAGGACCAGATCCTGGAGGGCTTAGTAGGCCACTGTAAGGATTTGGCTTCTTCTCTCAAGGAAATGGGGAGCCATTGCAGGTTTTAATAGTTAAGTTTTTCTAACTGAGGTGAAATTCACATAATATAAAGTTAAACATTTTAAAGTGACCGATCCAGTGGCATGTAGCACATTCACAATGTTGTGCAAATCCACCTCTCTCTCGTCCCACGACATTGTCAGCACCTCAAAGGGAAATCGCCATACCCACCAGCAGTCACTCCCCATTTCGTGTTCCCCTCCATCCCCTGGAAACCATCAGTCTGCATTATGTTTATGGATTTGCCTATTCTGAATCTTTTACGTAAATGGAATCGCACAATACGTGGCCTTCTGTGACTGGCTTCTTTCACTCGGCATAATGTTTTGGAGGACTGTCCATATTAAAGTATGTGTCGGTACTTCGTTCTTTTTGTGTGTGTGGCTAAGTAATATTTCATTGTATGGATAAAGAAGAATTTGTTTATCCATTCATCGGTGGATAGACATTTGGGCTACTTTCACCTTTTGGCTGTTGTGAGTAGTAGAGTTATAAACATCGTAGGTTTTTAAGTAACAAAGGGACATGATCTCACTTCCATTTTATACAGTACATGCAAGGCTATTTTATGAGTCATCTACTAGCCCAAATTAGTAAACCTATTTTTAAATAGCAAAACTAAATAAGTGAATAAGTATTTCACCCACCAGATTTATCACACCCCTCCCTCTGCCATGTGCTGTACTACCTGCGTGGCTGCTTAAAAATATCAACTCCCACTAGAACCATTTTTTTAAGTTTTAGAATTTTTTTCCTACTTTGGCAATTAAAGGCCAATCGACTGTGAAATATGAGTATCTTCATTGTCCAAAGAAATCATGTTTTCCACAATTGACATGGGGTTTTTAAGAAAGATGGCCGATAATGATTAAGAATGAAAATTCTCCAACCAAAAGAGGAAATCGTTTTTGCTTAAAATTAGAGATGAACTAATGCAGCGTCGTGTCCTCGACTGGATTCTGAAACAGGAAAAGGACAGCGTCTATGTCCCTCAGTTTCTGAGGGCAGGGCAGCGCCTGACTCAGAGAAAGTTTTCATCACTCAGGCTCATTTTCCCTCCTCCGCCAGATAATTCATGTCCCTATGACCTGCCGGACATCGCTAGTTGGCAGAGAGCAAATAACGATGACACATTTTCCCCTCCATCACAAAGCAGCTATGAAAACAAAACGAGGAGTGACAGATAAGCACTTAGTGCCCAGAGAAGGCAATCGCCACGCATCAAACGTCTGTGCTGGGTATGCAAGGAGCTTCTGGCTCCCTGGCCCTCCATCTACCAACCTGTTCTGAGTCATGAAAATCGTTCTGATAAGGATAATTGGAGATGTTCCAGTGACACCATCTCCCCACTGTGTATACTGCCTGGTCAGGACGGGAAGGCAGCGGGAGGCCGGGCTGACCTCCGGAGTAAAAGCCCAAACTCGAGGCACTTCCCTTTTCTAGCCTCGGCAGATTTCCTCCCCAGGGAGGGCTGCGAAGAACCGAAGACTCTGTGGGACTGACCCACCGGCAGCGACTCTCTATCAGCTCCAGGGAAATGGGGTCTTCGACCCCTGAAATGGGTTGGACCAGGGCAGGAGGCAGAGGGAGAAAGGCCACTCACCCCCGACATCTTTACTCGGGCACAGTCAGGTTAAAATTGGCCACCCTTGAGAGGAAAGTACCTCCTAAATACGGTTGCAGCTTCTGCACCCTCTTGACTGGTTGGAGGAAGGCGGGGAGGGGGGAGGGGAGAGACCACAGGCTGATGTGGCTTTTGGGGCATCCAGGTTTGCCACTCTGTCCATGTAACCTCTAATGGATAAGTGACTCTCAGAGGAATTGGAAATAAGCCAGCGCTTGCTCCACGAGTCCCCTCCCCAATGTCCCTAATTTGGAAGGAGAAGGGATGCTTAAGGAAGGATTATTTTCTAAGGATGGGTTGAAAGTTTGCAAAATACAGCTGTCTACACCATCCCATAATCAGAGCCCCCTCTACCATCCCCAGGCCACTCGTTGGGGAAAATGTGGCTCTGAGAAGTCCGAATGCATTGACCTCACTGACCAAAAAGGAATTCGGCTTTCTCATGCCTCCCAGCCTGGACCCAAGCTGTGTCCTGTGCCTGGAACAGTGTTACCTACTGACGCTCCATTCTGGCTTCTACCTGCCTGGTCAGCATGGTCCAGTGGGCATCTGTCAGCTTTCATATCAATTTCTCACATATGTAAATAGCCAATTACAATAGGTGCCCGTTCTGAGCACCCTGTAATTACCTTTCTCAAAATTGTATCACACTGTATTCTAATATTATTCTTCTACCATTAGCATAGTAGCTGGCAAGGAATAAGCAGGTATTCAAT
>NW_024340697.1:2108380-2115254 GCF_902729225.1 Pteropus medius
AGATCTGATTAGAGTTCACGATTCCCCTCAGAATAAATATTATTAGTTTCATTTTACCAGAGTAAAAGCAGCCTCACGCCTATAAGTGATTTGCCCAAATCCTAAGTGATAAAATCAAGTTCTAGTTCCTGGAGATACTATTATGTGTATGTTATGATGTACATATTTATAATTTTCAGGTTCATTTACTTAAAAGGACTTATGGAGCTAGCCTTGGAATTAATAACATTAATTCTATAGAGAATATGTATTGAATACAAAAATGCAGAATTTTAAAGTTATTTTAAAGGTGCATGCTCATCTGGGCCAACTCTGTTATTTTACTAGTGAAGAAACTGAAGGCCGAAGAGGTTAAGTACTTGTCCAAGGTCACACAGCTGCTAGGTCAGGGTCAGGACTGTAATCTAGGTTATTCACATGCTAAATTCAGTACCATTTCTACCATTCAACAGAAATGATTGGTTTATAAACAAATTCTTGGAACACAGCATATTTATATTTTAGGCCTCCTTGTGTTTATAAAACCACTGAGACTCCCCAGGATGGTTCCTGTTGCAGACACCCCGTGCCGGTTTCAGAGCATGGGGTCCAATGTGGTGACGGAGTTAGCTCTGAGGTCGAATAACCTGGGTTCAAATTCCGGCGGTGTGCCCTTTGGCAAATCACTTAGCCTCTCTGTGCTTATTTATCACTTGTAAAATGAATATAATGGTTACTACTTCAGAAGGTTGCTATGAAGATTCAATTATTTACTACATGTAAATGATTAGGAGAGGGCCTGAGTCATACTAAGTGCTAGCGAATGTCAGCTTAAATGATCTTGGTGTAGAAAATAGCTCATTACACATATATGAGGTTACTGGTGGTCCACCAGAGTTGAGGACAGTAGTGATGAAAAGAACTGTGAGCAGGCCTTAGAAGCACTGATTTTATCTTTCCTGATCTGCTAACTGGTTCCACGGTTTTGTGCAGTTTGTCAAAATCTATCAAATTGATCCCATGTAATTAACGAGAACTATAAAGGGTCTCAGATTTGACCCTACTTGCAAGCTGACAAGTTAGCCTGCCGTTATTTGTGGATGCTGCCAGAAGACATGAGGCTCCTAGGTCAGAGACAAAGGACTTTATTGCTCACAGTGCTGCAGGCAGAATGAGCCTTCTATCTGTGTCAGCTGCCTTTGGCCCCAAGTTTCCTGGGGGCACTATGGAGGACCCCAGTTGGAATCTGCGCATGTACCGCGTTTGTGTCATAGTGGAAGAACATTGATGGTAGGGAACTCAAATCTTTTCAAATAAGTGATAAGCCTGCCTGATCTTTGCCCTGGAGGGAAACACTGTCTTTATTATATTGGACTTGCTTTATTATACTGGACTGGTCTTTGCTCTAGAGGGAGACCCTTTCTCTATCTGCTAAGGCTTTTTGCTCCACAAACATCCTTGAGAAAAGAGTTCAGAATAAATGACGTCTGTGCCTCTGGTTTTAAGACTTGCAGAAAGGTGAGAGACTCGTGGAGAATGGTCACCCAACAATAATATGTATACTATTCTGATGTATGCCACACTGTAACAAAAACCTTTTTCAAAGGGCTATCTGAAAAAAAGAAGATGTTGTATGGTCAAATGCATTTGGGAAAATCTGAGATAAAAGGTTTTCTTTACCATTGGACATAACAGAATCCTTCATGTGCTAATGTGTGTCACTCAGATTCAAAAAGGGGACGCAACTGGCAGTCGTTTCTCCATATTCAGTGCTTCTCGAAGTTCATACACATACATACGAATCACCTGGGTGTGTCGTTTAATGAAGATTCTGATTCTGCATTTAAGTCTGGGGTGGGAGATAGGGACCTTGCGGCTCCTGGATCACCCCACTTTGAGCCGTAAGGGGCTGGGAAACTTTTTTCAAGGAACTTCTCGCAAGACTAGATTCCAGCAAATACGTTCTGAGGTTACAGTCTCAACCCTAGATCTGCTATTGCGTCCAATCTAACACGGGGAAAAACAACATAAAATTCTTAAAAGCAAAATCGCAATGATTTGTAACTAATCACTCAAAGCTTTGTAAAAGTCCAATGTAAAAATACTAAAATGCTTCAGAAAGTTCTAAAATGACAGAATTATTTCTTAGAGTGTAGATAAAAAACCACGAATGAGGGCTGTATAGAAATGAAATTCTAATTTTGCCATAAATGATAACCTCAAACACTAAAATCGATTGAATATGATTTTGCAAAAGAGACGAGACCTAAGCTAATGAAGGCCTGCACCGACAGAGGCTGGAGGACATTAAAGTAGCCGGTAGAAGTTTTCCTGAGTTTCAAAAAAAATGGGTATGGGAGCCACCCTAATCCTAACTGGGTATTCCCCATAGATGAGCGACATGGACAGAAAGCTGTTCCCACGTGGCTTCCACACAGCCCTGGGCAACGGGGCATCAAGAGTGGAGCAGAAATGACTCAGCTGCCTCTCGTCTCATGCTTATCATCCTTAGAACTCTGGTTCTCAACACCGGCTGGCTACACGTTAGAATCATCGAAGAAGCTATGGAAACATTCCTGATTCCAGGCTCTTCCAGACCAATACACTAAGAATCTCCCAGGCCAGAGCCACGCATCAGAAGCTGTAAAAATTCCCCCAGTGATTCTTATGGGAACTGTTACCCTTAAGCTTCTGACAGACTTCAGTGAAGGAAGTGAAAGCCATAACGGAGTGTAAACAGAGCAGAAATCACCCAAGTACACCTGTTTTCCTCTCTTCCGCATCTCTGTTTTGAGAAGAGAGGTCAACAAGAGCACGGTTCATTTCCTTCTATAAATCACCGCGTGTCTCATCTCTCTTTAGCTCAAGTTTGGCATAAATGATTGGTCTCATTTTTAGGGAATACGAGCACAGAAAACTCTCTGTTTTAGGACTTTGTAGGCTCCCTGACCAGGGTGAAATTGATTATAGCTCATATTTATGATGACTTAAATATATTTTCTCAATTATTATGAATAAGAAAAGGAATTCTGTCGTATCATACTGTTAAGATTTCTGGGTTTGGGTCACAGCTTTCTGTACTTACTAGATGTGTGACCGAGTTGGGCAAATTAACTTCACCCCACTAATCCTAGTTTGTTCTCACATAAAATGGAGGAATTTAAGTTCGTAGAATTGTGGGGAACGTGAATAGGACTTAATTCATGAAAAAGAATACACAGTGTCCAGGGCATAGTAAGCCCTCCATAGATACCGGCTATTTTTATAAGTTGATTATTATCCATCCTCAAAGAGGTAAATTGAGTGTAAATGTTTAGAAACTTTTATACTGAGAGACAAATTATATTTCTATCAAATCTAATAATAAACATCTTGGGCTTACGTTTTGAGTGTCCTTTTATTTAATTTTTCTAACTCATTTTTTATTTCACTTCATGACAGTATTGGTCTGTGGGCTTGTATTTCGTCTTTTTATTTAGTTTTTCTAATAATTTCTATTTATTTTATGAAAGTATTTTTCTATGATAGATTGGACATTAAAACACTGGTCCTTCAAAGAGAGAGTTTGAGAACAACTGGTTTAAAAATAAATTTATGAATACCGTGTCATAGAAATGAATGGAAAACCCATTGAATTTGCTTTGTATGCTGTATAACAAACTATCATAAATTAAGTGGCTCAAAATAACACCTATTTATCATTTCACAGTTTCCATGGGTCAGGCGTCTGGGCACAGCATGGCTGGGTTCTCTGCCCAGGTCTCACAAGGCTGTAATCAAGGTGTCAGCTAGGCTGTGGTCTTATCTGGAGCTCAGAGACCTCTACCTTGAAGAAGTTCTTTGAAGTTACAGAACTGAAGTCCCTGTTTTCATACTAGCTGCCAGCCAGAAGCCACTCTCAGCTCCTTTAAGTTGCCTACAGTTCATTACCATATGGCCCTCTCCCAACACTTCATGACTAGCAAGGAAGAGTCTCTCACTTACACCTACTAAGACAGAATCTTACATATTGTAAACAAGGTAGTGACATCCCATCACCTTTACCATATTCTATTGGCTGGAAGCAGGTCACAATTCCCCTGTCACTCAAGGGGAGAGGATTATATAAGGATGTGATTCATTGGAGGTCACCTTAGGGTGTGTCCACCACACCCATCTACAGATAATCCTATTTCAATGGGTTGAGTCTTCCAAAACCTAGTAAGCTACGAATCACCATATAAACCAAAGTTGGCAGCCAGAAGCATGCATCCATTAATGAGGAATAAATTAAAAGAATCAGAGAGAAGTTGGATAATTTGAAGTTCATATAACATCAGACATAAATAAGCCAATCTATGAATTAGTCCTGCTAGCTGCCATGGTACAATTTTCAAATAATACACAAAAAGGAAATGCTATTTTTGAATTCCACCTTTTGTATTGCTGATACCTCTGAAAAATGGGTGTGTATGGCACATTTTTCTGCAATTATTTTCTGATGAATATAGAGTCCAACATAATTGCCCTTGAAATGAGATATTTAGTGATGTGAAAGCAAATGACCATGTTAATGGTGATTCCCAATAAAGATCTACTGATCCCCATAAACTCCTTGAAATATAATGGTGCAGCTGTGGAAATTGCTTAATAAACCTCTTTTAGTCTTGGCTAATCTTTATAGACTATGGGTTAATTTATGAGGACTTTTTTTTAAAAAAAAGCCCAGCTCTCTACCTGAGTCTACTTGAAAATCTCCCAAAGAGTCTGGCCTGATGTTTATCTGCAGCAAGACTGGTATTTTCTTTCAGTGGGAACCCCAGTCTGACAGTACAACATGGGGACAACATGCTTCCATGTATATGAAAGGTGCCTAACAGCCTCAAGAACTTTTGGAATTCGCAAGGTATATAAACATCAATGAATGAATCAGTGAATGAGAACCATGTCACTCCAAAGGAGAGAAAGTCATCGGTAATGGAGCACAGGTAAAAACACCTGATAAACAGTTTTGTAACGGAAACGATTTGGTCAACGATGGCACCTTCTGATTTTTAAAGATTTTTAAAGGAGGAAGAGGACATGGGGACAGGGGCAGAGAGATCTATATAGAAACAGGTAGAGATTATTTTAGGGGAAATCAGTTTAAGACCATATCATACTGATTTTAAGACTGCTAACCATGCCTTCAGCAGAGAGAAGGTTAATAATATTTACGTGATAGCTATGTATCAACAATACTTGGTTTAAATACATTACCCCAAAATACCCCTCTCCCGGCTGTTGGAAATGCATCCTTTTACTGGAACACTTAGCCAGAAATTATCCCCTTGGAGAGCCTTACCATCTCACCTCTGACAGGCTAACAGAAAGCCTGCCTTTTACACTCCTGTGGGAAAGTTCTTAAAGCCCACATTCCATGTAACAACTATGTCAGATCCCTAGGCTGAGGGGCTATTAGTTTGGGAGAGATGAAAAAGAAAAAGAACAATGAGCCACTGTAAATGGATGTCTGGGGAAAGGCATGCTGGGTAGGTTCTCTCGCTGGGACACCTAGGTAGCAGCAAGTAGCATCCAGGAGTTGAGAAGGGCATGAAGAGAGGAGGCATCAAAGGCAAATGGGCCTGATTCTTCTATGCTGGCTTCGGTTCTTAGGATCTCTGAGAAGAAATACTCCAGGGCTCCAAGGTCACCGGTCTTTATTTGTTGGGGGGGCCGAAAAACTCACAAAAGACTGAATTCAACTCTATAGAGTAGTGCTCTCTGTAAATATAACGCAAGCCACAAAAGTAAACCACATATGCAATTGTAAAATTTCCGGTAACCACATTTTTAAAAAGTATAAAAAAAAGGCGAAATTATTCTATTTAACTCAATATATCCAAAATATTATCATTTCAACATGTAATCAACATAGAAATTGCTAGTTTATATACTTTTGTAATGAGTCTTCAAAGTTGGGTATGTATATTATACTTACAGAACATCTGAACTTGGATTTAATGTATTTCAGTTGCTCAGTAGTCAGTCACATGGTTATACTGTATAGAAAAGGGTAGCTATAACGCAATGGTCCGCAACCTCTTTGGCACCAGGGACTGGCGCTCCTATGAGAACCTAGTGCCTGATGATCTGAGGTGGAGCTGAGGCGGTGATGCTGGCGCTGGGGAGCGGCCGCAAATGTAGATGAAGCTTCGCTTGTTCACCACCCACCTCTCACCTTCTGCTGTGCGGCCCAGTTCCTAACAGGCCCCGGACCAGCACCAGTCCACAGTCTGGGGCTTGGGGACCCCTGCTAACAGATCCCCAGCTAGAAGTAGAACATTCAAGACCACATGTTGGCAAAGTTGCTGTACATCTAAAACCCTGGAGTGTAAATATGGAACATTCCTCATAATCTTTCATGGAAAAATACAGTCATCGACTAATTTATTCAAGAAGAAAATTGCCTACAAGGAAATTAAATATCGAAATATAAAGAAAATTAAATATCAAAATATAAAGGTACATTTGTGCATGCCTACATAAAATCATTTCTGGGCTCTAAGCCTAGAAACACCATGTTAATTATAGACGTATATGTACACACGTAATATTTAGAAGTCCTTAATTTCACAAGCTATAATTGATTTTGGAAAACTGAGGCAATATTCTTCATCGTAGCCTCTGTGAAGTGAGGTGACAAGTATTAATGTCTCCATTTTATAAGTGGACATTGGGCACTGTTCTCTCAGGGGCACATTGGTTTTTGGCCTTTGCTATGGAATTGTCTCCCTCTAAAAATCATATATTGAAGATCGAACCCCCTATGTACTGTATTTGGAGATCTCTCTACCCACCTCCCGCCCTACCCCATCCCTGCCATGTGAAAACACAGCTAGAAGGTGGCTTTCTGTGAGCCAGGAAGAGGGCTCTC
>NW_024340697.1:2115265-2124314 GCF_902729225.1 Pteropus medius
CATGTGAAAACACAGCTAGAAGGTGGCTTTCTGTGAGCCAGGAAGAGGGCTCTCATTAGAAACCAAATCAACTGGCATCTTGGCCTTGGACTTCCCAGCCTTCAGAACTATGAGAAAATACATTTCTGTTGTTTAAGCCGCCCAAGCTATGGTATGTGTTATGGCAGCCCAAACAGCCTAACACTGGCTCTATTCCTTTTTGAATCAGAATTCGACGTCAGAAGTGAATATTAATGGTGGATAGATATCTGTAGATAAACTGAACATCTATCACTGGAATTACTCCGTACAAACTGCCTGTTAATTGCTCTATTCCAAGTTGTAGAGCCGATTCATCATCAGGAAACTGAAGTCTGCAAAGGCAACTTCATTCTCCAGAAAAGAAGGTGTCCCTGCCTCTCTCATATAATAGTTCTTCTTGCTCTTTTGAAATCACTCAACTTATTCAAGAGGCATTTGGTGGCAGGGAACCAAAGTCTCTCAAAGTGATTTAAGAGTAAATGAAGAATTAATTGGAAACAAACGTTCAAGTATTCCGTGGAAGGCAGGGGGTCACACACGAGGACTAGAACAAGAACTAGAATACTGGCAGACGCCAAGGAGATCCCCCGTAGGCTGCAATGTCTCATTTTCTCTCCTCTCTGTTCCTACTTCTTTCTTCTCTCCATAGCTGATTTTCTTCCTGTTTACACAGTGCCTCGATGTGGCCACCCCAGTCACAAAGATTGACCAGAATCACTGTCCCAATTCTATCTCCCCGGGAGCAGGGGATCTGATTGGCCCAGATGATAATACGCTCCTACAATTGAATAGTGTATAGTCATTATACTCACAGCGCTTTTGAAAAAAATAAGAAAATTCATGTCCTGACCATGAAAAGTGCTAAAAACCAAGTGTGTTTATTTTATGAGTGTGACTCTGCTAAAAATGCTTTGAAAAAAAGGATACTAAGAAAATATTCTAAACTATAATGGGGTGTTTCAGTTATTGCTTGCTACGTAATAATAAACTCTGCAAAATTTAGTGTCATACAACAATATTCATTACTTCTTACGATTCTGTGGGTAGACTGGTCCTAGCTCAGTAGTTTTCTGCTCCATGTGACATTGGCTTAGATTACTAATTCAACTGCACTGATCTGGTGGCCAGGCTAGGCTGGAAGTTTCAAGAAGGCTTTCCTCACATGCCAGACACCTTGGTTCACCTCCGTGTGGTTTCTCCACGTTGCTACCTTGGGCTTCCACAAAGCATGGAGTCTCTACATAGACTTTTTGCATGGCAGCTGGTTTCCAGAGTTTCAGAAAGGAAACGTTGCCAGTCCTCTTAAAGTCTAAGCCTAGAATTGGCACACTATGACTTCTGCAGACTTCTGCAATTCAGCACATCAGCCCAGATCCAAGGGGAGATAGATTCCGCCTCTTGCCGTGGAAGAGCATATACATACATGGAGAGAAGGAACTGATGGCAGACATCTTGGGAGACTATCACATAGAGATAAGCATCTTGGCGTTTGGAAATAAAAGAGAGGGGATATTTTTCCTACTTCTTTCTGTTTTTCTGTACTTTCAAATTCTTCAGCGAGTACCATTTTAACAATAATAATAATTTTTAAATGGCGCTAAGTTTGTAATAATTTATTAAGTGGTGCCAAATTGAATGTCTGGAATAAGTAGGTCAAGGAGAAGATGTTTTTTGCAATTTAAAACATGACATGCTGGGAAATACTGTCAACGAGAAATTCTCGGCTTTGCCTCTCTCCAGAGTAATAAAGACTTGCCACAATGGCAGCCGAAGCACAAGGGGAAAAATATATTCCTTGCTGTCGACTAAAAATAAATTTCTGCCTCCTTAAGTACTCTGCTGCTTAGCCATGTAGCTTCTCTTGTATTTGTATGAGGGCTACAGTCTACGTCCTTGAGAATAAATAGACTTACCAGCGCAGTGGCTGTAAGCTTTCTTCTACACAAGACCTCGCTACTACACCAGCAGGCTAGCAGCCATTCTGAAGCCAGGAGGCTCCTGAATATGATGTCTGTTGGCTTCTGCTCAGAAGAAGCCCTTCCATCTCACCTAAAAGGCCTGAGTATTCGTTCCCTGTACTGAGCCAGGCATCACCGTTATTGATGCTCCAATTGTTCTGAAATTCACACGGGAAAGATCAGATGAGCCCCTTTCATCTCAGTGACTTCTGCATATAGGTGACATTGTGCCCTCTCTCGCCTTCCCAGCTCTGCCTTCCAGCAGCCTGTTTGCCACGGACCCTCCAACCACATCTATCATGCTCCCTTCCTCCTGGAGATGGCCCTGGCCCAGCTCAAACTGTTCCAAACGCTGGCTTGTCCTTCCCTTCCTCCAGACCAGGTTCAAGCCCCTTTTTCCAGGAAGTATCCTTCAATCTTCAGGTCAAATTTTCCTCCCTACCCCCAATCTCGAACACTTCATTCCACAATTCTGTCCTCGATGCTGGAAATAGGAAGACGATAAAACTCTAAATCCCTGCTCACGGAGAGCGCTCAGCCTGGGGTGAGAGATGCAAGGTAACGTGGTGACCGCCACCACGGAGCTCTATTCGGGAGCCTATGAGTGCCCAGAGCAGGAGGCGTACGTCCAACCTAGGCCTCCAGAAGCAACTCACAGCATGCCAGGAAGAGGGCACAGCCAGAGCAGCAGCAAAGAGGCAGGGAAGCACGTGGAACATGAGGGGACAGCACACAGATTGGTTTTATGAGACCACAATCTCATCACAGGCTGCGCCAGGTTAGAGGACGACGCATTGGTCAGCCGCACAGCGTTAAAGCCTTCTGGGAAGCAGAGTCTCATCTTTGTGACTTCCCCAACCCGCCCCAGGGCTCCTGCAGAGAGGGAGTGACATATGGTCCAAACTACAGCCAGAGCGAGCTCTGAGGGTTGCTGAAACCCAAGGGGGTTTTCCAGAGGCGACGGGAAAGATGATGAATGAATTCAGCTGCCTTCTATAACGTCAATCATTTAAGAGATTTTCAACAATGTAAAACATTGCCATTCTCCTCATTACATGTTTCCTGTTTAGGAAAATATAGTTTGTTTTTATAAATAAAAATATATCACGTTAACATGCAATGGGCTTATCATTGCTATACTTAAATAAGTTAATAAATATTTTTAAATTTCTCAGGTTTAATTTCTACTATGGTAAATTTTGAGAAATTTGGCCCACGTTTAAAAAATTAGACTCTTTGAGGTCCTCAGATAAGTTCTAACAGTACAAAGGGAGCCTGAGACCAAAACGTTGGGTATTGCTGGTTCTGTCGGCCTGGAGCCAGATTCTGTTGGTTCGGATCCTAGCTCCTCTAATTACTTGCTGTGTGACCTTGGATTAGGTTCTGAACTTCTCCGTGCCTGTTTCTCCATCTGTGACAATAGAATAAAAGTAATAATGCTGCTTTGAGGATTAGTGTTCCTTACGGAAGCACTGTGGAAAGGTGCCTGGGGCACGGTTAGAGGCCAACAAGGGTCAGATGACATTAACTGTGACCAATTCACAGCCACAGTTTTCAGGGGACCCATAGCCAGGAGAAAGAGCCCCAGAGAAACGGATCCTGTGTGTACGGACTTGGCCAGGGCCTGTGGGAATACGGGGCCGGGACCTTCAGGAAAAGGAATTTAAACATCTCGCTCCAGTGACATGCTGCTGAGACAAATCCCTCAGTGAGTCCAGAATGTTCTGAACTGACATATTTGTTAAGAACGTTTACAGAGCCGAGTCTTAATGAAAGCCAGGCTGGCTGGGAATCCGGTTACTAGGGTCAGTTGTCCTCTGACTTAGCAACTTATCTAACAAACAGCAAACATCTGCTGTGTTCCCGGCACTCTGCTAGGACAGAGGGACACGACAATGATTATGATCGACTTCCTGTCTTGAAGGAACTCCCAGAACCCAGAGGAGCACAGCTCGACCGCTCTTATGCACCGTGGAAAATACAGGAAAAGAGGACGTGACGCCACGTAACCTCTCCGACCCCATTCCCTCACCTTTCACACGAGCACGGCACTGTGTAACCGGGGAACTGTCTCTATTCAAATGTTACCCGTCCTCTCAGAGACCGTGTGTGGAGGGTCATGTGTCACCATCATGAACCTCAGGTACCTGTGCTGTGGTGAACGACAATATTCCCAGTTTATCAACGGAGAAAACTGCAACCTCGAGAAGGTTTGAATCTTACCCGTGGTGAGTCCATGCTCAAGAGACAGACGAAGTCCAAGGTAGACAGGTTTACAGGCCTCTGCAGAGTTCACAGGAGAGACCTTTCTCAACATGAGGTGCATTTTGCAAACTCCTATTTGGGATTTAAAATTTAAACTCACCTGGCTGGTTAGTGACAATTCCCCAACCCTTAACGCCATGTTTTCTCCTTTGTCTATTTCCCCTCTTGAGACAAAAATCACAGATGTATTATGCTATGTAACACAACATTATTGCCTCAATTATGTAGCTAATTTCCTCAGATAACCACAAACATTAAGTTTATGCCCTCAGCATAACCTCAAATATAAGGGTTACACAGCTAAGCACAATAGTATTCAATTTTATTTGAGAATTTGGACTTGTACATCCTGTATCTTGTGATAGCATTGTTGGAATTGTTTGAAATTAGCTAATATTTACAGAACTATGCCAGAACTTGACTTATTTCTTCCCTATCTGCAGAGAAATGTCTGAGCTTTCACTTCTACTCATATAGGGAACATTGATTCTAATTACTTCGGTATTGTATTTCCAGCTTAAATGTCCGTACACCAGCAGGAAACATTTCGCTAACGTAATGCTTTGGTCATCGGCCAAAGCTAAAGGAAATTTAGGTCAATCAAACGGAAGAGAGTCTCAACGTAGGTTTCTAGCTTGTGCTTTTCCTTTTACGAAATGAAATCTGTAAATTCGGGAGACCCGTTTAGGATCCAGTCCCAACCGCTGGATCATTACTGATTCTATTCCATGACATGCATAAGGCCTTTCTACCTTCCGTTAGTCCTTCTTTGCTATCCGTCAGCAGTCAACATTATACATGATCACCAATGACCTACTTTTTTTTTTTTTTTAGTACTAGAAGATTCTCAGTCTTTAAGTTGGGAGTACTCAATTTTTACAAGTGTCATTATGTTGTCGTCTAACTTATATATCATAATCCTGGAATGATGAGTTCCACATAACCAAACTTTTCAGAATTCTCATTTTTTACCCCCGTCACGGTGCCTGTGTCTGCACATTCACCTCATTCTTGCAAATCGCTTCTAATCAGCCGCTTCCCATTTTCAGTGGCCCGAGCGATCAGATTAATCAATCTTCTTGGAATTATGCATAAAACAAGAGCAAGGGAGGTCTGAGTAAGGGCCGAGTTGCAGTCAGGTTGGAGGACATACCAGCTATTTCACAATAATTGGTGCGATCTCAGGGTTAGCTACTGTACACAGGTAGATAGTCAAACTGACCAGTCTCGTCATGTCTGTATCAGTAAATCAGCTGTTTCATTCCGCAAATATTTACCGAACTAAGAGCATAACTGAATTCACGTAGTCAGACTCACAAGGTTGCCTCTATCAGCAGGCTAGCAAGCCTTTTCTCCTTTTCCTTGGATGACTCATCCTAAGTTTTCTGTCTGAGGCTCAAGATACAATCTCTCAACTTCACACAAAGGTCAGATCAAGAGCCTCTCTTCCTAGGAAAGCAAACGCGTTGACATCATGTAGGATGCATTTCTGGAAAGGGGGTCTCCTGGGCTGATGAGACAGAAGATAAGGAAGCCGAGGAATCTGCTACGTGGGAGTGGGGCAGACTCTGGCTTTAAGGTATAAGGCCACAGTTTCCAAATTTCAGGACACATCAGAATCCCTTGGGATGCTTGGTCAAAATAGTTTTCTAGGCCCCACTCTTGGAAATTCCGATTCATAAGATCTGGGGTTCAGACCGAAAACTGTAATTTTAATTCATGCTCTGGGAGCTTCTGATACCAGAGGTCTGAGGTCCACTGAGGGACTCCGGTTTAGAGGACGTACAGAGCACGTACACAAAGGAGACCATGACTGGGCCGCCTTTGGAAGGGAGGGAGAAGCCCTCGTTCTAATTTGGAGCAGTATTTGTACAAAAGCCAGAATAATTTGCTTGCTGAAAAGAAAAACATCAAAGACAGAATAAAGAGCATGTAAATATGGAGTATTTAAATTTCTGATAACCTCATTTAAAAAAAAAAATACATTCTGGCAACAAAGATAGCTACCAGATTCACTTCCAGATTTGAAATGATACCAGAAAGGGTCTGCATGCCATCTGGGAGATGAGGTTAAAAAAGAAAAATAAGTATCTCAAAGGGACAGAGTTTTTGTGTCTTTAACACATTAATAGCACAAAGGATGGACTCGAATGGCTAGTTCCATCCCTTTGATATGGGCTCATTCAATATAACAGTAATGTTAACTCAGGAGGTTCTTAGCTCAGAAATAATTCTAAGACAGCATCTCTCCCTTCAGGGACCCTCGCCCATCTCCAGGAGCCCTGCCCTGTCTTCTGGAATTCAGGCCCTTCAGGACCCACTCAGCTCCCATCCTGGGCAGAGCCCCCATAGCCAGATTTCTCCTTATTCCTCCCACAGTTACCTCATTCGTATTCCCATTCCCTCGGAACTGCTCTATCAGAGAATAATCACATAAAGAGCATTTGATGAACGTCCCCCCATACTACACGCCAACTCTCCCCAAAATGTGAAAAGCAAGAAATGTATTAATCCAAAGAAATGACCTTTGATGATTATTTTAAATTTTATAAAAGTGGTCTTTCCTCCCAGATGCTCAAATTTTCCGGCCTAGATGATGTTTGCTCTATCTGGCAAGATATGGCTAGTTCTAGCTAAGAGTCACCAATACCTATTGTTTAGTCCGCGCCAGGCACTGTTCTAAACCCTTTAGTGTACTAATTCATGTAATTTTCACAACAACCCTAAGAGGAGCACAGTTATTGTCCTGGATTTACAGATGGGGAAACTGAGGCGTGCCAGGGTTCAGTAACTCGTCTTACTGAGGTTAGCATGGCTCCTAAGGGGTGAAGTCAGAATTTAATTCCAGGTGGTCCGGCCGGAGTCGCATCTCTTAGCCACGCCCTCTGCTATCTTCAAGACTTGAGGTAGCCCTGGCCTCTTCTAAATCAGTTACAGGGCATTTTTTTCTTTGCAGGTGAGAATTATGAATCGCCGGTTTCTCTAGACAGCCCTGAGTATTTCCCTTATACATGGAAAAGAATCACTTCGATGTCCTACTGCCCATCTGTCCAACCTCATCTCTGTCACCCGCCCAACGTCATCTTCCCCAAAGCCAACCTTGATTGTGCCTGCTCTGTTCTGGATTACCCCAGTTCTAAGCCTCAAAATAAAGGTTCTGGGAATTGCTCTGCCCAGCCTCAAGCTAAGTTCCAGTTATGTTTCTCAGGTTAAAAAAAGCTCAGGCTGACTGGTAATTATGTATTATTAATTGGATCCCCGCTGGTGTTCCACTATTTCTAGCCACACTCAGCCTTTCTTCTGCCTCCTTCTCACTAGACATGTCCATGACAGTAAGGATTTAATAAGGGACATGATGCTGTCCCCTCAGTCCCAAAGGCAGCAGGGTTGAGTGAGGGCTGCGCTACTGCAGATGGCCTAAATGAGGAGTATGCTGGCCCCCAGGAAGACTGAAGGCTCCCACAAGTCATGGAGTCCCAGTCTTCAGTTTGGCTCAGGCTGGTCCAGATGATCAGGGAACAGACAATCTCGGTTTCCTAACAATAGAGAGGCTGGTTAGGGGCCTGGTTTAACCATCTAACTTAGCACGTCTCCAAAAACGGTTAACGGCACTCAGTCCAGAGCATGAAAAATATTCCGCTTCCTCAATCCTCAGCTCTTTCTAGTCTCTTTAAAGCAAGATACTCTTCAGGCTCAAGGTTGGGAATAGATTTTAAATTGACACCAATGATGTCTTAAAATGATGCTTTTTTGTGCTTTTAGAGAATTTCTAACATACACAGAAACAGTCTTCAAAATAAGCCATCACCCAGCACCAACAACCATCATCAGCCTTTGGCCAGTTCTGCCACATCCACACCCACATCCTCCACCATCCCTACTAGATGTCATATTATTTCATCCAAAAATATTTCAGTATGTATCTCTAAAGCAGTGGTTCTCAACTGGGGATGAAGTTGCCCTCCCTTCCTCATCCCTATCCTGGGGACATTTGGCAATGTTTTGAGACCTGTTTGGTTGTCGCAACTGAGAAAGGGGTCTTGGCATCTAGTGTGTAGAGGCTAGGGATGCTCCCACAATGCAAGGGGTAGCACCCGCCAACCCCGACAAGAAAAAAGGATCCCAAAATGCCAGAGAAATCCTGTTTTAAAAGATACTTTAAAAAAACATAAACACAATGTCATTATTATACCTGAAAATAACAATTACTATTATTTTAATAAAGCATGAGGTGTGTAGAACAAGAATTGAGCCTTTCGTGCTTGGGGTTTCTATTGTAAAAAGGCCTCCAGTAGATGTGTATAAAGATCTTAAAGTAGCTTACAACAATGTCGCCTGGCATCAGTGAACTCATCTATCCTCACGCCACTCCAAAAAGATCAACTATAATTCTCATTTTCAGAGAAAGCCAGTGAAAGAAGGTGTCCCACTCTACAACGTTGCCCCGAGTGTCCTTCTCTGTCGCCCCTACTTCTGTTTATAGAATTTTAAAAATACTCACAAAAGATGACAACTGAAGAAGAAATCAGAGATCATCTGGTTCAACATATAGCTGTTCAGATGAGGCTCAGAGAGCTTCTCTACTTTTCCACAAAACACAGCCAGATTAATTTAAATTGTTATAGAATTCACTAAAGTATTTTTATTCTGTTTTAGCCTTTTTCACAAAATTCACAGAAAAGATGTGCAAAATATAAAGCTATAGAGAATAATTTGCTACTTGCACATTTCTGGAAAAAAAAAAATAATGTGGCTATTTTTTTCACTCAAAATCCAGGGCCTTATTTCCATTTAGTGCAATGAGT
>NW_024340697.1:2124898-2157990 GCF_902729225.1 Pteropus medius
TTTTTTTTTTTTTTTCCTTGACTATGAGGCATTGGATTCTGTATTTAGGAACAATTCCCCATTGTGTGGGTCTAGATAGGCGATTTCCCAAGGGGAAAGCCACAGGGTGCTGGATAATTCCCTCTCCCAGAGTTCTCTGCGACTGAGACTTGAGCCTACTAGCTAGGCTCAGCCAATCAGAAGGTCACACCTAGGACTTCGAGTGTTGGGAGAGTCAGGCATGAGATACTCCTGGTGGCAGTGGTGAACTCAGGAGCCTAAAGGTCGGGGGAGACCCAGGAGTAGTGATGTCAGCGGCGAGGCCCTAACCAGAGCTCGGCATGATCTAACCTTGGCCATCAGGCCCACTGTTGGTTCTTGTTTATTTCCTGAGCCTGATCTCTCACTTTTCTGATGATTATCTGAACAACTCTGTTCTAATTGATTCCTTTTTTGCTTGAGTCTGTCCAGAGTTGGATTCTGTATTTTATAAACAACAATTCTGTTGGCCTATGTCATGACAGGAAGACCATCCAATGGACACTTAGAAAGGCCTTAGTGCTGAGGAATAATAATTCAGGGCAAAGGCTCGCACGACTACTCGTAATACTAGTAGCAAGGCTTATTATCCGACATCTCCATGCCAAATAAGCCAATTCATAATAGTTTTCTAAATAGCAATCTTAAGCATTTATCTTGTCTTCTCTATGTTTCCAAAGTCATGAGCCCCATCTTCACACTCTAAGTTCAGTGTGTATGTGAAGAGCGTCCCATAATCAAGGATGGGATAAAATCCAGTATAATCATAGCATGCAGTTTGCCGCTGAGTGCTATAAATACAAAATGTCTGCTAATCAGCTCATGGACTGTGAGAGAGAGAGAGAGAGAGAGCGAGCGAGCGAGCAAGCACAGGCTCCATTCTCAACTTTCCCAGCAACACCTCTGCTGACACAGGTATGTGACCTTCCTAAACATTAGGACTGGCTTTCATGTCAACATGAAACATGTAACAGATCACGAGATTTAAAAAATTCACTCCGATAGATCCAGGTTTTCTTTCCTAGGAATGTGAACAAATGAACAATGATACGAAAATATCATGTTTACACCAGCAGAGGAAAAAAGAGCTAGAATCAACATAAATAGCCATAGGGGGGGACCTGGTTAAAATATCCTACCTCTAGACAATGGACTGCTGTGCAACCATGAAATAAGGCGAATGTCATGTAATAATCCACAAGGGCACCCAAGGTTCATCACCAGGTTAAATAAAAGGCAATGCAGCTGTGCAGAATGATCCTACTTATTTGAAAACAAAGAAATATCCATTGGTATGCTTTCACTCATAAGGTCACTGAGGAGACAATCAACTAATGACAGTTACATATGTATAAGTGGAGTAAAAAGTATTCTGAAAGCTCATATAAGATAGTGTTAATATCCCTCCGAGGAATGGGACTGAGAAAGGCCGAATTGTCGTTTCTTTATCCCGAGTCTATATTATTTTTAGAATTATAAAAAGAAATTACCCAAAATGGTGCGATTGTGCCAAATAGAAAACATGGATTTCAATCTGTGAGCTATTCAGGAAACTCTTCTAAATTACCAATTATTACTTATAATTAGTGTGATGAATAGGTTATGCCAATTTAGAGCAATACTGGTTTGAAGTGCCTTATAATTCTGATTTTATGGGACTAAGCCATAACCTCTTGGTTGTTATGATGTTTTAAGATGATCTCGGTAATCACTATGGTGAATAGTAACAGCAAAAGGTCAACCGTGTCTCAGTTCCTTTTGTGTTGATAAGCTTGCATGGGTTCAAAGTTCATGAATCCCAATCCACTTGAAATCTGAAAAGAATAAACTGGTGATTCAGAAGCAGTTCAATACTAAACACTGATTAAGTCTAAATGATTAGCGATCAATTATTTTAGATCATAAAGAGGACAGCAAAATTCTATGAATAAAGTACCTTTAAAAATAAAATATTTCTCGGATGACCTTAGGTAAATACAGAAAAGTCTTCGTAACTAAAATGTCATTGGGGGCCTTTGAATGATTACCCACGTTCTGACTGATGGACATTTAGCCAGGTATGAGGAGGACAGTCACCATAACTACGGCAGTAGCTCCATTTCAGCTCAAGGACCTTCAGATGATGTCACCAGGTTGCAGAGCTAGCCAGCCCTCTGCAGTACGAAGGCTGCCCGCCTTTACCTTAAGTTGGCTAGAAAGCCGGCCCTCCCCTGAGTCCCGCTGTGTGACACCACAGGCCCCACATCTTGTTTCTGAGGTGCACAGATCTTAACCTAGATGAGGATGACCAGGCCCAAGCAAAAGCTTCTCTCATAGGAGAGTCAGGAGTGACAAATTACAGAAACGTCACACAGCCTGGAAATGTCATCTCGGCGCTGAGGCAGTAGCACTGGAATCCTCTATGGCTATCTGTCTGTGCTCATGCTTCCCGAATTTAAATTCAGACAATGTGGTCACCATAACCAAAACACTTCCTAGGGAAATCTTTAAGGCACTCCTAGCCTAAAGCCTTCACTGCCCAAGGAGACTCCAGAAACTCTTACCTTCTTCAAGAGTCTGATTTTCAATTGTGGTGGCTAGAGGCCAAACCGCTCAAGTCCAAGATGCGTGCCTGGATCTGGACCCAAAGCCCAGGACAGTAAGTCGAGTTCATAGTTTCCTAAGCTGTTTGATTTCACATAAAGTAATCCTGGGAATCTGTCTAGTCAGCGAGTCTTCCGATCCTTCCACGGCTGCCCTCTACACATTCTATGCTGAAAGATGTCATCGAAATCTACTGTGTCCCTCTGAGTTGGCCCAGCAGGCCCACCCCAGAAATCACTATCCCTCTTGGACAGTACTCGGAAGCATTTTCAAATATTTTTCCTTATTCAAAACTACTGTTCTACCATCTTTGTGGCCAACTGCAAACTCAAAACATACCCTAGCGTTGCAAATCGTTTGTAATTTCTCTATAATTAGTTGCTTGGATCAACAAAGAAGAAATTAGGAAGCTTAATTTAATTTTCAGCAGGAATCTTAATAGCAAAACAAAACAAAACAAAGAACAGGGGTGGAAAGCGGAGAGAACAGCATGGAGAGGTTGCTTTGACCCCTTGGCATCAAATAAGAAAGTACACGAAAGCACTTGGAGCTGGCCTGGCTCTGGCAAACAGCCATTTTTGTCTCTGAAGCTCTCAGTCACATTGTTGAAATACATCTTGGAAAACAGGAAACTGTGATTTTGATGTGCTGGCAACCTTACCCTTTCTTGTGAACTGCTAACCTGACCGTAGGCTATTAACGTTGATTCCTACTAAAAAATGGAGGCAGAAACAATTTTTTTTTTTAATTAAATCTCCACATTTTCAGAAACAGCTATGAAGCTAAGTATCTTCTGCTCAAAATGAGGCCTGTACAGAGGACGGAGGTGTGGTTAGCTTTAGTTTGGGTTTGAAGCTAGAATGCCGAGGAGAATTCACCTTGACGAGTAGAAATTCCGTGAGTGACGAGGGCTATGCCAGATAAGTAGTCATTCCGGGAGGCTAATCGGATGGTCACCGTAGAGCACGGGGCTCAATCTCAGCACTACTGACATTTGAGGCCAGAGAATTCTTTGAGGTGGGCACCGTCCTGGGCACTGTAGGATGTCTAGCAGCATCCCTGGCCTCTGCCCACTAGGTGCCCCCACTCCCAGATGAGACAACCAAAGCAGCATGCAGACACTGTCCACTGTCCCCTGGAAGGCAAAATCAGCCCCAGTTGAACCATTTAGATGATAAGCTTCTCCCTGGAGACCTGCTCCATTGTCCTGAGAATCAAAAGAAAGTAAGTGAAAGTGAAACCACCTGGTGAGCCCTGAGCCCCAAGCCAGGACTTCCCTGTGCTGCCTGCACGTTTCTACCACTGGAGAGATTTCACTGTCCTGAGCCCCAGGCCACATCCCAGCAGTTCATCAGGAACTCGGTAGGCAGGATGGAGGCAGCAGAGTGCTCTGGGATCCCCCCCTGGTGATCGTAAGGGATGCCAGCATGGGGAACCTCTGCTCTAAGCAGATTTGTGATTCTGGACTGGGCAAGTTGACTTGGCCGTTCGATGGGAAAGCTTGAGTCTAGGTCTCCACACGGCGTTCATCCACGCATTTACTGATGACCCACCCTGGGCCAGCTGTGGCAATGAGTGCTGGAGACACGGAATGGACCAAGGCGCTGTTCTTGGCCTCGAGGGAATTATAATCTAGTTAGAGAGACTCCGGAAAATCCCCGTTGAGAAGGCCCGATAGAGTTTGCACCGAGAGCACAGAAGAGGGGGAGTAAATGAGAGAAGGCTTTTTGAAAGGGATGAATGCTTGCATTTATTTTTAAACAGCCAGAGCTTAAAATTTACTGCTGCGTCTGAGTAAAAACTTTTGCCAAGAGTCTAAGAATTGGAGAAAACGCTGAAATGGAAATGAACATGAAGCACTCAAACGTCTAGGGGAAAACCTCCATTTCCTGTACTATCAGCCCCGTTTGATAAATCAGCGATGTCTGACTGCCCGTCACAGCTTAAATCGCTCATTTGGGCAACAGAGTTCCCAGTCTTCAGTGCAATAGCCACATCTTAGATTTCTAGACATTTTCCAAATGAGTGGTAGATTTTTTTCTAACATTTTATAATTAAAAACTTCAAACATAATGCAAAGTAGAAGGAATCTTATAGAGACCACTCGTGTTCCCGACACTTAGATTTCGCCATTGCCATTTTGCTGTGCTTGCTTATTTCTCCATCTGGCTGTCCCTCTGTCTGTCTACTAACCCACGTGGTACATTTCTTTGAGTCAGTTGTCATTGACAGCCATAAAAGTGTGAACATTTCAAAAGCCATTCCCAGCTCTGTTAGTAAGCCTTACTATTGTTAGCCAATTCACATCACTGGGGTGGGGTATGGGGAGTTGAGACGCGATTGTTGAGTTGGGAGTCAGGCCTGAAGTGGATTGAGCCAAATCTCTATAAGTTATTCTGCCTGTCTTCTTAACTTTTTGAGAAATAAGCCTTTAGGTTTGTAGAAGCATTCCTATAATGGTCTTTGCGAGATAATCTCTGGGAAAAAAAATGAAGTGACCATGTTCACCCTAAATGTTTTGGTTAGTTCACAACTCCTGTGTGAAAAATGCATTTTCAA
Source organism: Pteropus medius (assembly GCF_902729225.1). Classification (NCBI taxonomy): domain Eukaryota; kingdom Metazoa; phylum Chordata; class Mammalia; order Chiroptera; family Pteropodidae; genus Pteropus; species Pteropus medius. The sequence continues at coordinate 2,130,059 of NW_024340697.1, forward strand.
GTCTTTCTGTTTCCTCAGTCCAGAATTGCTTCAAATAGTCTTCCTCCCGTTACAAAGGCTTAAACATGTGCATCTTGAGTTGTTTCTTTCTGAGAGACATCTCACAAATACTCCAGCTGAGAAAAGAGATAAATTGCCCCTGCGAGTTTAGAAGAAGCGTTTCTTCCGGGTTTTGTAACTTGGACACTTGGCGTTTGTAAAAGGATGCCTTGTGCCCGTTTCATGCTGCAGCATCCTTTTCCATTTGCTTCTAGGTGGTTGTGCCAAATAAGAAGCTCTGTAATCCTCATCAGTCTCCACACGACAGCTCATCCTGCTTCGTAATAGAGAATTATTACTTGATTTGACATTCTTTTAAAGAAAAAACGAGACAGCATTGAATTCTTCGCTGAATACCGCTCGTTGGTGCGTGTGTGTGTTTTCAATTACAGAACAGGTCTGGAATAGTGCTTTCGGCTGAACTGCTTGATGACGCCTTTTTAAATTGCATTTATCCAGATGGGACATAAAGGAGTAAGACGGGTTGCACGAAGCACTCAGCAAGATTTGTCTTCTTTCTTAACTGTTACACATCTTAAGCTCGAAAAGGAGGGAAACCTGAGGCAATCATGTCTTAAAATTGCCCAAGATGTCTCGTTGGCTAATGTGAATGCCAAGTGGAGGGCGGGGACAGCTGGTGGTGTTTAGTGCCAGGAATTAGGCATTCTCCTTCGGGGTTACTGAGAATTCTTGATTATAAAGGTGGGCTGACTTGTCGGGGGAAGATGGCTTCCAAGCCAGCCATGGAAATAAATGATCCTATCCACACAGATCTCAGACGTGGACGGTTGAGCTTTAGGCTGGAGCAGTGCTTTGCGGGGTGCAGTTATGTCCTTGCCCCAGGCAGAAGGTCAGGGTAGGTTGGAGGGCGTCGTCTCCATGTGAGGGAGTCAGAGTGGGCGGCGCCTGGAGCAGACGGCGGGGAAGCAGGCACAGGGGCAGCCTTGGGTACCCGCAGGGAGATGGAGCAAGAGCTGTAGACGTGACCCTTCCGGATCTCTGAGGCCGTTCCGATCCCTCGCGGTTCTGAGCCCACCATTCTAAGCGGAACGGACACTTTGCCCAGTGGAGTATGAAACAACTGCAGAGATTCAAATTGATCCTTAGCATCGCTGGCCTCGAAAGAAGATGGAAAAGGATCCGAAGGAGTTAGCAGAGGAAATAGGCATGCCATCAGCTAAGGGACCTCGGCTTGGTCGATCTTCCTGCATGATGCAAAACTTGAGGCACCAGTGGTTGCCAGATCCACTTGGCTGTGGTCTCTGGGCTCCAGTAAAGGGGTGGACAAGGAGTCGGCACCTGTGGGTAAAGGGTCTACGCAGCAGAAGAGCAGGCGAAGGAGCTGTGCGAAGGGAACAGGCCGCAGAAGGGGGCGCTTGGGATGTCCCACGGTACGGTTTCCTGCTCTTCGTTCCTTCCTGAAGCAATGCCGTTCACATACCCGTGAACGCAGCAAGCGCTAGGGTGGGGCAGGTCTCCCAGAACATTCTACCTGCTCCAAAACACCCTACGAGCCATTTGTTGGGCAAGTCTTGAACTTTGTAGCTTCACTAGAGCCCCCTCCCTGGTACTCAAGCCCAACAAAAAAGTTGTGAATCACTTCTAAAGGGAGAGAATTTCTAAAAGTGGAGAAGTAATGTATCCTTAAAAATAACTTAGAGCAACCAGTCCCCGATCAAGGTGATTATTTTCATCCTACTGTCACGGTGAACACCCCTGGTCTTCATAATATTTTGACCCCGATTTTAGTAAACTTAAATATCTAAAAATTATTGCCTATGACGTATCTTAATCCTGTGTAAAGAAAGTCATCTAACATGCCAAAGCACCCCGCAGAGCACACTGGGGACGAGAAAGGGTAAAGACGCAGAAACGAGAGGAAACAAATGAATGACACTTGAAAGAGACTAGAAAACTATTGAATAAGCATTAAAAAATACTCGGCATTCTCAAGAAGGGAAGTCCAGAAGTTGCTGCATTCATTCATTCAGCAGTCTCAGTACATCCTGAGAGTGGAACGCAGTTCAAATTGCTGGCGAATAAGACCCCAGAATGCCAAGAATGATATTTGATTTAAACCCAGACCGTAGAAAGGACAAATTTGAAGGCTAGGCTTTAATATCGTTTTAACCACGGAAGCAAAATTCATCAAGAATATTCGTAAGGGACAAAACCAAATATCATGTTGATCTTCTTAAGGAATTTTAATCAAAGAACATTCTCTGTTACCATCAAACAGCTGTATTATTACTATCTGTTATTTCGTTTCCTAATTCCTCTTACACACATTATTTATATTTCATGCTAAATGTTTACTTGCCATGGATGTTAAGAAAGACACCGCCGTTTATTCTATCAGCTTATTGTTTGAGAAACAGTTTTCAATAACAAACCCTGGAACTTTGAAAACTAGGTGTGATTAGTTTAAGGGCTCTTGGTCCCAAATGACTTCAGCCCGAGCTGGTTTTCCATGTTATAGGGGTGTCTATTTCCTTTGTAAATTAAGATGCTTCCCTCTGATGATTATGGGAGCTGATTGGTTTCTCTCTGCACTTCCCTGGAGGACCCTGTCTTTTCTTTGGCTCACCTTCTGTTGCCCTTCCTTATTTGTAGATCACTGAGGGAGGCCAGTTTCCTTTGAATGTCATTAACACTTTGTAATTAAGCAGGAAGCCAGGAGAATGCCAAATGTCCCTTTCCCATCACAGGGCCAGCCCCGTTTTGTTTTTCCATCCTGAATCCGAAGCGGGGATTGGCTAAGGGTGCTTCATTTCACTGGGAAGTGAAATTTACACGGCACTTTCAGAAGCTCTTGATCTCATAGGCTCAGGACTCAGCAAGCTTTCCCTCCCCGCCCCCCGCCCCCCGCAGTTGCCAAGGTTAATGCCTTTATGCTGCATAGATGCTTCAATCCATAGCTTCCTCCCCTAACACAAAGCACAAAAGGATTGTGCATTCACAGTAGCAGCAATATTGCTACTAAGAGGCCAAGTACAGGGACGCCCAGGGCTCTGGCATCAAATAGATTCACGTTCAAGGGGAAGGTTGAGTAATATACCCCGTGTGTTTTAAGTCAGGTTGTGAGGTATAACTTATATGTAGTAAAACTCACCGAGGCCTGGTATTTGGACTTGCACTTTTCTATAATCCGGGCAGGAAATTGCACCACGTTCAGAGTCAGGAAACCTGGACCCTGTTCCCATCTACCCTACCACGGTCTCATAATAGCTCTGAGCTCTGCCTCGCCTCTTTTTAAAAGGGAAGAGTCGAACTAGGTGATGGTAGGGACCCTCCGGATTTAAGAAGTCGATAGTTTTATGATTTAAATGACCCTGAAACAAAACAAGACAAATTGTCTTTCCAAAAGATTTTTAAGACTCTTGTGAGTGAGGTTCGCCCAGTCCTCAGTCAGCTGAGGCAGTGGGAACAGGAAATGGAGTTTCAGAAAGTTCAGACTGCCTTGGATGGCTGCCAGATGGCACTGGAGTAAAGGTGCCGAAAGGCAGGCACTTCCTCGAGTTACAGAAACGCTCTTCTTACTCTCCTCCCTTAAACATACCGAAGCTTAAACGCAAAAACATTTCTGAGGCTAACGAAAGCGTCCAACATTCTTTGGCTGTGGACTCGGGACCCCATTTCAGCTGGTTTTGAGCAAGACAGTTTGGCTTGGCGGAACTTTCCATTTGCTCTGCCTTGTTGTCTCTCCTCCCCTCAAACCAAATAGATAAATGCCTAGAATTAGCAAAGCACACACATGCCTGGGTCCAGGTTTATATCCGGCACTGAAATGGGAAATTTACCAACATAACGTGACGAGCTTTGAGTTTTTGGAGCATGTTCTCCCCATTTCAAAACTCTCTGACTTAATTCTTATGGTTGGGGAAGGAGATCATGGAGGCCACTCTCTCTCCTTTCTCCTCCAGCTAGACGCAAAAGCTTAATACCTGGGGGGCGGTTCCAATGGAAAGAGCACCTCACACTCCCACTCCAGGCGGCCTGGTTTTAAGTCCCGTTGGAAGTTGACCTCCATGAAATCTTGTGAGCTTGACTGAGAAGACCACCCCAAAGTCTACACTGAGTCCAATTCATGGGCATTTGTCCAAATCTAGGCTGCATCATTTGATGGCATCTGACGGCCCTTTGCCCGGTTCTATTATTTCTAAATAGTGCATGCTAACTTCTAATATACGATAAAATTTTTGTTTTTATTGTGTTTCTTGTCCATTCCCTCTCATTAGAATGTAAGGGCATAAGAGCTGGGATTCATGTCTGTTTTCTTTATTACTTATCCCCAGCACCTAGAATACTGTCTTAGGGCCTGCTGTTAAATTAATGAAACAAGGAGGCCATTAGACTGAGGGGGATCTGAAGAGAACCCAAGTTTTGTCCCTCAAAACTGTGCCTTTGGGGATATTGCTTTTAAGCCGGTTATTAAGAACCGAAAGGTTCAGAAAGACCCTCTGACCCTCCCCGCTTTCCTGCCTAAGAGATTCAAATGGAAAGGCCTGCTTCAGGAAGGGAAGCTTAAGATGTTCGCCTGGGCCTAGCTTGAATTGAAGACGATGGATGTGAGGGCGCTGGTGGCCCTGGTGGCCGGATCACCCTGTGTCCCATTGTTTCTGGGTTGCCCTTCTTTTTTCCTTTGTCCAAAATGACATATACACCCAACGTCGCCTCACTGTCTTTGGAATTTTCATGCTTGTGTGAATTCCGTGTGCGCACATATTAAAATTCGATTTTTCCCTATTAATCTGTGTCTGTGAATTTGATTATTAGCCCAGCTAGAAGAACTTAGCAAGTGAGAGGAAGAGTAGTATTTTTCAGTCTCCACAGCTGTAATGCCATGGCCGCTTACGTAAGCAAATCACAATCTAAACCTAAAAATGCCTATAGTTACAAAAACGATACCTACGGACGACCAATCACAAACAGCCAACTAGGCTTCAAGCTATAACCAATCATTTTCTTTCTTTGCTTCCACATTTTCTCTATAAAGGTCTCTCCCAGCTCTTGTCAGCATAGTGCTCCTAACCACCTCTGGTTTGGTGCTGTCCGATTCAAACTGCTTTTTGCTCAAATTGTTAGGTAGCTAGTCAGATATGAGTGACAGTGGGGAACAAAGGAATAGGGTCTCAGCCTAGAGACCGCCCAAAGGACACCCCAATGGTAGTAGAATTCTGGGTATGCACATACACACTAGGCAAAGTTATTGCCTAGTGTCAATCAGGTGTCAATCAAGATGACTTCACTTGCCGGTCACTTAAAAATGCCTTCGGACCCACCCATCACGGCCCAAATATAAGGTAGACTTTCCCGCTTCTGTGTTCTTTCTGCCCTTCTGGGTTCTCTCTCTTCTTGGTGGCCTTTTGTGGCTTTTTCGCCCTTTTGTAGCCATTTTGGCCCCTTTGTGTTTGTAACAGCGCTGGGACAATGTGCCTCCTTGGGGCATACTTTGTCTTTCTGAAATATACTTTTAATAAAACTAACTGTTAAATCTCAGTGACCTGTGAGTCTTCACCGCCCTCATTTGAGGAAGAACCAAGGAAAAATGCTAACTACAGGTCTGCACCATAGTTGTCCCTTCTGTTTGTCTTGTAACATTAATAAAGGCTCGATGAATATTTGCTGAGTGGTTGAATGAATGAATGACTTCTCAGAACTCTCTTGGAGAGAATTTTTTAACCAAATCCTTAAACAAATTAAATACTTGTTGAGTCTATGATGTGAGTCAAAGAACGATAAAAGTAGAATAGAGTAATAACTAATCCATCCAGGGAAGTAATATCTAAGCGTCAAAAAATTATATGGAATAATAGTCAAGAATGAAAAGAAATGACATATTGACACTTGGAACACAATGGCTCTCAAAATAATCATGCTGAATGAAAGAGACTAGCCTGAAAAAGGTATCTATTGCATGATTTCATTTATACAAAATTAGTCTATGAAACACAATCGATAGTAACAGAAAACAGGTCAGTGGTTGCCTGGGTACTGAGAGTGGAGGGATGAGGTTACAAACAGGCAGGAGGAAACTTGTCAGGATGATGGATACGTTCATTATCTCGATTGTGGACATGCTTTCACAGGTGCATGTATAAATCAAAATTGTAGTCCACATTGTAAATACATGCAGTTTATTATCTGTCAATTACTCCCCAATAAAGCTGAAAATGCGAAAAGAATACGTTTTAATGCACCAATCAAGAAATACCCTCCGAGTGCCCAACAGCCAGTTGAACTGATCATTGTGATTCTCATTTTCCTTTTCTCTGCCTTATCAGAATCTTAACATTACGAGCCGCATAGATGCTCAATGAACTGGTGTTACGAAGTATATTTATGCTCGCCAGGTTTCTATTTCAGAAGCACAGGTACCATAATTACGAGCCACAGATCTTTTGCTTTATCATCTGCTTCTCCATCTCCGTCTTCCCCAGAACTGCCTCACATTTTCGCCACTCATTCAACAAGTGTTTGTTGTACTGTTTATGAATCCTTTTTCAATTTCCTTTGATGTCTTTCCAATTCTGATCCTGTCTTTCAAGTTGCTGGGTACTTATCTTTCATCTCTCATCTTTCTCTCCATTAGCTTATCTTAAAATCTAGGGAGCAGGGTTTTCTCTTCCAGCCTACAAACTATTGATAAAATGGTGAGAAACACACGAAGACCAAAAGACCATGAGGAAGAATTTCCAAAGTTGTTTATTAAGAAAGCGATCTCTGTCATCGAAATCCTGGAGGTTTGTTCCAAGTTGGGGTCTCACCAGTAGAGGCTCAACCTAAAAAGAATGTCAGTTCCCAACTGGCTTTCCTCCCGTTTTTGCACTCGACCAATAAACTCGAGTCGGCTCAGGGCGAGGGGATATATCTTCAGTAGGAAAACTACTTAAACTGAAAAGAAACATGAGATATCGATCTTTGCTCGACATAAACCCATATAATTTTCTGCTCGGCATTCTTTCTTGGTAGGCTTCACTGCTTTTCCAGATGGTGCAGTCAATTGTGTCTGGGCCATTCCCATGTGCATTGTGGTTTACTAGTTCACGTTCGCATCCTGGTCTCATTTCATGACCTGGCGTGCCAATGAGCTGTCTTCCTTTTAAGATACTCTTGGGCCACATTTTTATCCCACCACCACCACCCACATCCTCACTTTTAAAAATACATGAAATCATCTTTTTCCAGTGAGGCTACTTAAGGTGTGACTGGTAAGAAAACAACATATGCTCTTGCCTCAGAGTCCTGGGGTTTGAGTCCTGGCCTTGCAATCTTCTAGACCTCAAGATTGCTGGCGACTTTCAGAGCCCCAGTTTCTTTATCTGTAAAATGCGGCTAATGATACTGACCCAAATTATATTAAAACACAAGAATCGTATTGCTACCAACCCATATTTTATTAAGACATCAGGAATGAATTGTACCCAACACTGAGTAAACTCTGAGTAACATTCCTTTCGGTCTCACTGGTGATGTGAGTTCAGCTGTCTGCTTTCAGGGAAATGATTTTCAAGAATCTAGGTTCTTGATTTTACCAGCGGTTTAGTTTTTGTTTGTCTTCCTGGGTTTTTTTCCCGCTTTGTTCCACTTGGATATGCTACTAAGCCTAAGAGATCTTGGTTGGAGAGAAATCTAAAACTCAGTTGCTGGTGCCTAGTACTGCTGCCGATCTAATTACGCAGAAGACCTCTGGGGCCTGTCGGGTATTTCATTAATTGTATTTAATCTAAGACAGTGGGGAAGTCGGGGAGTTTCCTTGGAAATACCCAAGTTCAGAGATTTAGGTCATGAATTTTCTGCAGCGTTCTTAAAGAGAATCGGACATGTGTCCAAGTGATTGAAGTTCTTACGTTAAAGTTAGTCTTTGCCTCTCTAGTCACTTACTAGTAGCCTGACCAGTACTGGCTGTGGTCTAGATTGAATTGCTTTGTAGATATAATGGTTTTCTGTTTTTATTCTCACATCGAAATCTCTCTCGCTCGTTTTTATAAAATGGCCTACGTTCATCATCTATAGAAGATGGCGAGGGTAAGTATTATGCTCTGTTGTACTATGATCTGAGGAAACTTTTCATTCTTAAAAAAGATTTTTTGAAGAGGCTAATGTGAGAAGGTGGAACCAGCTTCCTTTCCTGCCAACCCAAGCTCTTTCCTAAACATGGCCAGTCGAGGGACAGAAGAGACCACCCTTTGTCTTGGTTACCCACTCTCGGCACCATGGCTTCATGTCAGTAAAGTTTTTTCTTTTTACACACACACACATGCACGCATACACACACACACAGAGTTCTAAATTATTTTCAAAATCCAATCAAACCTTCATAAACCACCATCCGCTTATGAGTTGGAAGAAAGGAAGCAAGGCCACCGCTTCATATTTGCCAACACCCACCAGCGGACACAAGAGCAGTTCCCAGAGCCGAAGGGATGGAAAACTCATCAGTTGTCTATTGAATTCAAAGGAAAATCAGCATTTCCCCCAGCTGCGCGAGCCTAGAGCCGGGTTCCTTTTCAAGCGTCAGCACTAAATGGCCATGGTCACTGTAAGACCGAAAAAAGGCAGGGGGCATGCATGCTCCTGAGAGGGGAAGAAAAGGGCACAATTGGGATGAACTGTGAAAGAGCGAAAAGAAAGGGACCCGATGTGCCCCTTGAAGATAATGTCCCACGTTGAGGATGCCGGCGCGGAGCAGAGAAACTGCTGGCTTGGTGACCAGCTGGCTAATCGTCCTGAATTGGGTAATTTGATATTTGCTTTTGTCTAGTTACCTAGCACTGTTCAGTGAATCAGAGAGACCCACAGGGCACTGTGAATCACTTCCTATGGTGCAACAGTGTTCACACTTTCCCTCCTTGTGGGACAGACAGGCCCGTTCTCTATCAGTGATGAGGTGAGGAAGCTGTTTGACAGAAGCACCCCGGACTCCCCCCTCCTGATTTTCCACAATTCCAACATTTCAGATAGATTGTAAACTGTAGGTAGAGACGACAGCAGGACGGAGTCCAGAGCCACCAGGAAGAATAGAGAAGGGTTGTTCGGGAAATGATACTTGGGCCCGTTGACGCTCCATCCACACAACAAAACAACTGGCCAGAAAGGGAAACGTGCCCCATTCAATTAAAAAAAAAAAAGAAGTGTTACAAAAACAAAACAAACAAACACAAAAAACGTATTACTGTTTACTTGACACCAAATCCCTGCTTGGACCGGCTTCCCTGCCCTTCTATTGAGCAGTTACTTGACTGAATTGATCCACTGTGGCTTTGTCGTAGAAACAACTTTATAGCAGAATTTGTGTAGGGAGTCAAGTCATGGAAATGTGATGCCCAAACTATTATGGAATCGGGAGACAGTGAGAGTAGCAACAGTTTATAGAAGGTCTAAAGCAAAACCGGAGAGAATCGACGATGAAAGTAGAAGTCTTAAAACTCCAGGCTGGTCCCCAAGTTTCAGTTTTTAGTTAATCCTGATCTTATCCAAGTGGAAATGCGGATTGACCTCAGTACTTAAAAATCCCCGGGAGCTGGCAAATCCTGTTTCAAGGAATTTTCCATTTCAGGTAAACAAGCTGTTGTTCTCTGGGGGGAAGCGCGGAGTTTCCTTTCAAGTTACTCCCATTTTTTACTGTGGCCAAAGGGCAGAACGCTGGTAACCCTAAAGCAAAGCAAACACCGGAGCTGAGATCACAGCGTGTCCCCACCCCGCAGCGCTGGCCTGCAGTCAGTGCCTCTGGTCCCTCAATTCCTGCTGTCCCTTGCCGATTAGCCATCTCCACCTGTTCTTGGACTGAGTCCCCCAGTCTATACCTCCAGCCCAAGGCCTCTTTCCTCAGCTCATTAGAAAGATGATATCTCAGAAATGATCGTAATAATTGTACTATAACTATTTTATGCTTTTCTGCCTTAAACCTTCCATTGGCCGTCCATCGCCAGAGAATCTGATCACAACAGCATAAGGCCTGTGGGCTTCTTCCCATCCCTCACATCCCGGGACCACCCAGCAGTCAACATAGATCTTCTCTCCTACCCTGCAACTACAGTGAGCAGTCTCAACCCCCGCCCCCATCCCAGGGCCTTTGGACTTGATTAAACATTTTGAATGAGCAATTCCACTCCTGGAAATATATCCTACAGAATTTCCTGCATAACTATGCATGATCCAGTACAAGGATGTTCACCGTGGCATTATAAACTTTCCATAATATTAAAATAGGCTTCAGATGCCTTATTTTAACTAGATGTTTATACTATTGTGTTATACCACACTTTATCTGACTGATGTCCCTTACTTGGGTATTTAGGTGATTTCAAACTTTCCTTTAAGACAATTGGATACTATGAAAAATCTTGTAGGAAACCTTCATGCAGAATAGCTGCTCTGAAGAGAGATAATTGGGGAGGAGCTCGAAATCTTGTGCTACAACACACATGACATCATACAGAGAATAAGAGAGATGGCAAAATTTAGTGAGTTAATTAAAACGCACTGAGCAGGGCATGGTATCAGCCACAGATAACACAGAGAGTAACCCGGGGGCATTGAAAATCACTCCTCAGGAAGAAAAGAATCGTCCCAGGATTGGCTGGAAGTCATTCCAGCTGCTGATCTGTCAGAGACTGATTCTCTGGTGATTTATGGAGAGAAAAACGGGCCCCCCAGCTCTGATTTTTAAACTACTCCAGGGATAAGCACATATGGAGAATTTACTGGGCAGGAAACCTCATATGTTCTTTGTCCAGGGTACAGAAAAAGGAAATGTGATTGGGGGAGGGGAGAAAGGGGTCTGTTTGTGATGTGTGTCACACAATATCCCAACTTAAAGATTCTAACAAGTTGGGTGGACGTCAGGACGACAAAATTAAACCTCTCTTTACCACAGAGTCTTGCACCTCTTAATGTGCCTCAGAATTGAATCCACAAGCAGACCTTGGTAACGGTGTTGCTTGGAACTGAACCATGTGTAGCAAAATAAATGTGAAATTCATTTAGAATGAATCATCAGTCGCAATCAGTGATGTTAAATTGTGCGTTACTTTTAGGAGGAAAACGGAAATAGAGCAATCATTTTGGCCTACACTGTATCAACTGATTCCTCACTGTGTCATAGAGAGATACACCAGCCCAGACAGTCTCACTGGGAGGAAACGGTGAAGATTATCAGAAGACCAAAATGTGGGGAGATAGTCAAAATGACTACTGACAATATAGACTAATCAATTTATCAATTCATTCATTGGATAGATGATATATACTAATATCTCCATACCAGTTTAGAAGAAAAATAGAGCAGCAAAAAAGGACTTTTAAACTCAGGGTCATTCTTCATGTCAATCATAAAAATAAAATTTTAAACAGGATTTATACTATACTGCAGTTTTTGGCAGAAAGGAATTATAGCTGGTGGCTTTAAGATAGTGAGTTTCTTTCTTTTCTTTTTTTGTTTGGTTGTCATGGGAGTTTGTGTTTGTGCGGAAATTCCGAGTGTTTTTGTGACAAGGAGCTGTCTCTGATTTCTTAGACCGATGTTCTTCCAAGTAGCAATAGCTGGGAGGGGGTGGGTTTACTGAATACTGAATGTGAGTTAGGCAAAAGCACATTTCTTAAAATTACATTCGATCAGGAAGATATCTATTGGAGATGGATTCAAAGCAATGTGTAAGGGTATCAGGTGGAATATTTTAATTCTGTTCAAATGGGTCTTATGATTCGAAAGTCTAACTCGAGCTCTCTCATTTTGGAAAGTACGCAATGAGTGACTTTTCGACACACCCAGGGAGGCTAGAGAGAGATGAAAATATGTGTGAAAATTGTCATCCAATGGCCCGAGACATCTCAGAGAGAACTGAGTTATACAGAAAACCAAGCATCCTGAGTATGGGCGAAATAAGCAATCCCTTTCTCGTTGCTGTGAGTCCAGCAGCGTGGCAGAAAAGGCCACGGCTGTAAAGTCAGACAGCCTGGCTGGACTCTGAGGAAGTTACTTAATCTTTCTGGATCTTGGTTTCCTCATTAAAATAAAAGACAAAAATGTCTGCGTTAAGAATGGCAGAACACGAAGGACCGAAGATGTACAAATCAGTAGTTACAAAACAGTCAACGAGGATTTAGAGCATAGCATGGAGAATATAGTCGATATTATTGTAATGGTTTTTGTAATGCCAGACGGGTGCTAGAGTAATTGGGGAAATCACTTCATGGATTGTATAAATGTCTAACTTTTTAAAATTTTAAATATGAATGAATGAATGAATGAATGAGTGAATGATGGCTGAAGGATTATGAGAAATAGTGTGTGGCCAGTGTCGGTTCCATGGTAGCTGCTCAGTTAGAGGCACCTTCTCATTCCTGCTCAGTCTCTGGCCTCTTTCAGGTCCAGCTCCCAGCAGCCCCTAAACACCCTCCCTCGCTCCTGTCCATGCAGAACTCAATGCTCTCCTAAGCATCATCAACGGAAAACCTGGGGTGCTGCTCACTGTGTGGCCATGGACGATCCCAGGCCGCCACTGCTTCTTCATCAGATCATATCCGGCAGGATGGTGGAAACCGCCATCTTGATTATTTGGCATTGTAGACTGGTTGGTTAGGTAAAAAAATGATTAATTCACTACATTATATGGAATACATGACAGAGTAAAATATGGTGGAAACAAGACCAAAAAAAAAGTCTGCAATAACAGTAGATTAGGAAGGAAAAAGACTAGAGGGCTGATGGCAGGGAATGGCATTTGCTATTTCCTGGGATTTTAACATATTATTGTATGGAGTCACCTGACCAGTTCGTTTGATTTTTAATCCCACAAAAGACACTGTTATTAACACGGTAATAACTAAATGCGTCGAGCGGTCTCTGTGTGCCAGGCATTGTACTAGACCCTTTGCGCGCATGACCTCATTCATTAATGCTTACGCCACGGCCCTTTGAGACTAGGGTTATAACTCCCATTTTAGAGATGAGGAAACTGAGACTTAGAGATGTGAACGCACTGAACTCCACATAGCCAGGAAGCAGGATTGCTACCATTGGAACCCAAACCCGACACCAAATCCAACTTCCTTTTCCCTATATCGCACCAAAGAGAAAAGAAATGCTGAGCATGTTGAAACTGATAGGTGCTTGCCATCTGGTCCAACCTTCTAAGGTTATGAGAGGAAATAATATTTCTGGGCTAAGACAGAAGATGGACCCGACTTAGTCGGCGAAAGGCTACGAATGGGGGGAGAGGCCCGGCCATGGTTTTTCTCCTCAGAAATGCTGAGAACTGCAGAGTGATAGTTCTGAGGTATCTGGAACATGTCGAAGACCAGTCAGTATGAATGACCTGACCGGAGCGATAGTTAATTCTACCAAGAGGCTGTGTCAGAGAGAAGGCCCCAAAGATTTAAATTCCAGGGTGTGAAAGGCCGGAAGCATATGAAATCAATTGAGCTGACAGAGGGACATTCCCCTCAACAAATGGATCGCCTAAGTCTTCAACAAGAAGAAATGAATATGCCGTGCCAGTTGCCACCACAAGTCCCTGCATTGTCCCTGCCAGGGCCCTGCCCCCCATCATAACAGGTGAGGATCCTGCCTTCCCTTTGTTTCCCAGGCCATGTGTTCAGTGTTGAACATTTGAAACTGTCCTACATCCTCCTGCAAAGGAACGTGGTAGCCAGGTTCCCCAGAGACTACAAAGGAGGCAATGTGGTGCAATTTGCGGGCCTCCAGTTGGCCACCAAACTGGAGATTAAAGGGAACAAAACAGGTCTGTTCTCTTTCTGCCCTTTTTAACTTCCTTATACACTGTGTCCCAGCATGAAAAATGAGCCTACGGTTTCACTTCCAGTGTGCTCAATGGCAGAATGCTAAGGACATGGCTTTGAGATGGAACCGATGTCTGCGGAAAGACTCTGGACTGTCACCTGCTGTGATGAAAACAGCCAGAGTTGACAATAGTCAGGGACCACTCTTGAGATGGATGCACCTATCTACAGGGCCTGCAGAGGGGGAAAGCAAACCTGGCTCTTACGGACGCTTGCGTGAGAAGGGAGTAAGCCAACGAAGTATTGGCTCGATGCAAATGTCAATAAACACTTGAAGATTCTCAACAGTATCTAGGATTTGAGATTTAGATTTGAGAGATACCCTTGGAAATTCAAAGCTTACCTCTGATCCCTCCCCTGGAGCACTTAGAACCAAATGGAGGGAGAAGACACCAAACTCTGAAGGTTACAGGGGGAAGGAACACAGCAACGACGGAAGAGTGGAATCCCCAATATTTAGTACGGCCCGGTGGCAAGGGACTTGAAAAACTGAGATTTAGTCCATAGTCCGTAATTTCCAAGCGCAGAGTCGAATCAAGATTGGCAAACCATGCAACTTTTCTGGTCCAGATTTTTAAATTCATAACATAAGCAGGATATCTGAAGTTCCTTCAAATAATTATTTAAATTAAAAAAAAAAAAGAAGAAGCCTCGTGACTTTTAGTTCTGTGAGCTCAAAGGGGTAAGATTTCAAAGAGAAAGAGAGAAACTCTTAGCAGAATGGATGGGCAGAGGCGAGGATGAGAGCGGGAAAAAATTGTGTGAGACCAGAGAAGGAGATGGGCAAGGCCTGGAGACCAGCGTGGCTCGTGCAGAAGCTTACTGAAGGGTTGTCGTGGAGAAGCAGGCTAGAAAGGAAGCTAGGCAGATGAGGTGGAGAACACTGAATGCTGGGTACAGAGATACCATGTGTCGGTGGGCGGTGTTTCGTGGGCTTGCAAGCTTTCATTCCCTGTGGTGACTCGCCTGTTTCTGCACATTTTATCCTTTCATGACTGTACATCCATTATGTCTAATCAAAACAGCTAACACTGAACAAGTATTTTATAGCACCAGACACTGTGGTGCAGGCTTCATATATTGCTCTTCTTAATTCTCACAAGTATATGGCGTAACTTTTATTACCCTTCCCATTAGAGATGAGGAAACTGAGGCACAGAGATGTCGATGAGTCTTTGTAGCTCCTGCCTGTGAGACGACAACTAATACCCGACAACTAATCCCCGTGACAGGGCCTCCCTGGCGGGTGCTTATTTCTTTCGAGTATTTTAACCTCCAGGCAAGCAAAGAGCGTACACAACAATAAAGGCTGTTCTGCATATTCGATAACACTGCCTATGCAAAGATCTTTTTGCAATTAGAAAAAAAAAAGCTGTATCTGCAAGAGCGAGTGTCCCATTCTTCTTCCTACATCTATTTCGCTGGGCGGTAGCGGCTATAACTCCTGTAATACAGAGGAACCAAGAGCATCGCTTCCTCATTATAGCACAAGAGATTTGTAGCCGCTCAGCTGTTAAGAAACAGCCTTCGGCTTCACAACAGGAAGTGCGATCCCTGGCCAGCAAATACAGCCCTTCCTTCCCTTTTAGCAGGCCTCAAAACTTCCTTCTCCTTAGTTGCAAATCCTTTTACAGATGTTTATTTAGGAGTTTGCATTTTCCCCGTCCCTCTCTGAGCTCCTCTAGGGGGTTAACCTGTGTGGATGGGGCTTCTGTCCTTTGAGAAGTCAGCAAAGGAGAAAGCAATGCCATCTGCACTGTTCCCAGGGAAACCTTGAAATCACAGGGAGAAAGGCCCACTTGACCCTACTCATCCTTTTTCTGTAAATATTTTCAGTTGGAATTTATCAACATCACTTTGCCCTTGAGGAGGAATTTCCCTTTTAATTTACCCCTGGCACACCCTGTTCAAAGTCAAACCAGGGGACCCGAATCAGGCAGGAGTATTTTGTATATAAATCTTTGCAACCATGATAGAAAGTATAAAAAAGAGCTGTGCAAATAGCTGTGCAATTCGTTGCAGACAAATGAAGGAAACAATACTAATTCGCCTATAATTATTCACGAGGAGGAGAAAGAAGGAGGTCCCCGACGAACCGTGCAGCCAATTAAAGATTGCATTGCTATAGGCAAGAATGTGCCATTACTGTAGAATTTCTATGGACAGGTGTATTAGTTTTCTATTGCTGCTGTAACAAATTACCACAAACTCAGCGGCTTAACACAAAACGATTTTTAAATCTTAATTCTACAGATCAGAAGTCTGACACGGATCTCACTGGGCTAAGATCAAGGCATTGGTAAGATGGCGTTCCTTTCCGGTGGCTCTTTGGTGAGAATACATGGTCTGTCTCTTTCGGTTTCTAGAGGCTTTCTACATCCCTTGGCTCACAGCCCCTATCCTATGTCTGTCTTCAAAGCTGACAATGCCAGGCCAAGTCCTTTTCGTGCTGCCATCTCTCTGCATATTTACATCTTCCATTTTCAATGCTAAGGACCCTTGTGATGACATGGAGCCCACGCGGATACTCTAGGACAGTCTCCCTATCTTAAGATTCATCTGCTCAGCAACCCTAATTCCAGCTGCAACCTGAATTTCCCTTTGCCTTGTAACATAACGTGTTCACAAGCTCTGGAGTTTAGGACATGGACGTGTTCGCAGTCGTTATTCTGTCTACCACAACAGGCAAAGACCTACGTATTTCCATCTTAACAGCACAGAGTTTGTTCTCTTTTTACTGCAACGAGATCCTCACATGTCCTAGGAATCCAAATGCACGAAAGTGCTCTTTTATGATACGTGAAGTAATACGAATGAGAGTCACCTTTTTCTGGAGGACTATCATACCAGGCAATGACCTCTGAGTTCATTTGTTTTTTGAGTTCTTATGAGAGCCCTGTAAAAATAGACAGGGCAGATGATAAGATTCTCGCTTACAGATGAAAAAAAAATCTGACAGTCAGAAAGATTAAGGTCCCCTCAGCTACTGAAGTCACCCTGGCTTCCCACTCAGCCGTGACAGACACACTTTTTCCTGCCTTTTCGACCTCCAGGCCCTGCCCGTGGAGGGCTGTCTCTACGTGAGTCTCGCCCTGCTAAATTCTGGGTTTGCTGGAGAGCGAGTGCAGAGTGCACGGTGGGAGTTTTGTGAAAGACCAGAGTAGAAGGGCATCCGTGCTACAACTCGGCCTTCTTTGCATAATAAAAGCAAATTCTTGTGGGAAAACAGAAGCTGAGCTTTGAAATGGAAATAGGAACTTGGGAACACTTTGGCTGAACTCTACCCGGAGTCCTATAGGTTCACACTGCCATTGCTTCTGACACCAACGGATGCCCAGCGCTGCTCTCAGCTCTTTGACCCAGCTGAGGCTGTATGGCAGTCAGGTGGCCCCGTTTCTCCTGCAGCCACTTGGTTTCAGTGGGGGAAATGGGTGCTCCTTTCACTACTTAAGCCTCTGCTGTGATGAGAGTCAGCACCACTGGGGTGAGGAAAGGGCAGAGATGATCGCCACCGACAAAATAAGCCACAGATTAGGCAGGTGATTTTCTATCTGGCCTCTGGCGTGCTTCAGGATTTTGGTTGTTTTCTTGTGCTTTTAGCCTGGGAACAAAGGCACTCTTTTGGTGAGTTCCTTGCTGTAAAATCGAATTGTTCAGCTACAATATTGGAAAGAAGGAAAGAAGGATGGAAGGAAGGAAGAAAGGAAGGGAGGATGGAAGGGAAGGGAAGAGGGTGGAAGGGAAGGAAGGGAAGATTGATGGGTTTTCTTTCCTACGAGCTCGATTGAAAATCGCATCGCATATACATATATGCCACCTACGCATGAGTATCTCATTTTTGGAGCTTGTGACATACAAGTTCCAGAGTGTTTACTTTGCTACATATAGAAGGATATGTTTCAGTAGCCTATTGTACATTCCTTTTCCTACTGAAGTCGATGAGTAAGGCCTCTGTTGTTACCTCTGCCTACATCTTCTCCTGCCTATAGCAAATGAAAGTCTCTTCAGCTCGGGTACAAAGTGGCGTTTTTGCTCTACCATTCAAGGCTCCTGCTCAAACCTTCTGACATACAGCCTCATGGTGGTGGTATTCGGTAATGCACTCAAATCACCACTACATGACATAGTAATTGCTTGACTATTAGACATCTTTGTCTCCCAGAGTTGGTCTTGCCAGGGCCCTGCTCCGTAAGGCTGCTGCAAATGTCAGCTAGATCAGTTCAAGAGGCTTTCTAGCAAAAAGCACGCTATTGAATGCAGTATGGTACCCTGGCTTGGCTCCTGGAATAGAGAAAGAACATTCATGGAAAAATTGACAAAACCCCAGTGAAGTCTGGAGTTTGGTTAACAGTACTGCCCCAACGTCAGTTTCTTACATTTGACAAGGGAATGATGCCGTCATTAGGGGGCTGGATGAGGATATGTGGGAACTCTGTACTCTCTTTGCAACTTTCCTGTGAATTTAAAAATATCCCAAAGTAAAAAGTTTATTCAAATGAAAATAAGCATACTATTTTGCTTTTTAAAAATTACAATGTTTTAAGATTAGTGGCACAATAAAAAAAAATGGATTGAACTTTTCTCTGTTCTTCCCTACTCCACTTTGTCCCTGGGGCCTGGCTCACTCTGAAGAGCTACAGAGTGGCCCTATCAGTTGGTGTCCCCTTACCTACACATGTCTAAAAGCGTGGACAATTGAAATACAAATGATTTAGCCATTCAAAGTGACAGTGACAAGGGCCATTTGAGTTAAAAGGGTTTTCTTTTCTTTGTTTTCCTAAAACCTCCCTCTAGAAACAGTTGGCGTTTGCCAAGCTGAGATCACAATCTCATGCAGGAAACCCCAGGCCTGTCCCAA
Source organism: Pteropus medius (assembly GCF_902729225.1). Classification (NCBI taxonomy): domain Eukaryota; kingdom Metazoa; phylum Chordata; class Mammalia; order Chiroptera; family Pteropodidae; genus Pteropus; species Pteropus medius. The sequence continues at coordinate 2,148,759 of NW_024340697.1, forward strand.
CTGGGTCACCTCACAGCTTTATCCTTGAGATGCTGCAATGAATTGAGATTTGGTGAAAGAGAATAAGGTGTTTGCTTTTGCCATTCCCTTCCCCAAGGCTGGAAGGCAATACTGGCCGGGGAACTAGTCTGTTTCCCTAGATGGCTTCTCTGGGTCATGGGAAAGCATTCTAGTAACTAACAAGACAGGCGTACCTCTACTTGCCACCTCTCTAGCTCAACTTTGAACAAAGTGACCAGCAAAAATTCCCAGGGTGAAGTCCACCCTTCTGGAGCATTGGTTAGTACTCCAGAGCATCCCATTTGTCTTATTGAGAACATGATGGGAGATTTCAGCTGTCCCAAGATGAATGACAGTTTCTGTTGGTGATTACGGTCTGGATTGTAGAAGGAATGAGGCAGTCTAAAAGGTTTTGGCAAATGCCTAGAGATCTAAAGTCAGGTGTCTACCACCTAGTCACCACCCTGTCCTCGCATCCTGCACTGGGTCTTACTGAATGCTGACCAATGGCTCAAAGCCTCAAAGTAGAATGAAGTCCCACATAGCTGGCAAAATCTAGGCCCAGCAGAACTGATTTTGCCTCCATAAGAATAATGAGACTCGTGCGGCTTTTGTCCACTTAGAGATAGCAATTCAATTTTTCTTATTATCCTTGTCGCCATTTTCCTCTGAGAAGGAACTGAGCTTGCAAAAAGACTTGAGGAATCCAGTTCTCCCAAACTCAGCCAGATCATGGTGGGGGTGGGGGGTGGCATTTCCCTCCAGAGCTGGCTTCTGAGTCCCCGGGACATGCGTTCACATGAGCATGGTCAGTCAAGGTTGCTGACAGCGAGACATTTTAGTAAGCGAGCAAATATGCTCAAACGTAAAGAGCAGTAGAAGGAAGGTTTTGCACGAAGCCTACCTCTACAGCCCGGTTCTGCCAGCCTGACCCTGACTGGGTCTTCACTCATGCTCACGCCTTCCTTCAAGATGGCTTAAGCGAAGGCAAGTAACGGTGGACAGCAGCAGCCCCATGTCGAGGAAAAGCCCCATCATGGCACACGCTCTTCGCTATTTTTATTTCTCAGCCAAGGAGGAAAGCTTTCATTTACAGACACACACTGAGTCACCCTTGCAGCCAAGATTACATGCAGGCATCTCGGCTTGCAATCTGGTGGGAAGGGGAGGCTTCCGGCATTAGTTATTCAACGGTGACCCTTATTCACTTCTCACCTCCCTGAGTTTCGGGCACATGGACCCTTCTTTTATATATGCCGTGTGGCCTCTTCAATCTAGCGACTTGATCCTGTGGCCCGGACAGCGGGTTGAACTAAACCCCAGTCTGAGACATCTGTTTTTGGCCCAGATAATTACGTGTCTAACATTATAATTTAGGCTTGGCACTGGTGTTTCATAACGTTTTTGTTTAAAAGCTGGATTCTTCCACAGAAGGGGAGTAGGGCAATGGGCAAATGAAGAGAGAAAAATGCAAGCTTTAACTGGGAGGTTTCTTTCTCAATTGTGCTGAGCAAACTGGAGCAGAGGCGCCCGGACCCTCGCTACTCAAAGTGTGGACCCTGGACTGGCAGCATCGGCTCCCATGGGAGCTTGCTGAAGATGCGGAGTCTCAGCCGCCCGCAGACCTCGTGCATCAGAATCCGCACTGCCACACCATTCCCAGCTGACCCCTGTGCACACCAGACTCAGAGAAGCAGGGCTCTACTCCTGAACATGTCAGGTCACGGTAAGGAGTGATGAGTAGCGTCATCAATGCTTATCGACCACACAGTTGGTCGGGTCAACGCTTGACAACTCCCACGTGACCACTAGCAAATTAACCTGTTCTAAATCTTAAGTATCTCTCCCACTGGCGTAAGTTGATATGGAACAGCGTCGCACAGTTCATTTTGTGCTGATGAGAGAATAAATATAAACTGATTACAAAGCGTAGACATGATAGACCTCAAAATCTGGTGGCAGCCACTTATTTCCAACAGTGGGCAAGCCTAGGGTGAAGGCAAGAGGCAACAGTACTGCCTTGGGCCATGAGAGCTGGGCTTTATTCCCAAGGGGCCACTAAGCAACTGGGGACCTTGGGTCAACTCTCAATGCTTCAGCTATTTCATCTGTGCAGAGGGAGAATGGTGATTAGACTTAACGATCTCTATGATCATAATTTCTGTCAAATGGCACGGATCCCCACCCTCCCACGCTCTCTCCATTGCCTTTACCCTATTTTACTTTCCTCCAAAGCATTTGTCAATATGTCTGACATATTATATATTTCTTTGTTTTGGGGTTTGTCTGTTTTTTGTCAGTGACCCTTCACTAGAATGCAAGCCCCTTGGGGACAGGAACTCTGTACATTTTAGCCACTGTATACCTCCAAGATTTGGGACAGGCCCAGGCATACAGAGAAATCAGTCTTTCCCATCATTAACATCCTTTAGGAGAACCTTGAGTATTTATGTTTAAATGGTTCCCCAAATGTTCTAAGCCTAAGAAGAAAATCAGCATGACTTTCAATTCTCATTTATTTAACATTAATAACATTATGTTATTTTCTCCTCAAGGTCTGACTTCCCTGGAACACTTCCCCACAAACCTGTATGTCATGTTTTCTTTAGATACCTTCACAGAACTGATGATGTATTTTAAAACATTATATGTATATCTCTTTTCCTTATTTATCATTCTCTGAGAAACAGATGTTCTCCAGGAGTTCCAGTATTTAAACAGAAAAAGTAATTTGCCTCCCCTCCCCGCCCAAAAAAAAAAAAAAAAAAAAAAAAAATCAAGGAAAGCTTCAAAAGTCACTGCTGGGCAGATAAGTTAACGTCTTTCAAAGAGCCAGTTACAAATGCTCCAGGCCTACAAGCTGTTGTCTGTTATGAACTCTTCATTTTTCTAAGACGTAAAAATATCAGAGGAATAGCTTAAGATGAATGCTTATAACTATGGAAATTCAGGAATAGCCAAAAAAGGAAAAATTCCAATGTAATAGTGTCATATGTTTTTCCTCACTAGTTCTTCCTATTTAAATCCTTAGAATTTCTCTCCATCTTCTCTCGACACTCCCAAGCAACATTTCAGAACTCCCTCACTTCCTGACTGGTTTTTATATTTTATTTAAGGACCGGTATATCAAAATTCTATAAAAAATCATGCAGATAATCATTTGCCTGGAACTCATTTGTTAGTCAGGACTCAAATAAATGTAAAAGTTGCAAACATGATCTACGCCGTGCTCATATCCCTTAATAACAGGGATCTCTGCCTGTAGGAAGCAGTAGGAAGCGATGGTGATACACTATCATTCGCCATTCTTGGTCCCAACATCGTCACACATCTCAACTCAAGTGTTATTCATCCTGCAGAGCTACTTGGAAGATGCCACAGCATGTAGCATCGGTCCCAGCAGTTTTCCCTCTTAGCACTGCTTTTTTCGTTTTTTTGTTTTTTGTTTTTATGTTTTTTTTTAACTCTCGAGACTGGAAGTAAAGTCCTCCACCCCAGAAACCATCCTGATATATATAGGTGTAGCAGCATTAGAAGTAGGTGGGTTGGCCAAGAGCCTACGTGGATACACATGCCACCATGTTCTATTTCTCTTTGTTCAGCAGTGCCTCTCACGTGGTGTGGTGGGTTCTCTTTTTTCTTTTGCTTATTCTTATTTTTTTCTTTTTTTGGCTTTGAGCAGTGATGTGTTTTAGTTCCAAACGCGACTCATCGATAGAAAGGGGTTGTGTGTTGCTCATCCAGCCTCGGGACTCTCTTTGTAGGATTCTTCTGCCCACTCACTGTTTCATATGCGAAAGCATTTAAATTCAAAACTCACTAAGTCAGAACTGAAAGTATGTGGGTTTCAGGTCTCCTTTTCCATTTGCCCTTCTTTAAAAACCAGGGAGCCCTACATGGAGATGTGTGTGCGTGCAAGGAATGCACTAGGCATTAGGGTGCTGCGCTGGAACCCATGATGACGTGGCTGACCTACTTATCACAGACCTTTAGAGGTGGAAAGGACCAGAAAGAGGCCTGGAAAGAACCTGATCCAATTACATCATTTTGCAAATGAGAAAATCAAAGCCAGAGAGAGTGATCTGCCCAAAGTCACATGGCTAATTAGAAGCCAAGAGCAGACTCATACAACTTGGCTGCAGCTCCCATCATATGCCTGAATTTGAATCCCCGACATCAGAGAACCACGCAATTAAAAAATAAACTAGAGCCAATGGCAAATCCCTGCACATTATTTAAAATGAAGAAGCTTTCCACTTATTTTTGAAGAAGGCAACATAAGCCGGTTTCTAGACCCAATGAAGAGCTCTTAGTAGTTCTTACACAGAGAGACTCATGTAGGTCCCAAGCAATTCTATGCAGCTACAGTTCAGGTGATTCACGTTCAACATCCAGCAACCTAAATAATTGAAGAAATAATGAGGTTTGGGAGCTGAGTAAACTGGGGAATTTTCATGGTGGAGGTAAAGTTCTGGGGTCATTGCCAATTAGATAAAGAAGCTGCTTCAAACCAGCCCATGTGGGAGGTGTAGGTGACTTTACTAGGGGAGGATGTGTTCCAGTATCAGGATTTTCAAAACAAGTCCATACCAGCCACATGTTAAGAGCAAAGCAATAGTCACGAAGGAACCCAAAGGTTAGCTCTGTGCTAAATAATAATGGAATCTTTTCAACAATTTTTAGGATAACTTTCGATAAGATCATTGTAAAGACAATGATGAAAAGACATTAGAAACAACCAATTCTGCAACCAAGACTAAAGTACAGGTAGAAAAGGTGGTTAAGGGGGCCATTTTATTCACTCAACTATTCCAGCAGCCAAAGGGTCAGGCCTGGACCCTTTATCCATCCAGCCAAGTGGCCCTAAGGTTCCTCTCCGGAGGAATTAGGTCTTTGGAACCTTTTTGCTCAGCAGAAAACTGAAAGGCCCTGTGACAGTGAGAAAAAAAAAAGCAAAACGAGCTTCAAAAGACAAAGTCAGCAAAGATGGAAACTGTTAATCCGCAGATGTTTGGTCAGATTCTTACTAGACGGAGGGTAAAGGCCCTTTACTTTACACTAAAATATAAAACAAGTTGCGGCAACCAGAGATTTGTTCGAAAGGTCACGCAGTGTCTCTTCCTAGGCAAAAAGAGAATCTAGAGAATGGACAGAGAGCAACATGTTAACAACCAGTCTCTGAAGCAGTACTGTGTTGCCAGCCTGTGAGAGATAAAAAGATGGCCTAGTTCTCATCCTTGAAAACTAAACGCTGAGAAGCAATTAGAAAACCAGGCAAGGAAGCACTCAAATGGCTGCGTGAAAACAAGTAGAGAGATTGGTCACCGCGGGCCCAGCTCCCCTGGGCTCACAGAGCTAAGGCAGGGATGAAAGATTCCATAGCAAATATGTATTTTCTCACTCAAATGAACGCAATTCTTTAGCTAGAATACCTTTCTCTTTGTAGTAAATTTCAAAATTCCGAAAAATAACTATAGTATCTTATGGAAGGCCACAAAAAATTTTTAATAAAGTTTAGAACCATTGATATAGCAATATAAATAGAAAACTCAGACAAGGAGAGATCAAGGGACTTTCATAGAGGAGAAAGATCATGAAAGTCCTTGAAAAGGAGGATATTAATTCTTTAGCCAATTTCTTTCTGGCTTCCACAACACAGAGGTAGATGTTTCTATCGGTTTTATAATGGCAGTTCAGTTAATGGAACTTGTGACTAAGTTAAAGCTAAGGGCTGGAGAAAGAATCATCAAAATCACTGCAAAGGGATTGTTTCCAACCCAAACGGGGAAAAAAAAAAAAAAAATCAGCACTACTGTGCTGGGCAATTTATTCACATACCATATATATATACACAAAATTCGGAAAGAGAAATATCTTTGCAACTTTTGGGCCTTAATCTTCCAGCTCTGAAATGAGCAAAATGTTGTCATATTCATCCTGGAGACAGAGAAGTATGGTTCAATTAAATTCTCACCTTTTATGAGGTTCTTTGAAATGTTTAGCTATAATAGGCCATAGAAATGCAAATGATTAACAAGAAGTGAGAAAGAAGTAAGGCTGCTAAGCCTCTGGGGTAGCTCAGGGCAGATTTTCTCAATAGATCTCTTGGCACATGGAACAAAGAAAAAGGAAGACTTTAGAGATAAAGTAGCATCTGTCTAAACTTCTCCTTAGTATAATCCCAGCAGTACCCTCAGGACCACTGACCCAGGAACTCATGATTCAAATCTCTTATCCTACATAGAAGAATTAGAAAGATAGATTAGAAGAACAGAAGGATAAGGAGGATGAAGATTCTTGCATACCACAGATGCTGACACTACCATTTCTGGTTGTCTGGACACAAAAGCACATAAAATGCAGCTTCCTTCTCCTTCAGAGCTCACACCTGGCTTAAATTTAAAACCTTTATGGTAATAAAGTGGTGGTGGGGCGGGGGGACCTTCGAAACCAGGGAATGGAAATCCGAAAGTATTTTATGTGTTTTCATTCAATGCTAGATTCGCTACCCCCCATCCTGCCGACTTTACTGAGATGTAAATGCTAGATTTAAAAAACAAACAAACCATCACTCTGCCTTTTAAAAAAAAAAATCGCATGCCAGTATTAGTGCAGAGAGAATTCTAATAATGTAAGTTTGTGTATTTATCCTCATAAAAGAGCTAGAACAAATTGATTTAAATCAATGATATTTGAGCTGAAGGCTTGAAGTTCATTATCAGTCTGTCTGGAAATGATTTGGTTGCTCTCTGGGGTTCCTGGTTTTTATTTGCATGTATTTCTGCCCAGCTCGTTGCTCTAAAGGTCATGAAAAGGAAACACTACTGAAGGGCCCCAGTCCTTTCAATCTTGAGAAATGGCTGAGTTGGCTCTTGGGACAGGCTCATGCTCCTAGAATACTGTGGGCTTGTCAAGCCAGTCATCACAGAAACAACGGTGCTGCAGTTTCAACCGCCAAATTCAATGTCATCTTTTTGTTTTCATTGCATAGCCAAAGAACGGCCAGCAAAACAAAAACACTTCTTGCCCGCTATTTTCAACGCTTTCTTAGCAAGTCCTTAGAAGAAAGTATGGGCAGGCGTTTCTGCTCTGTCTGGGAAAAGAGCTGTGCAGAAGAGTACAAAAGGTTTCACTTCCTTTTTAACCTTTATTGAGCAGAAAAGAGCAATTTGAAAATGCAGTTGCTAGGGAGTAGAGAGTCACTTCCTGGCTGCCTTTGTCAAGAGAGACCCTGCCACATGACACATCTTCAAATAGTATAGAGAGGTGCAGTTTATTATGCTTAAATTATGTTTAAACAAACATTTAAATCATGTGAAGTTTTGATTCATCATCCTAGCGACCCTCATAGTCAAAAAGATTGTGCAGACTTGGTTAAGATGTATCTCCCTGTAAGGTCTTCAAATTTGTTCTAAGGGGTCCACCCATGGGCCAGCTGCTTAAATGGCTCCAACAGCTCAGAAATAAGAGACTAAAATTGTATCATCCGCTACATGGATTATTCTTCTAATATATATATATATATTAGGTTGGTTGTTACTTTAAGAAAAATGCCACCCATGTTTAGAAGGACAAAAAGACACTGCTATTTTAGTGATCAAACCTGAGAAGCTGATAACACAAGATATTCGCTCTTGGATTTTCTTACTACAATTTATGATACCTATTGGCAATATGAATTCTTAGTCATATCTGCCACTTGTCTCTTGATCATGCAATGGCTACCTAGTTTTTAAAAAGAGAAATCTTAGTTGTGGTGCTGAACCTCAGATAACAACAAAGGTATTTTATCCCACTTTGCCACTGATGACTAGAAAGAGAGATGACCCAACGGAGAGGAAAATACAGCTGTGAAATGCCGAATGAGCCAAGTGCCCTGGAGGAAACGTGCAGGTGAATGGGAGCCCTCGGTTCAGAGGTGAAAGCTTCATCTGACTAGCTGATTGCAATTTTGGCTTCCTCACAGCAGTTGGACTGGGTTTTTTTTTTTTTTCTTCTAATAGAAACACACAAAAAGATCAATACAGATTGGAGAGCTGACTTATGCCTTCTGGAAGCCTTTGGCTTGGCTGTTGGTAAACTGGAAATCTAGTTCACCACATTTGTTAAAGGGCCAGTCAATTCAATCTCACTCTTGTTCTCATCCAGAATTAGGCAGCCCGCTGCATGTCTGTGACCAACTTTTCCGGAAGACGAGAGAGTTGTACGGACGTGAGCACAGCTCTGAAAAATGCTTACTACAAGTTACAGTTCCTGGGAGAGGACTTCCGGTCTCTTAAGCGAGAGTCCTTTGACGATTCATCTGTGTGTCTTTCGCAGTATCTTACACCCAGTAGAGCTGCTTCATAAGTGTGTGTCGCGTGAATAAAGTCTACTCATGGCCTACCTATCCCACTTACTCCAAATACAGACATATAAATAAATAAATAAATAAGATAGCTAGAGTCCATATAAAGCCCAGACAATGTGTGTCTATGTCTATTTCCACAATATCAAGCACCTGGATGTCTGAAAACTTCTGGACGGTTGTCTGCACTATTCTATTTTTCTTCGGTTATTAAGTGATAAAAAATAGAAAGATTATATACAGAGATTCTGAAGTAAGGCAAAAAAAAAAAAATCCAGTTTTATGAGAAATTTCTCAAGGTCTAGATCTGCTACTTAGGACATTTTCCCAGGACCACTTGACAAAGAGACTCAGAACGTTGCCATATGTTGGTGCTACTCTCTTTCACTTATTCATATTCTTTATCTTTCCCCGTCTCTCTTTCTCTCCCTTTTCCTCTCCCTCCTGTTTTCCATAAAGCTTTAGAATTGTTAGCTCTGTGATTTACTCTGACAGGATTCCTGGAGCCCAAATTCTCATCAGGGACTCCAGGGTGGCCGAGTTATTGGAGCCGCGGCCCCCGCTCCCAGGAATTTTCCTTCCCCTCCCAGACCTGCCACAGCCACATCAGTCACTCTGGAGAGGGCTCCTCAGCGAGCAGCCCTCTCCCTATCACCAGGCCGGAACCCATTCTGGGAAACAAGATGACAATATAGCGAGAAGACAAAGGCCCGCACTGTGTACATTTCTGTCTGCCCGTTGTCGTGAGCACGGGGTCACTCGGGGTTGTGCATTTTCTGCATATCAAGAAACCTGTAATCAGGAGAAATTGTTTCTTTTTTATTTCCAAGGACTCGAGCAAATTCAGAGTGATCCGATTTGGGAAGCTTTCTTTCTTTTTTTTTT
>NW_024340697.1:2162435-2183859 GCF_902729225.1 Pteropus medius
TTTTTTTTTTTTTTTTAAGTAAAAGATACAGTACCCTTCTCATCACAACATATCAGAGGGTACCTGATCTCTACATGACTTCACTGGTGACATCACCCTTCATCTTAGTTAAGGCACTGTCTGCCAGGTTTCTCCATTATAACGTTGCTGTTTTTCCCTTCCCTGTCCATGCTCTATCTTTTGGAAGTGAGACACTATATCTAGCCCATACTCAAGTGTGTGTGAGGGGTGGGGGAAGGAATTAATCTCCCCATCCTGGAGATAGGAATAGTATCTCAATACATACTTTGGAATTATTCTGTAAGAAAATGTGCCTGTTCTCCCCCACGATGCTATCTTTTAATGGCTAAAGCATGGTATCTGGGAAAATTTTATTCGGAGCAAACTTCTTTTGAAATTCAGTAATCCATCAGAGACATTTTAATGAAATTCAATGATTGCTGGACACTGAACTCTATATTCTTCCAGGAAGATTTCACCTGGCCATCTAGGTGAAAGCAGACATTTCACTGTCTGATTAACAATGAACTTGAGATAGAATAAGAAATGAAAGAGTTGAGGCAAAAAGAAGTGAAGAGGGTGGAAAGACAAAGAAAAAAGGGTCTGGCAAGATGAAGTGCCACCTCAACAGGAGGGAACTCCCCCCAGGGCAGTAGCTGTATAGGTCAACCTACCTAGAGACAGGTTTCTGTCTGGTTATTAGTCCACTAATCCATGGTCATTATGCTTTATGCATTTGAGTTCTTAATCTTGAACTCGTAGCAAAAGGAGTTTACTTGGGCAGCAATCTAACACTATGGATAAGGTTTTACCCGAAATGTTTAAAGAATTCTAATTAGTTACATATATACTTTCTCTTTGATCACCAGGCCCTTTCATTGACTGGGAAAATGTTTTCTGATCTACAAAAGTTAGATCAATGTGTTGGTTCTGTTGTGTAAGTTCCTTTTCTTTTCCGTCTTGTTTTGTTGTTTTTCGCCTCTCTATTCCTTATGTGTTCTTTCAGGGGATTTTACAGATTTTTTTTTTTTTTAATAGATTTTCCACCAGAATTTTGCTATCGTGAGAGTACCTATTTCCTTTTACCCTTTTTACCCTTGTGGAAGACATAGGTCCTGCTGTGTGATTGCGTCTACTCAACAAGTTCTGTTTCTCTTCTACCATATTCACATTGCTCCTCCAACCCTCCCACCCTTGTCCTTTAGAACTTTCTGACTTTTGGTACCTAGAGTAACAGTTATCCCCATGTGTGAGAAGTGGTTCTAGAGTTCTGTTTTAAACTGATATGTCCATGGTTGGAGGAAATCCTGTGATCTGGTGAGGGAAAGACTGGGGTTTTGGCTAAATCCCACCTGAAGAACCATCTGGCTGAAAAAACAAATCAGTCTCTGGGTGATTCCTGGTTCTTTCCCTTTACAGCATCCCTAGGTGGTATGTGTTATAGGATCAAAGGAGCCACTATACTTAACTCAAACGTGATCAGCAAATGTGATAACTATGCATGCTTTGATTCTGTTAGATCAGAATGCATCCTCTAAACATAGAAAATGGCTGAGAAATGGATATATTTATAGTAAAGATAAAGTAAATGGTTAGACAAACAGAGTAGATAGAGCAAGGTAGAAGATGTAGAGATGAGCTGCCAACTAATGATATCGACCATTTAAAACAATGTCTTAGTTTATGAACATGAGTTTTGGGTCTAGTTTCCAAAATGTAAAAATGCAGGCAACATGTTGAACCGCAGCGATCAGTAAACATCAGCAAGATTCAAATCATGGGAAACTTTACAAGTCAATACCCCAGGTACCTCAACAGAAAAACTATAAGAAAAAGAAGGGCTAGAGGGGAAGCTATGGATGAAAAAACATTATTTAAAAAAATGAGTTTAAGACTAAATATGTGTTCAGTAAGAATATAGAACCTAGGGATGCACACCTAGATAAGGAAACAAAAGCAAATCGATATAAAAGTAGGGGGTGGTTAATTTGGGGGTGTTAAGAATGGAATGGGGCCCATGTAGGGTTCCTGGGGTAGGTGGCAAAATTCTATTTCTTGACGTGGGTGATGGTTACAAAGGTCGGATGTTTGCCTTATAACACATTAAGCCATACATTTTTTAACTTCATTTTAAATTTTATAATAAAAAAGGTTAAAATGTTTTTAATTAGTTGCCGATAATTAAAATTGGGGAGATTGCACATTTAAAAATCCATATTTCTGTCTTCTCTTGAAAAATCAAAAGGCTTGGCAATGCTGGGTCCATCTTTCCTTTTGGTAACTGGCTGGAGCTGAGAAAGGGCTGCTTCCCCTCTTGCTAAAGCTGGGTCTCTCTCGTTACTTTTGTGACCTGCTGGGCTCCTGTAGACACATGAATTTGTGACCAAAGGTGGAGAAAACTTGCCCTACACTTTTCATCGGCAAGTTTCCTATATGCAGCACATAAATTCTATAGAAAATAATTCAACTTACATTTCTGAAGCACATACTTCAGAGGTCCATGTCAGAATCTGTTCTGTCCCTCCAAGTCCGGGAGCCTCCAATCTAGTGAGGGAAAGAGAGGTCTGGTTAATTATGGTACATCAGTGGGACATGGACTACTACAGGTCTTCATAGAAAGTATCAGCAGAGTGTGGTTGGGGGTGTGGGAAGGGCAGAATTCATCTGAGTAAAGATCTAGGGAGATTTCTTAGAGGATGTGAAATGACTTGGGCCTTGGAAGATGACTAAGATGAGGATGGGGCATGTAGGAAAGAAAGAGCTTTGACAGGAAGAAGGAAAGATCTGAACCCAGGGACAGAGTTGGAGGTTTATAGAGCAGAGCGTTTGAATTAGATTTCAGTGCTGGTGAGTAATGGATGTGAGTGACGAGGAACAAGATGCAGTTGACTTGTCATTTGACTTGAACGATAGCGATGCCATTGAAAATGTTGGAAGGACAAGTTGTATAGACAGGAAGACTGTAAGGAACAATCATGTTGAGCTGTGTAGCCATATGAAGCCCGAGAAAGACGGGGTCAGATGAAGTGCAAGGGAGTCATAGAGTCACTAACGAACTAAAGCCTCGGGGAAAGGAAGATTATAGACGAGGAAGAATGTAAGGTCAAGGTTGATTCCTCGGACAAACCGATACTTAAAGGACAGGTAGAAGAAGTGAGCCAGAGAAAAAGATGAGAGGGAAGAGAAGCAGGAAAAATTGGAACAAGAGGAGACCCTGGAATGACACCAAAAAAGTGACAGGAAAAGGGAAAGGAGGCTTTTCAGGATGAGGGAGGACAGATCTTGCCTACCTGGGCATTCAGATTAAAAAAGGGAAAAAAAGGGGGCGGGGAATTTCTACATTCATCAGAGTTAGCCATTTTTTTTTTCTTAAAGCAATGTCATTTATTTTAACACTGATTTTCTTTAAATTTAAAAATAATTGCGTTGATATTTTTATATTTTTGTTTTTAATTTATATTTTTAATTCATTTTGATGGGTTATCTTTTACATTCTATGTCAATAGAGATAAAGTGCTCAAGAGGAGTTGAGATGACCAGTAGTCACCATTTGATAGTATTTCCACGATATGGATACATACAATAGATGTAATTAACCCCAAGAACATGGATCACAGTAAAATAATTAGGCAGTGATTAGTTATGAGTATTTATCACCTTTACTTTTAATATAATTTATCTTGTAAATTTATATAGATTAATTTTTAGTAGTGACTGTGTTTAACAACCAGCTCTCTCAATTTTCTGGAAAATTTAACAAGCTGCTCCTGCCACTAATACAATAGCTAGGAAACATCTGGAATGATTCACATAAAACTGTTAACAGTAGCTACCTCTGGAATATGAGTTGGAGGTTAAGGGAACTTTTCAATTTTCATTCCTTCAATTCAATGTTGTTTGATTTATTTTAAATAAACAGATCTGTATTATCTTATAATAATTTTTAAAGTTCAAGAATATTATATTAGAAAAATGACTTATATACCCGTTGTGTAAGGAGAGGGGAGATGAAAATATATATTTGTTTGTGCATATACAGTGGAGGCTAAACAAGAAACTAATAAAGCATCACCCAAAAGGAGAAAGGGAAAGTGGCTGAATGGGAATATACTTCTCATATTGTTTTAATATTCGAATCATATAAATGTATTATGCATTCGAAAAATTTTAATACTTGAAAATATTTTTAAAGGTCATCTGCCACCATGCTCCCCTCCCCACCCCCCAAGAAAAAGAGAAAATTGTATTATTTATGTTTACATACTTGAGACTGCCTCTTTTGAGGATATGCCCCCATTGAAATGATAGTCTTTTTCCTGGTGTGCAGACAAATACTCATCCAAGGTGTCTTTAAAATGACTGGGGGGTGAGTCATCGCTCGGGTATGCAGCTGCGTTAGCACTGACCTCGGGCCTCAGATAGGATAGGGCATAATGGTTATAAGCAAACAAACAGATGAAGACAGTTTTTCCAGGTAGAAAATGGAAGAGAGCCAGACATCCTTGAAGCTCGACCTTATATTCCTCTCGCGCTAGTTTGGGAAGGTGTGTTTGATCAGTAGAACAGGTGATGTTTGTTTAAGGCTTGCTGAAATGTGGGCACCTGATCGAAGTCAAACGTGCTGTTCTAAAGCCACTTCTTGATTCTCAAAGAGCAGAAGACTATTATCTCTGCTTCGGCTGCAGAAGCGGCAGTGCTAAAGGCCTCGGCCTGCTATTCCAGTTGTGATTAGTGTTCCTTTACAAGGCAAACTTCCTTTGTCTATCAGGAACCCAAAATCTGCCTGTACCATTAGTCAACCCTTCAGGCCTTTGCTGTAGCCACGCAGAGCTAACAACAAGCAATTTCCTGACAAGATCATGAATAATATTTGTAGTTGATCAAAGTTAATGTTAAAAATCTACTTTGAACTGAATGTGAATGTGATTCACACATAGGCACCTGTATTCTTCTTGAAAATCACATCCATAACATGTGAGAATGTTGGTTGCAAGCAAGCCCTAAGCTAAATAAGAGTTTCAAATTTCCAGGTACAAAACAAACAAGCCATGGGGGATAAGCACAGGGAATATAGTCAAAAATAATGTGATAGCATTGTACAGTGTCACATGGTTGCTGGACTTATCATGGTGATCACTTCTTCAGGTATATAAATGTCAAATAACTATGACGTATACCTGAAACTAATACAATATTGTATGTTAGCTAAGTTTTAATAAAAATCTTAAAAAAAAAAAACCAAAAAAACAAAAAACAAAAACAAGCTCACAATTGACTCTTAAAGAGAAAATGACAGCACAGGCCTGTATCAGCCATATCTGGAAGGGGCCTTTGAAAATATTTCTTATAACAAGGTCTCTCTATAAGAGTGATTCTAGCAGAACAAGCCCACAGGTCTACATAGATAAGCTGCTTTTATTTTTAATACTGTTAGCATATAAATTCTAAAATTGCATTCATTGGTTTATACACATAAGGTGGAACACACAAAAATAAGTCACATTAGAAGGAATGATAAAGTTAGAAATCTGCCTTTTTGCTCACATCATAAAAATAATTGATTTAGGCAAGAATCATCAATAAACGCCAAAACTATTTGGTGAAAGTTTAATGAGTAACGGGTGACTTGTCTCAAACAATCTCCCCACAGGTTACTTATTAATTACAAAGGTGGAAATGATGGTTTCATAGTACGCACACCTGGTGGCAACGACTTAAACAAGCTATCAAAGTCATCTTCAATGAATGGGACAAACTGACGTGATATGCCTCCCATGAGAGGCACCGAGAAGGCTACAACGTTCCTTACGGGGTTTTCCTATCAAAATTATCTGATTCTAATCACGAAAAACCATCAGGCAAACCCAAACTGAGAGAAATTCTACAAAGCAGCTGCTCTGTATTCTTCAAAACTGTGAATGTCTTCAAAGACAAAGAACAGTGGAGGGATTGTTTCGCATTAAAGAGACATGACAGCTAAATGCAATCTGTGATCCTGGACTGGATCCCTGGTGAGGAGGAAGAAAGCTGCAGAAAAAGACATTAACGCAACAAATGGCAAAATTTAAATATGGACTTTATATTAGCTAATAGTAGCATTGGACTGATGTCGAATTTCCTGAATTTGATCCTTGTACCGTGGTTATGTCCTTATTATAAAAGCGACCATCTAGAATGAGCACCTAGGATGTAGCAGGTGCCTATATTTCCTTCGACCCTCGCAGCGAGCCCACGTGTTAGGACCGATCCCTCCTCCGATTTGCAGATGAGAAAAGTGAAGCTCAGAGAAGTTATGAAGTGAATGCAAAGTTGCAAAGCCAGCAGGGAGCAGACCATGAACAGGTGACAAGTTTACTGGTGACAGCGTGGAAGGGTGTCATTCTGTCTGTTCACACTGGGGAGCCTGGTGAAGGAATGGAAAATATAAGCCCCGGGTAGACTCGGGACTGGGGTGTGCAGGATGACTTCTGGGGAGCGCGAGGGGGTAGCGGATTAAAGTCCACATGAAGTGGTTGATTAGAGTGGAAGCCAGATTGAAGAGAGAGAGGAAATGAGGTCATGAGGAGTCACAGGTGGAGAATGGATGTCTTGATAAATGTGACTCTGACTCACACTGAGAAAAACATTTTACATCACAGGCGAGTAAACACACACACACACACACTCCCACGTAAACAACTGAAACAAAAGTTTGATTAAACAAAACATAGCCTTACCGTGCAGGTGAGTCTGGTCACTTGCATTGTGTTTCTCTTTAATGATTTGTTTTGGCTTGTTCGTTGTTGTGGTCGTTGTGTTTTAATTTTTATTTTTAATTCTGGCAAGAATCTACTAAATCGATTTCCTGAAACTGTAGGGGGACACGGCGTGTGGTTTGAAAACCACGCTGTAGGGTGTGGCCCCAGCGAGGTGGCACTGGGGTCAGGGAGTAAAGGTGAGAATGGCCGTCAGCGGTCTGGTTTAGAGCCGGCTCCCTCAGCCTTCTTTCCTTGGCTAAGCTGACGCCCCTCACAGTTTTGTTCATCTGGCCCCTCAACCAAAAGCCCTAAGTACCCTCAGGCCTTAATGAAGCCTTAATTGGAATCACCTGCGGTACAAAGCGTGGCATCAGGGGCCCAAGTCACATCTGTCAAGCCAAATGCTGAAGAAATTCTGAACGTACATAGACGTCAACATATATCGGTGCCAGCTTCCAGGAAGGGGGAGAGAGAAAATAAATCACAGCTGTTTCAAAGGAATGTGCTTCTAAGTGTGGAGCGGCCTCCCTCGGGACGGCCAGATCTTAATGTCTGCGTTAGATTCAATTGACCTCACCTTCTAATCTGAAGAATTCAAGTTGGGTTGAGGACCTAAACAGATTTACTTTTTGGTATCTATCTCTCCTGCTGGGAAACGTCATGACCTATTTCAGAAAAGCAGCCCTGATTGGATGAAGGTTCAAAACATTAGTTGCTACTGTATTTGTTCTTGGCGGGCACATATGTGTACTCATGCACCTCCATTATAACACGGGGCTTTTAGACAGAAAGTCGGTGGAATCCTAGAGGCAAACTATGGGCATGGATGTACGGCTTCGAAGATTTCTGCTTGCCTATATGAACTCACGGTGCCCTCATCTTCCTAGCTCAAGTTAACAAGAATTGTTCAAATGACCAGTTTAGGGTCATATATTATAATCCTTTCTTCGAATAATCCGGATTATATTCTTTTTTATTTTATTTTATTTTCAATTTTCAAGACTGGCCTCTCCAACTAGTTATAATAGTAAATATACTTATATTCCCAGATGGTATTTTTCACTCACCTTGAGGACATTTTAAATTACTGTACCAGCACAATTGTTTTCTTCTATGACCACCCGTGCTATTTATTTCTGTAATCACAGTAAACATATAATCAGCCCCAAACCTTTGATGTTCCACGCCCCTTTATCTCCACTCACGGCTCCCATAAACTTTTCCATATTAATATTTATATCATGGAGAAACTTTCTGATGAATGCAAAAAAACCTGCAATTATCTCCCAATCGTTCAGTAAAAGGTCCCTGCCCGCAGAGTGCTGACTACCACTTCGCCACTTCAAACATGGTGGCTCAGTGCCCTACTGGAAGACCTATTGGTCACCATCCTTAGCGGGTTGAATGGTGGCCCTCACCCCCCACAAGCCCTATCCAGGTCAAATCCCCAGAACTTGTGAATGTCGACTTGTTTGAAAAAAGTTTTTGCAGATGTAGTTAAGAATCTTCACATGAGATCATCCAGGTGGGTCCTAAATCCAATGACAGGTGTCCTTAGAAGAGACAGAAAAGGAAAAAACACAGAAGGGAAGGCCACGAGAAGATGAAGATGGACATTGGAAAGATGCAGCCACAAGCCAAGGAGCCGCTGGAGGCACCAGAAGCTGGAAGAGGCGGGAAGGACCCTCCCCTACAGCCTCCAGAGGGCATGTGGCCTGCTGACACCTTGATGTTGGACTTCTGGCCCCTGGAACTGTGAGAGAATGAATTTCTGTTATTTTAAGCCACCAAGTTTGTGGTAGTTTGTTACAGCAGTTTCAGGATACTACACATGATGGAAGATCAGCTTTTAATGTGCAAACCCTACTATGAGGCCCTGCAAACCTCAGTGATCCCACGAAACAAAAAATGTAATTTCAACCATTTCAAAATATTAACCGTCTGTCCATACCGATATAAAAATGGGTAGCAAATGAACATGGAAAGTGTTTACAATATGGAGGTGTTACGGCCTGTCTTACTGAAATGTAGACTAAACAATATCAATAAAAGTGTGATTTATTACCTTATCAAACGAGGTTAATGTTACACCGATAATCTTTTTTCGATTACAAGTACGGACAGCTGCTTCTTTGCCCTTCCTTCCATAGAGCTGCATTCTGAACAGGAAGTGTCTGCAAGCTGTCTCATGTGGGCTAAACGATTTTACTTCTGATACCTCCTAATTGCCTAAAGGTAATTTTCAAACTCCTTAGCCAGGCATAAGAGCCCGTCACAATCTGCTTCCAGTTTCTCTCCCAGCCCAACACATTAGCTGGCAAAAATAGAGCTCGGTGAATAGTTGCCAGGTAAATGAACAGATCTGTAGCTCCCGCTATAGATGGCTAGTCAGTCATATGGGTCTGCCTCTTCCATCAGGCCCAGGCTGATTCATCTTCCTATTCCCGGCAACTAGAAAAGAGCTGGGCACACAGGAGATTCTCAATAAAGGTTAGTTGAATAAATAAAAATGATTTTTTCCACGCTCTACACAAGCCATTACTTTAAGTTGAAATAACTAGACGGCTCTCTCTCTCTCTCTCTCTCTCTCTCTCTCTCTCTCTATATATATATATATATATATATACATATTTTTTTAATCTTACTAAATAGTTTTGTTTCAAGAAGACACTATCACAAAGTCTCTGTGTAGCAAAGGGTATCAGCCACTTACAGAGCTCAGCGTGGTAATAAGGAAAAGCATAATTTCCTGTGGTTTGACAATAATGTGACAGGAATAGCTCCGACTGCTTTGAATAGATCATGAACACAACTTGTCCCTCTCTGCTGAAGCTCAAAGATGTGGAATCCTACTAAACAAATGTGACCCAGCCATCAGTCAGCGAGGCGCTATATTTATGGATATCCTCACGTGTTCATCATTTTGCTGCATCCTCTTAGGGTTTCAAAATTCGAGTGACCACTTCTGCCTCCGACAATCTTTCAGTCCAATTGGAGAAACAAGGCTGACAGAGGAAGGGTAATGATTTAGCAATAAGAAGTCTTTCTGGAAATTCGGCATCTGAATCAGAAAATCCTAGAAAAATAGATTTTAAAATAATATCCATTCAATCCATTCCTAAATCTTGGGCATGCCTCATAAAGGGTTATCACAAGACAACGCACAAGAGTTATAATGCCCAGTCTTTCTACGCTGATAAAATATTTGATTGTGGAGCAAAGAATCAGTTGGTTTTCATCAAATTTCACTCACCCTTGAGCTTTTGGAGGGATTTGAATGTAATCATTATAGATACATTTGGGAAAAAATCCTCACTGATACAAAGAATAGATCTGAACACAGTTAAAAATGCAAAGCCCTTAGGTTTAGTGTTCACCCTAAAAATGGCAAAGAATAATTTAGCATTTTCCACTCAGATCCAGATGAAAAGGCATCTGTAACCAAGTGGTGACACATGAAGGCAGGGACTACGTCTCTTTATTTACGACCTTATCACTGGCAAATAAAATACTGGGCGTATACTGGGCAGTCCATAAATATTGGTGGAGTGAACTAATGACCCAGAGCTCTAACACAATAATATGTGGTTGGCTATAAGCATTGATTCAAATTCAGCACAATCAAGGACGGTGGCAAATTAGCATTCAAAGCTCTCTAAATATGTTCGTTAAAATATATTTAAAATTGTGCTATTTAGCATGACATTCACAGTTGCAAAGGTACCCTGAAACAAGCTAAGTAAAGTCTCCACCGATTAAGAGGGAGAAAGGGTATATTGAAGCCCTAATATGTGCTCCATTACTATGCAAGAGACTATTGGACCTAAAAGGAAGAATACACAAATGAACATAGAGTGTGAAGACCCTGCCCACAAATGTCTCAGAAGCCAAGAGTAAGGATGGTATACCACCAAGATGATGTGACTAAAGAGAGAAGAGGCTCTATAAGAATCCAAGGGAAAAAAATAAGCCAGGTAAATATTTTCTCCTTACCTGACTTCATTGTATAAATTGTCTTAAATTTGTAATTTAGTCTCTTCTCTTTACATGCAAATAAAATATAGTCGAACTTCAAATTGGTGATTTAAGTCTCTTAGATCGCAAGTGTAAGCCACTCTTAAAAGTGAGAAATTGGGGCCGGGGTGGGGGGAGAGTATTTTTTTACTTTCTTGCTAGGCCGGTGTTGCTAAGGTAAAGCGAACTTTAAGTGCTTTCGACTTTATGAAACAATTTTTTCGATTTACATACTTGAACTAAGAAAGGCTCAAGATTTTTTTATTTTTATGTTTTGGCCATAATGTTGGTTCCAAAATGCACTGTTCTTTCTAGTAAGCACAAAATTGGCCCCATACGTTGAGAAAGAATAGAAAATTGTTTTATTCTTGTGTCTTGTGGAGTTAGAAAAACAAACATATCTTCCTGGTGCATTTATTAATTTATTTTCATCCTGATGCATCTAAAGGAGACAATATCTAACTGCCACAGTGTGGGAGAGGATGCGATTTTTGAGGGCTGCAAGAGGCCCTGGGCGGGGAGATCCGAGTTTGTTAGGGCCTTGCATGCTTCCCACCCCCATACACACTCAATCCCCACCCCATTCAACGATCCCCACAGACATAGCCCAAGACTTGTGTTGTTCTCCTGGAAGAATAAAGTAGCTTGAGAATTCTATCCTTTGGAAGACTGAAAACGTGTTTGCGGTGGTTAAGGAATTTGTGAGATTTAGTAATGAAAGAGTCTGTCCCTAGAGCTTTCGGTGTGCTTCTTTTTACTTCCTCTATTTTTGCTTTATTCCGTGTGATCAATTCAAAATTTGCGGAAGTTCCAGACAGGACTCTGTGGCCTTTGGTTCTGTAAAGCTCCCTTGACCTCTTTCCTCCTGGGAGGGAGGGGTGAAAGACACAGAGCCTAGGCTCCTTTAATTGGACCGATAGCCCATTCTAATGACGAATTTGTAACTTATGGCAAACCTCAGGACCCATTCCTGTCTTGTGAAAAAGACCATCATCTCCAAGCTCCTAAATATCAGTGTGCATTCCCAAGCTGATTCATAAATACTCCCGGCCCTTCTGAGAATATTCTTTCCTGGGAAGGAAAAAGAATTCTCTTCCCCCACCGAATTGAAAAACGAAAAGGTAGCCTCTCCCATCCTCCGTCTCTATGCGCAGCAGTTAAGTGTACAGTGTGATACGTACAGAAGCCGTATCACACTTCCGCACACCATTCCGCACACCAAGCAGCCAAAATTCAATCATCACCAGGTTTTTCATTTATTTATTTATTAGCTACATTTTAGCTTTAGCCTCCCAGGAAGGGTCTTCTCTTCCTCTTCATTTCATGAATCATCCTTTCCCCTTAATGCTCGTTTTTATTTTTAAACTGAGGAACACTTTACTTGTGTTAATTTCTTAAAGTCTAATTTCATCTTTGCATTGTTCGAAAAGTGCACACAGCAAAAACGAATAGGGCTTGGTTTATCTTTGCGCCTTGGGCATTTTCACTCTGCCCACACCCTTCCTTGCAAGCAGGTAAAGAAAATGCAGGGCTGGAGGGCAGGCCCCCACACCTTTGTGCTCACCACTGTCTTTTCTCCAGCGACCAATCAGGCTGTGGCAACTCAAGTTTTGCAGCCCCCGGCACACATCCCTTCCCTTGCAAGGCTACTAGCTGGTGTGGTTGACTGTCTCAACCACAGGTAAATGGCTTCCTGTGTAGTTCTCAAAATAAGTGTTGAGCAAAGGAAATCAACCCGTTTAATAATGATCGACCATCTGCCCTCCTCCTCTCTTCTTCAAAAAGGGCGTTTTCGTTAAGTTTTGGGGGGAAAGTTTAACTTCTTGGACATCTGCATCGTGAATCTTCGCCGAGATATCGGGTGCGCTACCATTCTTAAGTGCTCTTTGCACTTAACTGGTAGCTCATTTTCCTTTCTGCACATTAAATGTCCCCAAACAAACGCTTGGCTTTTACCCGTTGTTTAAATAGAAGTTACCAGACCCGAGAAAAGCACTGGAGCTGAGCCAATTAAATCCTACTGGATTTAAACCTAGCACAAATGTCAGCCTTGTTGTGTCTAGTCTTTGAAATCTATTCAAATTAAGAGAAATCAGTAATTTTAAAGTTCCATTCACTAAACGCAAATGCGGCTTTCATTGGAACCAGCCGTTAGATTGAGAAAAAACGTCTTGAATTTTCATAAAGCACCTGTTTAAAAAGGTGCCTTTTCTGACAAGGCTGCTTACATACTGTGTTGATGCTGGCGATTGGCTAAATAACCAAGTTCAATTCGATGCCTAAAATAAGCATTGTGCTGTTATCACCCCCCTCATGATGAAACCCTATGAAGGTAAGTATATTTTTAATGTATGTTTTCATACAATTCATATCAGGAATTCAAACGGCCTAAGGAAATGATTTTCCATTCTCTAGCATCGATGAGGTTACTTCACATACTCGGGTGAAAACTCATTTTAATGACTTCTGAGAATTTACCCCAATTACCGAAACGTTTGTCATTGATCCCTCCCCAGTGAGACCACGAGGCGGGCCCTTTTTCCAAAGGTTTCACCTGCGAGTAAGCATCCCCTCCACCCCCACCCTTCCAGACATCAGTCACACACCGGGCCAGGTTTTAAAACTTTTTATTTGCATATTAAAAAAATTGTGCATTCCAATAATTAAAATCATTTGAACAAAAAAATGGCACTCTGATTAAACTGCATTTTACAGCCTGCGGGACACTTTGGACCAACTTGGTTTTCACTCTAGATTTCTCCATCGTCCCACCCAGCTTCTGCCTTCACCAACATGCAAGTTCTTTTCCTTCCCTGCCAGCCACAGGCAGGTGGGAGAGGCAGGTGCGGCCATCGTTGTCAGTAGTTCTTGGATGTGAAAAAGGGGCAGCACAATCATTTAAACTTGATCCAACCTCTTTACATCTTACAAAGTTAAACAGCTAAAAGAAGTAAAATAAGAAGGCAATGCTTGTGGAATGTACAGTGCATATTGGCGGTGCGCGCCTCATTACGATTCGCCTGCCTGCTTCTCCTGTTCAATCGCTGCGAGAGAAAAAGAGAGAGATTGAGGGGCGTCCGGTTAGGTAGATCCAGTGTAGCCTAGTGTAAGATTATAGAACTTTCGTTCAAACCATCTTTCCGAATCATAAAAGTTCTACAAGTTAACAATAGGCATTTCATCACGGTTTATTTTAAATGGAACATTTTTTAACATTAATATGGTATATGAAACATTCCATCAAATTATTAAAAAGCCCTGTGTTTGTTGGCTGCAAAACAATTTTTAATTAACCTTTCCAGGCCACGTTCATCATCAAACTGTCGGCTCCCTCTCATGGCCCCTTGCATCCTCCCTCCTACCCACCGCACTCCGCCCAGGCTTTTTCTCTATGAGAATTTAGGGGGGGGGAGTCAATCTTCTACTTTGATGGCAGTGGGTTTTTCTCTTGCGTTTCTGTCTTCTTCAATTTCGACTTATCGAATTTCTCAATCTCAGCCATATCGGGTTTGTCAGACATGGTTGCGGAGGAAGCTGCATATACAAAGCCAGGAGAGAGGTTGAGAGCGAAGCCTCTGTTCGCTCTCGTTCTCTTCTCTCGGCTTAGAAATGCGCTTTTGCCCTCCCATACCCTGTTTGAAACCCCACCTCCACCTCCTTCCGCTTTCGTTCGGGGATAAAGATCTTTCTACAGAAAAAAAAGGTCCCCCCCCCACCTTTAATATTTCGAAATGCGCGGAGAGGGGGGCGACTGGGAAGACCGATCACATCAGGAGGTCGAATCTTTGAGAATGACATTGACTGCTGTGGGGCTGCTAACTGTAGAAGCATTTCACCATTAAAATCTGGCTAGGAGGAGTAGAGAACAGTGAAGCCATTCCAAGTTCAAGGGGGAGAAAATCGAGTACAAATTCTTAAAATGGAGCCAAGGCTGCAGCGTTTCCGTTTTCTATAGGTACCTCTCCCCCCTGCAAACGTGCAGCCCATGCAGCTCTCTCCTCGTCACAAAGGCGGCGCTGCTGCCGGCGCCTCCGACCACCGCCCCACCCCGCTTCCTCTCTCCCGTGCAACAATGCAGCGGGCCGCGCACAAAGCTGCCCCCGCAGCCACAGATCAGCCTCCTCTGCAGCGAGGGGGCATTTCGGCAGCCTCGGCACACATTCCCCTGCACGAAGGACTTTTTAAACGTTTCACAGCCCAGACACGTTAAACCTGGACCGATACAGCCCACGAAGCTGTCAGATGCTAGAGGAAAAATGCTAATTGTTGCAGCTCCGGGCTTGGGTGGGTGTGAGCTGGAACATAGGACCGGATTCATCACTGCCTAAGAGGTAATGTAAAATGCCTTCGGGCCTAAGGGAAAAATGCTCCCTCGCAGCTGCATAGTAATATGCCAGTTTCGGGGTTTTTTTAATCCCCCAGCTCCCGACCCCATTCCCCCGCATCTGAAGGGTTTGGCATCCCCCAGCTCCCCGCCAAGGGAGCCTCTCCCCGGAGAGCCACGCGGGCTCGGCTTTAGGGATGCGGGCACCGGGTGGGAAGGGGACCCTCCCGAGGGCGAGAGGGCAGGGGCCCCGGGGCTCACCGGCGCGAGGCAGCGAGGAGAGAGTCGATGGGCTCAGTGGCTGTCGGTCGCGGAGTGCCGGGTGGGGCGCAGCGCGTGCCGCTATATAGAGCGCTCCTATGTAAATGAGGTGATGTCACCCGCCGGCCTGCTTAACTCCTTCGCGTCTCCCGCACCGTGTCCCACGGCCTGACTGGCATGTGCCCCTCCCCCGCCCCCACGTCTACCGATGCACCCTAATTGCAACGAGGGTCGAAATATAAAACCGGCAAAACCCCACCCTCCAACGCGTCCTTCATAATGCACCTTACCCTTTTATGTCTATTTTATCTTAATGGATCTTTGCAACAGCCGCGCAAACTAGCTCTTGGGGAGCGGAGCGGGACAACTAAGGGCCTGAGTGGGACCTAAGGGGACAGGCATTCCTTTACTCTGAGTCTGGCTTTGTTCGATGCAGCCATCACCTAGCAAGGGTGCGGTGTACCGCGCAGGAGAGCCTCGCCCACTGCAGCGGTGAGATTCGTGTGACTCAGCGTTCAGGCCAGTAGAGGGCGTTCACCCCACTCAACCCGCTTCGTCTCCTCCAAGACCGTCTCCGTGACTTGGGTTGGAGGTAAATCACCCTTAAGTGATTAAAAAAAACAAAAGTTTCTTCACTATGATATGCATCTTTTTTCATCGCTACAATTTTTGTAAGTACCTAAACCAAATAACCGTAATATTTACTGAATGGAGGGTATTTGTTTGGAGGTTATAGACTGTTTCCCCATTGAAAAATAAGTCAAGTTCAAGCTCTGCTATTGACTTGCTGCCTGACAATGAGGAAGTTCTTTTACTTTCATGTTCCTCATTTTCCTAACTATAAAAGTCATTGCTAAGAAGACTCCTGCTGAATGCCAAACACTGCAATCCTAATATCTATATTCTGAATTTAAAAATCGAAGTTCGTATTGCGAAAGGAATCTTTTCAGCACAAGACATTTTCAAAGTGTGCTTCTACGTTACATCAGAAATATGGAAGATTTAGGTAGCTGGAGCAGTTTTCAAAACAGCACCTGACTCTGAGTAATAAAGGCCCCCTTGCTGCCGAAACTAGTCACAAATCTGAAGACTAGTCCCTGAGCCTACAAAAAGCACAGACAAGGGAATCAGCAGTGCATCAAAAAAAGTCTACTGGTGAGTGTTTTGAGATCCAAAACAGTATGCACAATACTCCTTCTCCCTTTCTGCACCCTCAGGAGATGTTTCCAGAAACCCCTTGCTAGTCCTGTTTACTACAGAGGATTTGTCACACTGTGGATTAGAGTCAACTGTTATATTAAGAGAGGAGGCATCCAAAAATATACTAAACTGGACCCTCAGTGGAAGGCCTCATCCTACATACTTCTTTCATTTCTCAATTGGCCACTGACAACAGACAGAAATTACAAAGGCTGGAAGATGGCCCTCATACCCCACAAACGGACCTCTTAAATACTGACTTTAAAGTTTTCAATATTAGAGATAAGAAAGCAAAAGTTGAACAGTTTAAGAGATCAAGCTGAATGTTGGCAGCTGCTGTGAAGGGCTCCCCCAGAAATAAGCAAACTCCTAAGGGCAGAACCTTGAAGCCCTCTCCAGGCCTGCTTTAAATGTGGCAAAGAGGGACACTGAGCCAAATGTTGCCCTAATCTTTGCCCTCTTCCAGGTCTTTTTCCGTGCTGTGGCAAGAAGTGTCACTGGAAAGTCGACTGTGACCTACCCGCTTAAGGAAGGGTCTCATCTCTTCCCTCTAAAAAGTTGGAACAAGTGGACCTCATCTTGCTTAGACTTGTCAGCCTCACCACTGAAGACTGAGGTGCTTGGGCCCTGCGGTCCCCACACCTATCACTCCTTTAGAGCCCAGGGTAACTTTGCTAGTGGCAGGTAAGCCAGTCTCCTTTCTTATTGATACAAGGTGTCATTTGTTCTACCTTACGTAAATTTGCAGGTCCTACTTGACCCTCTCAAGTCTCTATTGTAGGGGTTGATGGTCTCATATCTAAGCCTTTAGCCACACTCTCTTTAAATTGTCTCTTATTTGGAACACCTTTCGGTCACTCCTTCCTAGTCTTCCTAAGTGTACAACCCCAATCTTTGATAGAGACATTTTATCAAAATTCAGAACCTCCCTTATGCTTCTCTCTCCCACCTTTAATTCAGACTCATCCCTCCTTCTCACTAAACCGGAACCAGATACATTCCCCATTCCAACTTCTGTGGTCACACCCAAGGTCTGGGATACCTCCTCCCCTTCTATAGTGCAACACCACTCCTATCCCCATAAAACTCAAAGACCCTTCAATATACACCTGACAACCCCAATACTCCTTATCCTTGGAATGCAGAAAAGGCCTCCAACCCATCATACAATGCCTTCTATATCAAAACCTCCTGAGACCCACACACTCCCCATGGAACACTCCAACCCTGCCTGTCAAGAAGCTGGATGGTTCATATCACTTAGTCTAGAACCTCTGCATCATGAATCAGGCAATTCTTCCAACCCACCCAGTAGTATCCAGCCCCTAGGAGGGCAGACCCTTCTGTCCCTTATTTCCCCAGACACTGCTCATTTCACTGTAATGGATGTAAAAGATGCATTCTTCACCACTCCTCTACACCCAGACTCCTAAAATCTCTTATCTTTTACCTGGACAGATTCTGTTACCTATCAGTCCAAACAACTTACCTGGGCTGTCCTTCCCCAAGGTTTCCAGGATAGTCTCTACTTCTTTGGACTAGCCTTAGGATCAAATTTAGTAAAACTAGATTTCCATCCCAGCACTCTTCCCCAATATGTAGATGACCTCTTCCTTTGTAGCCCATCTTACTCTCTCTCCTATGAACACACAGATAGTCTCCTAAATCATTTGGCTAAAAATAGATACCAAGTCTCTCCCAAGAAGGCCCAACTTTCTTACCCTCAAGCCACTTATCTTGGTCTCTCTATTACCTCATAACATTGCACCATTATTTTAGATAGAAAAGACCTCTCACCTCCCACCTGAAAACAAGAGCTTCAATCGTTCCTCAGTTTAGCAGGGTTTCTCCATATTTAGGTTCCTCTCTTCAGCAACTAGCCCACCCTTTATACCTGGCTTCTAATGGTCCTTTGACTGAATCACTAGATCTCACCATTAATGTTAGCTCTTACTTCTAGAAGTTACAGCAGGCTCTTCTATTGGCCCCAGATCTTTCCCTTCCCAACCTCTCCAAACCCTTTACACTTTATCCTACAGAAAACAAAGGAATAGCACTTGGAGTCTTAGGACAAGTCCACGGACCCAACACTACTAAGTAGTTGCTTATCTATCAAATCAACTAGATACCACAGTCAGAGGTTGGCCATCCTGCCTAAGAGCCCTATCAGTGGCCACTCTTCTAACTCTTCAAAGTCAGAAACTCACATTTGGACAACCCATCGTGGTTTATTCTTCACATAATATCTCCGACCTCATAACACACATAGCTACCCAAAATCTCCCCAACCCTTTAGAATACAAAATTTTCACACAATCTTTATTGAATCTCCACATGTTACCCTAGCCAAATGCTCTCCACTCAATCCTGCCAATCTTTTACCTATTCCCAGTGAAGGGCCTTCACACTCCTGTATAGAAATCCTCAAACTTAAGACTTTCTATTTCCCAAATGTAACAGATTCCTCTTTACCCAATGCCTCTCAGGATAGGAAAAAGTTATCAGGCTACTTGATAGTGTCTGCCACGGAAGTCATAGAATCTAGTCTCCTTCCTGTAGGGATTATCTCTCAAAATAGAATTAATTGCCCTCACCAGAGCATTAACCTTAGCATCTGGAGAAGAGTTTAACATATATACAGATTCCAAATACGCTTTCCTTATTCAGCACTCACATGCCTCAATTTGGGAAGAAAGATTTCTCACTACTAAAGACTGTCCTATTTCCAATGCCCTCTTAATTCTTATACTTCTTCAGCCCATTTGTCTTCTCAAGGCAGTGTTGTAGCCATGAATCCCCAATAGACAGACACATGGACCATCAGAAATCAGTAAGTTATAGGAAATACACTCTTTATTCAGCCAGCTGGGTCTGCCAGGGGTACGCAGACCCCAAATTAAGCAGCACCGAAATGTAGAGGTACAGGGTTTTTAAGTCCTAAACCCCATTCCTCATTCTGTCTGAACAGTCTATTTTTCTTCTATTTACTAATTGTCAACCCACAGGTCGGTTGTGTAAGCGGGGGTACAGAAGCAGAAAGCTTATTGTTAGAGTGTTAGATTCCCATGGGCGATAGCCAAGCAGTAATTTTCTAGCCAGCACATTCCCCACTGGCCTTAGCAGAAAATCAAATCTTTGATTCTTTGTGTGGAATTTGTTCATAGCCTCTATTTTGTAATACTAAAAGTTTAATAGAATTAATTTTTTTCTTTATATATGTAAACAAGAAATTGAGGAAACATGGGCCAAAAGTTAACGAGGAGGAGGATTAAAGGTCCAGCTACAGCAGATAGAAAGAAGGGTTGTTAGCCATGGTGACCAACTGAACATCCTCTGAAACCAGTTATTTGATTCCAGTCTTTGTTTTTTTCTGACATCTAAATTTTTCTGTATTAGTAGTAAGCTTTCTCTAATTACTCTAGAGTTATTAGCATAGAAGCAACAGGTTTCACCTAGAGCCATACATAATCCAGTTTGTTCTAAGAATAATAAATCTGAACCTCTTTTATTTTGGAAGACTACTTCTGTTAGTGAATTGACTTGAAGTTCTAGCCTGCTGATGGTGTCTTTTAAGGTTCTGATATCTTTATCTGTCTGTATTTCAATTTCATGTAATTTATTTTCTCCCTTGATGAGAGCAGTAGAACCTACAGCTGTAGAGCCTTTAATTTTGAGTTTTACAAGAAGGAGTATTAAGACTGGTACGGCCCGTTTCTGTAGCGCATCCTGGTGGAAGAAGTGGAGTCTGCCTTCCGGCCCATTGTAAAGGGACACTTGGGGGAATATAAAGACTAGGATACAAATATTAGCTTCATCTGAGTTGAAAAGATCGGATGCAGCACAGCGAGTGAGCCTACTATTACATGGTAACCAAGTATTATTAGGAGCCTTATAGTATTTACCCCCTCAGGAAGATACTTCAATAGTATTATTACAGTTATCAAAGTAAGGTTACTGTGCTAACAGTTTGGAATAGTTTTTTGAAATTAGGAAGGTTCCTTTTTCTTTTATGTCTCTTAAGATGAGTTGAGGAGTTTTCCATTCTCAGTCTTGTGTGCTGCTGAGCTCAGTTAGGTTTAGGGAAGTTTCTACACCAACATAATAAGGGGGTTTTGGGTTTCGGCACAACCAGCAATCTTGTCCTATGTCTGGAATGGTCTTATTCAAGACCTTGTGTATTGTTGTTAACATAGTTATAAATATTCTTTCTGGTTTCGGTTGTGCCTGGTCAAATGTCTGGGCTAAAGAGGAAAAAAGGAAGAAACAGAGGGTTAGATTTATATATGTTTGAGTCTTAGTCTTAAGGGCTTGTCTTCTTGAACTGTCCACTCTTGTGCTGCTTTCACGTGGGAGTGATGAATCTATGATGGGATGTCATCTATTTTAACTGTAGTGGGTGTCACCAGGTAGACAGTGAAGGGTCCTTTTTATTTGGGTTCTAGTCCTTTGGAAGTGAACTTCCAGATCTACACAGAGTCCCCAGGCTAAAACTGATGGGGAAGTCTGTTCCCCAGAGCTGAGTGGGCAGCACGAACCCAGGACTAAATCTCCTTCTGTACACTTTAAAGGACCTATAAAGACTTAAGTAAGACAAGTAAGTCTGCCTTTTTTTCATCTTTTATTTTAGATACTAAAGGTGGGGGGTTTCCAGAGAAAATATCAAATGGAGTGAATTCATTAATATATGGAGTACACCTGGCTCGGAGAAGAGCAAAGGGGAGAAGTTCTACCCAGGTCCCACCAGTTTCTAATCCTAACTTGACTAATGTCTCTTTTAGGGTCCTATTCATTTGTTCTATTTGGCCCAAACTTTGGGGCCAGTAGGCACAGTGGAGTTTCCACTGAAAATTTAGGAAGCTAGCGAATTGTTGTGATACCTTTGCTACAA
>NW_024340697.1:2183870-2193297 GCF_902729225.1 Pteropus medius
TGAGTGAGTGATTGGTTTATCTTTGTGCCTTGGGCATTTTCATTTTGCTGACACCCTTCCTTGCAGGCAGGAAAAGAAAATACAGGGCTCCGGGGCCCTGATACATCTTGAGAAAGCTCCCAGATCACTGCTCCTCTTTTCTCTATCAGGCTGTAGCACTTCAGGTTTTGCAGCCTCTTGCAATTGCAGGTAGAGGTTTCTAGCCGATGGTCTGGTTGATTACTAAACCACAGGTAAACCGTTTCCTGTGCATTTCTCAAAATAACTGATGAGAAAAGGAAATGAAGTCGACCAGTTTAATACCCAACAATTTTCGACTTCTCCCCCCACCATCATTTCCCAGCAGACTTCTCAAAGGGCATTTCCAGAAGTCAGTCTTAGGGGGAAAAGATTTACTTTGTGGACATTTGCATTGTAGGGTTTAAATGAGATACTGGACAAACTAACATTGTTAAATTGTTTTGGTTCATATTTGCACCCTTTTTGAAATCCATTGGATCCATTAAGGATCATGTTAAGACTATTATTTATAAAAACAAAAAACGAACAAATCCTTATTTCTTTCTCTTCGTACACATTAAATAATCAAAACCAAAGGCATCATTTTTACCTATCATCGGCAGCATTTCAAATTGAGAATTATCAAGGACAATAAAAACCCGGAAACAAGCCGATCCATTTATGTTATTAAATTCACCAGAAATGTCATTGACAGCACGCATGCTAAATTTATATAATCTATTTACGCTAAAACCATTCATTGATGGTCTGTCTTTATTTTACATAAAACAATTTAAACACTTAATTCTAATTGAAAGCTAGCCCTTACACAATGAGGAAGTAGAAAATTTCTTTTAAAGTGGCTATTAAAAATAAAAATTTCCCCCCTTTGCTTAGAAGACTGGAATCTATTTGTGTTAATATTAATAACTGGTTAAGTAAGGAAGTTGTTTGATACCAAAAATACTATGCTATAAATATTGCCATCTCTGTTTTAGTAAATAAATTCAGTTAGCATATTCTTAATAAGTCTTTCATACAGCTCATAGGCATTATCAACTGAAGAAAATTATCCCAGTTTAACTAGTCTAGACAAATTATTTCACAAAGTTCGGTGGAATCCATTTTTATGCTGTAATTGAATTTACCCAAGTCACCAGATGTTTGTAGATTTTTTTCCTGGAAATAGCCACTCTTCC
Organism: Pteropus medius; assembly: GCF_902729225.1. Taxonomy (NCBI): domain Eukaryota; kingdom Metazoa; phylum Chordata; class Mammalia; order Chiroptera; family Pteropodidae; genus Pteropus; species Pteropus medius. The sequence goes on from NW_024340697.1 coordinate 2,185,070, forward strand.
AGAACAAGTCACACAGTTAGGTTTAAAAAGTTTATTGTCATTTAAAATTTGTGCATTCCAATAATGAAAACCATTTGGATAACCACCGGCACAATAACAACAACAACAACCATACAGCTCTAATTAAACTGCATTTTACAGCCTGCGGGACACCTTGGACCAGCTTGGTTTTCACTCTAGATTTCATGTCGTCCCATCCATCTTTTCTGTTTTCACCAACATGCAAGTTCTTTTCCTTCCGTGCCAATCACAGGCAGATGGGAGACAGGTGTGGCCTTGCTGTCATTAGTTCTTGAATATGAAAAGGGGGGCAGCACAATCATTTAAACTTGATCCAAACTGCATCTTATAAAGTTAAACAGCTAAAAGAAGTAAAATAAGAAGGCAATGCTTGTGGAATGTACAGTGCATACTGGCGGTGCGCGCCTCATTACGATTCGCCTGCCTGCTTCTCCTGTTCAATCGCTGTGACCGGAAAGAGAAAAGAAAAAGATGATGTGGAGTAGTTAGATAGATCCAGTGGAATGTAGTGTAAGATTGCAATCCTTTCATTAAAACATCTTTCCGAATCATAAAAGTTCTACAAGTATCTATCAGCGTTCATCATGATTTATACTAAATTAAATATTTTAACAATAAAAGTATATGTATATTAATATGGTATATTAAGCATTCCGTCATTAAATTATTAAAGCCTTGTCGCTGCGAAACAATTTTTAATTAACCTTTCCAGGCCACATTCGTCATAAAACTGTCGGCTCCTCCCTCCACCTCCCCTCTTATTCTCTCGGCCCTGCCCATCCTTCTTCGAACCCACCCAAAGTAAGGCTAGTCTTACTTTCTTTTGATGGCAGTGGGTTTTTCTCTTGCGTTTCTGTCTTCTTCAATTTCGACTTATCGAATTTCTCAATCTCAGCCATATCGGGTTTGTCAGACATGGTTGCGGAGGAAGCTGCATATACAAAGCCAGGAGAGAGGTTGAGAGCGAAGCCTCTGTTCGCTCTCGTTCTCTTCTCTCGGCTTAGAAATGCGCTTTTGCCCTCCCATACCCTGTTTGAAACCCCACCTCCACCTCCTTCCGCTTTCGTTCGGGGATAAAGATCTTTCTACAGAAAAAAAAGGTCCCCCCCCCACCTTTAATATTTCGAAATGCGCGGAGAGGGGGGCGACTGGGAAGACCGATCACATCAGGAGGTCGAATCTTTGAGAATGACATTGACTGCTGTGGGGCTGCTAACTGTAGAAGCATTTCACCATTAAAATCTGGCTAGGAGGAGTAGAGAACAGTGAAGCCATTCCAAGTTCAAGGGGGAGAAAATCGAGTACAAATTCTTAAAATGGAGCCAAGGCTGCAGCGTTTCCGTTTTCTATAGGTACCTCTCCCCCCTGCAAACGTGCAGCCCATGCAGCTCTCTCCTCGTCACAAAGGCGGCGCTGCTGCCGGCGCCTCCGACCACCGCCCCACCCCGCTTCCTCTCTCCCGTGCAACAATGCAGCGGGCCGCGCACAAAGCTGCCCCCGCAGCCACAGATCAGCCTCCTCTGCAGCGAGGGGGCATTTCGGCAGCCTCGGCACACATTCCCCTGCACGAAGGACTTTTTAAACGTTTCACAGCCCAGACACGTTAAACCTGGACCGATACAGCCCACGAAGCTGTCAGATGCTAGAGGAAAAATGCTAATTGTTGCAGCTCCGGGCTTGGGTGGGTGTGAGCTGGAACATAGGACCGGATTCATCACTGCCTAAGAGGTAATGTAAAATGCCTTCGGGCCTAAGGGAAAAATGCTCCCTCGCAGCTGCATAGTAATATGCCAGTTTCGGGGTTTTTTTAATCCCCCAGCTCCCGACCCCATTCCCCCGCATCTGAAGGGTTTGGCATCCCCCAGCTCCCCGCCAAGGGAGCCTCTCCCCGGAGAGCCACGCGGGCTCGGCTTTAGGGATGCGGGCACCGGGTGGGAAGGGGACCCTCCCGAGGGCGAGAGGCAGGGGCCCCGGGGCTCACCGGCGCGAGGCAGCGAGGAGAGAGTCGATGGGCTCAGTGGCTGTCGGTCGCGGAGTGCCGGGTGGGGCGCAGCGCGTGCCGCTATATAGAGCGCTCCTATGTAAATGAGGTGATGTCACCCGCCGGCCTGCTTAACTCCTTCGCGTCTCCCGCACCGTGTCCCACGGCCTGACTGGCATGTGCCCCTCCCCCGCCCCCACGTCTACCGATGCACCCTAATTGCAACGAGGGTCGAAATATAAAACCGGCAAAACCCCACCCTCCAACGCGTCCTTCATAATGCACCTTACCCTTTTATGTCTATTTTATCTTAATGGATCTTTGCAACAGCCGCGCAAACTAGCTCTTGGGGAGCGGAGCGGGACAACTAAGGGCCTGAGTGGGACCTAAGGGGACAGGCATTCCTTTACTCTGAGTCTGGCTTTGTTCGATGCAGCCATCACCTAGCAAGGGTGCGGTGTACCCCGCAGGAGAGCCTCGCCCACTGCAGCGGTGAGATTCGTGTGACTCAGCGTTCAGGCCAGTAGAGGGCGTTCACCCCACCCAATGCTCTTTGTCTCCTCCAAGACGGTCTCCGTGACTTGGGTGGGAGGTAAAGCACCCTTAAGTGATTTTTTAAAAAAACTTTCTTCACTGTGATAGGCATCTTTTTTCATCGCTATAATTTTTGTGCGCACCCAAATCAAATAATAGGAATATTTGCTTGGTCGAGGTTAATTTATCTGGAGTTTTATAGAGTACAACGTCTCCCCTCTTAGAAAAATAAGTCAAGTTCAAGCTCAGCTATTGACTTATCGCCTGTCAATGAGGAAGTTCTTTTACTTTCATGTTCCTTATTTTTCTAAATTATCAAAGTGATTGCTAAGGAGGCCCCTGTCGAAAACAAAACACCATGATCTCTAAATTCTGAAGGTTAAATTTTAAAAATCGAACTCTGTGTTGTGAAAGGAGCCTTTTCAGCACAAGGCATCAAAGTGCGCTTCTATGTTACATCGGAAATATGGAAGATTTAGGTAGCTGGAGCAGTTTTCAAAATGGCACCTGACCCTGAATACCAAGGGCCCCCGTGCTGCCGAAACTAGTCGCAAATACCACGCCCTGAGCCTGGGGAAATGCACAGACAAGGAAAAAGACCCAGCACTGAAAAACAGCCTACGTGAGTGAGATTGTTTTGAGATGCAAAACAGTATGCACAATACTCCTTCTCCCTTTCTGCACCCTCAGGAAATGTTTCCAGAACCTTCTTGCTAATCAGGTTTATGGCAGAGGCTTTGTCTCACTGCGGATTAGAGTCAACTGTACTGTAGGCCCCCCTAGAAGCCACTGCAGGATCAGCTCCGACTTCCCCATTTCTTCATCCACTTGACTTCCTTCTTCCTGGGGGAAGGGGGAATGTGAGAGGGGCAGAGGACGGTCTGGTTCCCCAGTTTCTGCTCTGGTGGGTGCCTGCCATTATGCTCTCCCAGTGGGGGCACTGGAGCTTTCCCAGGCACAGGATGTCACCTCTCTGGTTACACATCCCGCTGGTCCTCCCCTACTTGCCTGACCTGAAGAGAATCTATTTCATCGTGAAAACTCAGAAAAGATCTCTCAGGGTGCATTCTGGGCCGGGCCGAGTCGTGTGCAGCTGCAGTGTACCAACACCATTTCCTAGAATGGTGATTCTGTTCTTCCACCCCACCCCACCCCCCCCAGCTAGCTGTCAAGAATTACTTCTTTCCTACCCAATATCTCCAGATCACAGCTTGTTGCTTCTGCTCAAGGCCTTTGCCTTAGAAAGGGTTAGGCCCTGCAAAGCACTGTATCGAAAGCAGATGGAGGAGTGGAAATTTGTAAATGCCTGGACTTTCTAGTTTGATAAGGAGATGGAGAGGGAGAACAAGACAAAGGCTTACTGTAGCGGGTTTGTCTCACCAACTTGTCAAGGACCTAGAGACAATGAAAAAGAGAGGATGAGGCAGATGAAAGGAGATGCAAACTAAAGGAATATTCTTAATGAGTTGTGTGCCCCTGGCCATGTTAATTTTTCTGTGGCTGATTTTTCTCAACTGTAAAATGGGAGGGCTAATTCAGTACCTACCCCCACAGGATTGCCTGGGAGATCTAAATGCTTAGGACAATGCAGGACAGTAAACATTTTGTGTTTTTATTATTATTAGGATAAAAGGATGAGAAAAATCATTTTTAAAAGTCAGTGTTTGGCATTAACTAAAATTTTAAGATGTTTTTACATTAGCTGTTTCTTTAAGCACTAGTAAAAATGAGATCTTTGGCTAGTTTTTCGGCAAATAAAACTCCCCACTGGCTGATGCCATCTAAGAATCAGGCCTTGTAATCGGTGCTTTGTATTTGTTTTTGCCCTTTATGCCAGCTCCCCTCCACGAGGAGGGTTTTACAGATGGGGAAAGTGAGGCTTAGAGAGCCATCGCGGTGGTATCTAGGCCAATAGCCACTCTATTATTTATGCTAAGGGGTACATACAAGCCTTCACCCCTACTACCCAGAGTTATGCTTGAGTATCACCAGGGAGAGCGAGGCCGGCTGCTTTGTTTCTCGCAGTGCCTGGTAGCTAGCACAGTAGTTGCTCAATAAACAACCATGGCTTTGTATTGAACTGTTTTGCCTTAGTGAGGAAGGTCCTTGAACCCAGCTCCAACCCCACCTTAAATCTGTTCTCCTAGCCACCTTGCTTTCTTCTCCAGATAATTAAATCCTTTCAGTATTAATGTTTCAGATGTCACAGATAATTCCTGCCTCACGGAAGGCCCCATTCATAAGTGGTTAGCTTGTGCTGGGCACGACCACCATGTAGGTGGGGCTGTTCAATGCTAATTGAAAAAACAGAGGCTTAGAGATGTAAAAGAACTTCGGGGTGCCAGGGCTCCCAGGTGAGGATGAGTTAAGAGCCCATCCGACACCTGCTCTGCCCTCCTTATCTCATGGGCCACAGTGCCCTGTGAAAAATGTGCCAAGAGAGTGGGCACTGAGGGCAGCCCCCCTTTGAACCTGTGCCCGGTGAAACCAGGAAGTGGTGTCAGGGCAGGCAACATTTTCTTTTGCTTTCCTGGGAGGGCCTGGGTCTAAATTGTAGCTATTTCCAGTGCTGGGGACATGGCCACTGAAGGCTGAGTTCATGAAAATTAGTTTTATTATTTTTAATCTATTACATTTTGTTCAGTGCACTGGCCAGAAGACAAAAGAGGTGGAATAGAGGGACGGTGACAACGACAAGGCTCCCCAACTCTTTGCTTTCTCAAGCTGAGGTCCCTTTGTCTGCGTTTCAGGCCCTCCTACCATCTGCCCCCACCTGGCTGCAACCCACTTTGCCCTGCGACCCCACAATCTCCATCTGCTCATCTAAGTTCCCTTAAAGACACAGCCTGACGGGACACGGAGAGGAAAAGACAAGGGAGGAAAAGGCTATTTAGTGGGTGATCCGTATACAACATCAGGTTCATTCTCATCCTGTTTAGTGGGGATGAATATCCCCATTTTACTGCTGAAGAAACAGGCTCAGAGAATTTAAACTTGTTCGTGATCAAACAGCCAGTCTCTGTATGTCCTTCCACTGCAGCCCAACTTTGCCTTACACTTAGCTAAAATGTCTTCTCCAGGATTCCCACCTGTGGAGGCTCCATGTGTGGCTCAGGGCGATGGAAGAGAGGGCACCCTCATCTAGTGTGCTAAAAAGGAGTGGAGGATGACAGGAAAGCAGAGGAGTCAAAGAACTTTCTCGAGAATGTTGACCGTCGTACTGCTAAATTTCCTGTCCACTTTGTTGATCTGACGAATCTTAGAGCCAAAAAGAACTTCCGAGGAGGATGTTACTGAACCCAATTGCCCTCTGTGGCCTGAATTCGCCTCTACAACACCCCTTCCAAGTGCTTCCTCAGCCTCCACACAGCAAGGGCAACAATAAGAAGGCAGAGAACCTTCCAGCATATGCAGGGGGTGGTGAGCAGCTTAGTTTGGCTGAGGCTTGCAAAGAATGAAAGTCACAGGAAATAATGCTGAGAGGCAGGCAGGGGCCAGATCGTATAATAACAACATCAATCATGACCATAATAATGGCCTTAACAGCAGCAAACATTCTTTGAATGCTTACTACATGCTAAGGAGCTTCCTTAAATCCTCACGTAATCCCAGGAGAGAGGCACTGTTGCTGCTCTCCATTGCAGATGTGTGAATCCGGCAGGCGTTAAATAATTTACCCCAAATCACGCAGGGAAAGCCGAGGCAGGATTTGAACTCAGACTGGCTGTCTCGAAAGCTGCCTCACCTTTCTGGAATCCTAAGCTAAGGCCTTTTAGACTTTTGTTCTCTAGGCCCAGATAAGGGTAAAGTTATATTTCATCTCGGTAACCCATTTATCTTTTTCTATCATTAAAACTTTTAAGCATAGATATTATAGTCATAGATCATATAAATTCAAAATCTGTCTGCTCCAATTTTCGAATTATTTTATTACAGAAATTAAGTCTGCTCTTTTTCTCTCGTCCTACATACATAGCCCAGCCTACTCGCAATAAATGGAATTCTGTACCTTGAAGATTCGTAGTTTCACACAGCTTTTCACTTCTTTAATATTTTTCCCAGCAGTCATTCATAGTACAAGGGTTTAAAAAAAACAGTAGGTCCAAAAACATATTGAAAGGGGAGGTATGACCTACTCCCAACAGCCTTATGTGTTGAAAATGATAAACATTTTATTTCATCATGAAGCAGAATTATCATTAGTAAGTAATAAGCGTTCGTATATTTTAATATGCTTCTTCTGTGGGTGTCAAAGCTTTTTTTCAAATAGAATATAGTTCCCGGATCATCAGAAGGTGGTTAATGGCTTTATGATGAGGATAATGAAGTGCAGGTGGGCAATAGAGAACTGGCCCAAATTTGAGGGGACACCTCACATAGCCAAAATCAACCTTCTTGACTGACCCTGATGGTTTCCCCGCTCCAAGGCTGGTTTCACGGGTGTGCAACCTGTGCGGTCACACAGGACCCCACACAAAGGCCTTGTACTCGGCTTAATGCTCTGCCGCCGCCATCTTGAAATTCTGAATAATTTTGAACACAGGGTCCGTGTTTTCGTTTTGCACTATGTCCTCAAGCTATGAAGCCAGTCCTGCCCCTCTTGTTTGCATTTCCTGCATGACCCCAATGGCCCTGGCTTTTCCTAGGATCCTGGAATGGGCCCATCTACTCAGTTGTCCCTTCCTCTGCCCAGAGCACCCTCTCCGATCACTGCCACCTAGTGTGTAAAGATCTGAGTGTGCGCACAGGATGTGTCAGCCCTTTTGTTTTCTGCTAAGCTTCAGTCTGAGCCTAGATGGTCTTGCCTTGAAGCTGGTGACCTGGGGCCGTCACCACCTTCTCCAAGGGCCTGTGCCAGGTGCACACACTGGTTCTCTTTCCTTTCTTCCTGCCAGATTTTTTGCTGTCTGAAGGGTGCCTGCAACTCTCAGCTTCCCTGCACATCTGAATTGACTGGCATGTACCAAGGCCAACGAAGGAGCAGGCCTTTACCAGCATCTGCGCCCACCTCCTCAATTCTCTCTGATGCCTGCACTCACGGGAGGCTTCCCAGGGGAAGAATTCCACAGACGTCATTTCCACCAGAGCAACAAGATGTCATCCTCACACACAAAGGCCAAACACGGGACAAATGAAAATACCAATAAAAGGACACGTGAGTTCCAGCTTTGTACTATGCCATTTACAGCCAGGACTCAATTGTCTGGTAAAGATGATATGGACAATTGAGATCTATAGATGCTACAATTACAAACCTCACTACAGTGAATAGATTCAACTAAAGATTTAAAAGTTAATCATATTCTTTAAAAAGCTAAACATTGAATTACCATATGACCCAGCAATTTCACTCCTGGGTAGATCCCCAAAAGAATCAAACGCAGGTATTCAAACAAATACTTGTCCACTTGCTCAGAGCAGCACTATCCAGTAGCCAAAAAGGAGAAAGGGCCTAAATGTCCATCAATGAATAAATGGGCAAACGAAATGGTTCATCCATACGATGCAAGAATATTCAGCCATAGAAAGGAGCGAAGTCCCGGTGTATGTTACGACATGAAAGAACCTGGAAAATATGCTCAGTGAAAACAGTCAGACACAAAAGACCACATGTTGTATGATTCCATTTATGTGAAAAGTCCAGAAGAGGCAAATCCAGAGACAGAGAGTAAATTAGAAGTCTCTAGGGAAT
>NW_024340697.1:2193308-2347367 GCF_902729225.1 Pteropus medius
GAGGTGTGGCTCCTTAATAGCTATGGGATTGCATTTTCGGGGAGTGACAATGTTTGGGAACTAGATGGAGGTGGTGGTTACACAACATTGTGAATGTACTAAATGCCACTGAGTTGTTCGCTTTAAAATGGTTCATTTTATGTTATGTGAATTTTACCTCAGTAAAGAAAATCCCGGAGAAGGAGAAGTAGATAGAAAAGCAAGTCATAGTCCCATCTCCTCATACTCCAGTGTCTGGTGATAAGGAGATGGAAGGGGGGGTCGGGAGTGGAGTGAGGGTTCTGAATTCTTTTTGTGCCATGACAACTTGACGAAGCCTACAGACCCTGTCTTGGAATTCTGTCGATGCATAAAATAAAAAACCCAGGATCACGAATAAAAGCGATTCTATTTCCACGCAGTTAGCAAGAGTTTTAAGCATTGCGATGTAGTAAATACACGTGCTTCGCTATGCATTAAATAATGCAATCTAGTGGCAGGTCTCATGCCCAGCACAAATTCAAAATAGTGATCAGTCTGTAGACATCTGTAAAACGTTAACAGATATAAAAATATCTGTGATTTCTATTGTTGATACAATCACAGGAACTGCTAATTTTACAGAAGTTCCTTGCTGTTATGGACTGAATGTTTGTCTAAAGGAAGGTGGCTGTCCATAAGCCAGGAAGGGGCTTCTCACCAGGGACCAGATCCGCTGGTACCTTGACCTTGGACTTTCTAGCCTCCAGAACTGTAAGAAATAAATGTCTGTGGTTTAAACTGCCCAGTCGATGGTATGTTGTTATAGCAGCCCGTGCTGAGACTGGCCTACACGAGTACTTGAAGGGAACGCTAATGCGCAGTTGGAAGGTAATGAAAAGAAATGTAACTTTTTCCTAAGTTCATGGACTCTGGATTTTCTCCAAAGATCTCTGGGATGTCCGTGGACCCTAGTCCTTCTGTGAGAGGGGTCTCTCATTCTAGAGTGAGTCACCGTCAGCGTTTCTGAGAGAGAATGGAAGAGATGGCATGGCCATTGATGAACCTGATAAACCACTGAATAACTCTGCTTTGGAAATTTAATTTACCATCCCCCCTGCGTGTTCTCTGCATGGCCAAAATTCCAGTCTCTACCTGCAGATTACCTAAAAGAGTGAGGTGCCAGCTCAGAGGAACCAGTAAATGGGACAACAGCTTTAAAAAAAAAAGAAAAAGACCAGCTTATAGGTGTCACCTTACATTTTGGGCTTCAGTAAGTCCTTATGTAACACAACTCGTATTTAACTGGTATTTGTGAACTTTGTCAATGCGTTCTCTCATCTTTTGTGTCCTTTGATCCCGAAGGCGCCCTTATGCAGATAAAGGGGCTAGGTATTGGTATCAGTATTTCACAGAGGATGAAACTCGGCACAGAGAGGGTAAGGAACCTGCCCAAGGGTATTCAGCTGGTTAGCAGAGCCAAGACCACAGACTAAAACTCCTTACTTTCTTCTGTGGACCCATAGTCCTTTCATCATGATTTTAGGTGCTAGAGTTCAGATCATCCATGCTTCAGAAGGGAGATTATACATCTAGGATGAGAAGGAGCCAAATTCAGTCATTTATGAAACTCAGACATCCAAGGGCCGTATTAGAACTATATAGGATGATTTGGGGATACTGCAATTGTCCCCTATACAAAGCAAGCAGTCGCACACCTGATTGAGTTGTGGCAATGACAGTGCTGGTGATGTGGCAGTGGTGTGTTTTGTTAGCTTATTTCATCCAAACACCCATTTCTCAGATTTCAACCCGCGTGCTTAGCTTCCAAAGTCCTAAATTTACTCATTCATGAAAATGGCTTCCCTGACATTTCTGCCCTCCCCTCCCTGCCTGTTTGTTTGTTTATTTGTTTGTTTTTTACTACTTTTAGTACTTGGCACAAAGAGCGAACATACATTTGGACTTAAATCTATTATTTTATCTATATACAAACAGTGACATAATTTTCTTTTGGGCCAGGAGGAGGTATTTTAATGCCAGAATTTTATATTTTGTACTGTATGGCTATGGTTACACAAACGCCTTACTTTCATAGCATGAATACTGGATCTGGTTTTGTGTAATACAGAATGTGGTGGCCTTGGTCTCTGGTGTTGGAGCGACTCTCTTATTCCTGTCGGCCCTTTGGACCACATCTGATTGTTCATGATAACGAGGTGACTTACAGTAAAGCTGCGAATATATTATGGAGAACTCCTGTATACCCTTCACCTGGGTTCATCAGTTATTAATAGTTGGCCACATTTACTTTATCATTCTCTATTTTTTTGTCTCCTAAACCCTGAGAATTTGTTGTGAATATGACACCTTTTTACTCCCCGAATGCTTGATGTGCATGTTCTAAGAATGAGAACATTCTCCAACACAGCCACAGTACAGTCATCAGTACCAGGAAATTTCACATTGCTACACTACTGTTATTTAACCTGCAGACCTTATTCAGATGTTGCCTATTAGCCCAACAATGTCCTTATAACGATTTTTTTCTCATCTAGGTTCCAATCCGGGATCATGCATTGCATTGCACGATCTTTAGTTGTCATGTGTCATTAGTGTCTTTTAATTCAGAACTTCCTCAGCCTCTCTTGGTCTTCAAAGACAGTACTATTTTTTAAGATGGCAGGCCAGTCATTTTGTGGAATTTCCCTTGATTTAGGTGTGCCCGACGTTTCTTCGTGGTTAGATTTGGGCTTTGAGTTTTTGGCAGGAATTCCACACAGTGGATGCTGTGACCTTCTGGTTGTCTCACATCAGGAGGCGCATGGAGTTGGTTTGTTTCGTTATTGGGGTTATTAGCTTTGATCACTTGATTAAGCTGTTATTGGCCAGGTTTGTCCATTGCGAAGCTATTACTTTTGAAAGACATGCTCTTTAATGTATCTCTGTTCCCTGGTGTGGATATTTCAGCTGTCTTCACAAAGAGCTCTGAGTTCACTTCTGGAGACTGTGACATCAGTCCCAGCACGGTTGGGTGAGGGCCCTCTCCCAGGTCACAGAGTTCTCGTTGTGTCCTCACGCAGTGGAAGGGGCAAGGGAGATCTGTGGGGTCTCTTTTATAGGGGCACTCATCCCCTATAAAATCCCCTATACGTTTATGCAGTCTCTGCCCTCATGTACTGCTTGCTCTCAATGGCGCCACCTCTAATACTATCGCATTACAGGGGTAGGGTTCTAACATATGAATTTGGGGGTGATACAGACATTGAGACCATAGCATCCAGTAATGCTGGGACTAATTGTAACCTCGGTGGAGGTGAATTACCCTCCCACCATGCACAAACCCAAAGGAGATTCCACGTGGCATTGAAAGACATGCAGAAACCATGTCGGTACCATTCCCAGTTACAAATAACTTAACTGTCACCTGAGCAACACCACAGTATTCAGACTGCATCCTTCTTCCAAAGGAGAACATTTAAAAATATAAAACATGGTAAATATATTTTCACAAAGTAGACCCATTAGGGTCTTTTCTTATTAAATGAGAGAGAATGAAATAATGGGGCTGTTCGCTCAACCTGCTTGCTGAGCCTCACAGGATGTATAATTCTGTCTCAAAGGGCAGACTAGAAAGTCGGAAGATGTCTTTCTACCACTACCCTAAAAACATTGCAGTCTTTATAGTCTCAAAGGGCTTTTGATGCTTTTGATTAACCTGTTGCCGAGTAGGTGTTTGAGAATCAGCTGTTGGTCAAGGGGACTCTACTCCCCACCTGTCCTGCTGGGGAATGTGGGCTGAGCAGTTAGGGGGATCGGCTAAGAATAACAAGGAGTTGTTGGAGAGCTTGCCGAAGCTGGGCATTGCCCTGCGTGCTTTTTAATTCTTCGAACCGCCTGCTTGGGTAGGTATAGCGAGTACCTCATCTTACAGAGGAGGCAACTGGGGCTTGGAGATGTAAAATGCCCAAGGTTGCTCAGCTAGTAAGACCAACCGTTTAATGTGACAGTTTTAGTTTTAGTTTTCAGCATTTTATTTGCATTTTCCACCCTCAAGTAAAAGTGGCAAGTAAGGAGAAGGTAAAATCTCAGATACTGCAGAAACTGTTAGTTAAACTTTGAGTAGAGCAGTGGAAATCAGTATCTGATTTATACATACATACACACACAGTTTACTTTTGCTCTGCTGGGAAAGTTTAACTGTTAGTTAAACTTTGAGTAGAGCAGTGGAAATCGGTATCTGATATATACATACATACACACACAGTTTACTTTTGCTCTGCTGGGAAACATAATAACATTTGTAGCGCTTGCCACTTCGTATTACCTTGTTGGAGCCTCTCAATAACCCCATGAACTTCATCTTAGGATGCTCATTTTACAGATGGAAAAATTGAGGCTCCAGAGATCACAAGTTGACAAGTGGAGGGCCTGGGATTGCATCCGGCTCTATCTGGTTCCAAAGTCTGCCCTCTAAGCCCTGCTTACTGAGCCAGGATTCAGCAGGAAGATACCCCCTCCCCACTCCCACAGTAGGCTTTCAAGTGCAAATCACAAGGAGGTCCTCTCTGCCCCTTTCAGACTGACAGAGAAGGTTGAGTAATGTCTGAGGTTGCGCAGAAGGCAGGAAAGGCAGAGTGAAAGCTGCTCTCACATGCCCTGGCCAGATGTCTACGTTAGTATAGATTTTCAGAGGTACCAGTGACTCTTACGATTAAAACAGCATTTCCAGTTTGATCCAGTGGTTCCACTGCTAGAACTGTTTTGTACAGCCATGTCCGGCCCGGCCGTGGGCAGGGAGGAAGAAACTTTCCTCTCCCCTCAAGGTTCTTTCGGCTGGTCTAATAATTAAATCTACACGAGACACATTAACAGGAGGAAATACACGCAGGAGCCCCACAGGTGAGAGGTTCAGAGGCAGAAAGCGGGGTTTAAGTATATAAGACATTGTGAGCGAGGATGAGGTGAGGCATTCAGGGGCTTCAGTGGGGAGGACGGTCACCGCAGGACGTAGGTAAGAAGAGCATTTATTCAGTGATGAGAAAAGTTTGCCGTGCCCTATAGGTGGGTCATAAAAAGTTATTTCTGGTGATAACTCTTATTATGGGCCAGGCCCCTAACTTAAATTCTTTAAAGGAGAAGTAAAAGTTTCTCATGAGCCTACAGGGTCTCGATTACTTTCAACTCAATGTATTTCACATGCCAAAGTGGCACATATTTGGGAGGCCTGTTCTGAACCCCTTGGACACTTAGACAAAGATATGAATCTACATCTACATACACATACATCTTTTTACCTATAGCATGGTAGGAAAGAGGGAAAACTAGATTCGACCTAAGTATATATGAAATTAGGAGATTAGCTAAGAACATGATAGAATACTCGAACAATAGAAAAATCATGCAGCGTTAGAAGAAGATTGAGGAAAACTTATTCATGATGCCATGGAAGGGAGTCCAAAGTGTACCCTTGAGTGGAAAAAGGAGAACCTCGTAAACATTGTCTGATGCCCTCTGTGCAATAAACAAGTGAGGTGCCGAGAGACGATTTCCAGGAGGGAATTTTAAGAACTATTAATAGAGGTTACCTCTAGGGAAGAGGGGAGGACAATATGCTACTGTTTATATTTTATCAGAAGCATGTATTACTTTAATATTTTAAAAATTTTTAAATATTTTGTTTTACTTTCATCTTTGATATAGTTAAAACATTATTTGTTTTGATCATGGGGAAGGCTTTGCGTATGGGGGTAAAGGGGTATATGGGAACTCTACCATCCACTCAGTTCTGCTGTGAACCTAAAACTGCTCTAAAAACTAAAGTCTATTAAAATATATATATATATACAATTATGTGTGTGTGTGTGTGTGTGTGTGTAATCTTACATATATTTTCCTGCCCAAGAAACTTTATAAAGCCAACACAAAGGAAGTTGAGTATACCTTTGAAAGAAATAGAAATAGGACTTGGGGGTTTTTTAGTAAGAAAACACCCTCGAAAGGAAGTGAAACATACAGCCAAAACAGACTAGTGGCACTTCCTGCTGATCTACAATCGAAAGAACTTGTGCTCTTAAAGGGGCAGAAGACGACAGTTATTGTCAAGACTACGGATGGTTTTTATAATCCTAAATCAAACTGACTGCAGACAGGGCCACGGCAGGCCTTCTTTCTAGAATACGACCGAAACACACGGAGTTCAGTCGGCCAACCCACCACAGGCCCAGTTAAAAGCCACCCTTAATTAGAGCAGCTGTGCCTTGGAGGGCTCCCTGTAAAATGTAAGCACATCACATTTTGGTGAATTGAATCACATTTCCAGTGATGTAGGGAAGCTGCTTCTAGAATCGTGTAATTTTGTGTGTGTGTGTCTGAATATTCATGTATTAGATTTCTTTAAGTAGAAGCACCTGTGAGCAGGTCGAACTGCTATAAAAGTGTACATTTGTACACACACTTCATTTTAAAACATTGCCATTATTTTGCATCTGCTAGCTCATTCTTGCCTCCTGACAGCCCAGTGATAGGACAGCTGGCATTCCATGTATAAATGAAGAAATGACACACATGGTAAGTGACTTCCCTGTGGTCTCTGGGCATGTAGTAAGGCCAGAGATGGGTCCTCAGCCTAGCAGGCTAGCTTCTGGCCCAGACACGACAGGGGAGGAGCTGTGGTTTCCTGGGGTTTCATCATCCGTCCACCAGTTTATTTGAAAGTAACTTTCCACTGACTTCTCCTACCTAGAGAGTTAAGTGCCATTGGAGCCCCACAGTGGGGGAGCTGGCAGGGAAGGGTCCATCCAGTGGGGTGGGGAAGTTCTAAAAAACAGGTGAGGCTGGGGTGGGGGAAGGAAAGTGCAGACCCCAGCCCCCAGCCAGCCTCACCTCTCATTCATGCCTTGTGACCCCCTGTTGTCTGAATGAAGGCTTGGTGGGTGGACTCAGAAGAAGTGGAAATGAGAAGGAGTTGCACAGAGAAGGTGGTGGGGGGCGGGGGAGGGGAATGGAGCGTGTTCATGGCCCCTGCTCCATTCTCACTTCCGCTGACTGCTGGTTTCCCATGTGAATTGCTGGATAATCACCTCCGCGGAAGCCTCGCGCACACCTGCCCTACAAAGCACCATCATTACTGCCATTATTGGCATCGATTCTGGGGCCCCTGGTGAAGAGCTGCGTGGGCTTGGCCACGCTTGTCTTCCTGAGCGTGCCCCGTGCTGGCTTAAAGGAATGTTGTCTTCTGTCCCCTCTCCCATCATTCCCATCACACCTCAGTAGGCTTGCTAGATTTAGCCAATCAAAATGCAGAGTGCCCGCTTAAATTGGAATTTCAGATGAAGAACATACAGCCTTCAAGGATAAGTTAACCCATGCAACACTTGAGACGAACTTATACTTAAAAATTGTTATATGAAAGTCCAGTTTAACCGGATGTCCTATATATTACCTTGGGAGGGAAACTTAGACCCTTTTACAGATTAGTCAGCTGTCTGTCCATTCAGAGCCACCCAGCCACACCCACAGAGGCCTTCCTAAGTCTCAGGTCTCACATTCTCAGTTCTCCCCCTAGGGGCCCCTGCCCGCCCTGCCCCAGCTGGGTCCCCCGGCAGAGGAGAGAGACATGGAGGAGGAAGGGGGAAAGAGAAGGGGAGTGGAAGGAGGAGAAGGAAGATGGAGGGAGAGGTTCAGAAGCAAAGCAGTGTCAGGGGAGGTGGCTGAGAGCTCAGCCCAGCAGATATGGTGACAAGAACTCCAAGAACACATGGGAGCCACCAACACGATAAACAGGCCCGCAGGGCTTGGAGCTTGGAGCTGTAGCCCGTGTCAAGACGAGTGAGCAAAAAGAAGACTTCCTTGAGCTCCCCAAACTCCTGAGGCCTGGCTGGGCCTCAGCAGATCCACGCTGTTAGTGGAGGCTTCGCCCCCGCTCCCGCCCCCGCCTGCCCGCAGCGCCACGACGATACAGGCTGGCTTCAGCCCCAGGCTTCTTGTGGCCACACAAAGGCAGGATTCAGAACCAAGAGCAGAGAGGCTCCTGGGGACACACAGAGCTTCGGCACTCTCACCCCTCTGTACCCTCATGGTCTCGTTCGGCAGAGAGCTACTGAGAGTCCACTAACTGCCAGGCGGTGCGCTCACACGACAACATGGCCTCTGCCTTTATGGACTCTTTTTACAATCACCTTGATGGACACTTTAATTTCTATAAAATCAAATGCATGCATTTAAAGGTACCTCCCATGAGTGTTGACAACCATGTCCACCAGTGCAACCACTCCCTCCATCAAGATACAGACTGTTCTCATCACTCTAGAAGGTTCCTGTCTCCGAGCCATTTTACAGAATTAAATGGTGGCCTACTGTGTGAAGCTCTTTGACCCGGAGGCAGAATGCAGTCCTCACAACCCCATGCCTCTGGAAAGTCCCCCCCCCCATTGACATTTATTTGTCCCCATTGTGACATTTGTTTGTTCTCTCCCAGTCAGGCGGAGTCTCTCTGGCCAATGGTGCCAGGTCGGTTGGGTTTCTCTCGGCGTCTCCCACTGCATAGCAACGTGAGCCCTGAGTCAATAATGCTGGTGGAATGCTTTCCCAGGAACTGTACCGCGGCGGCAGGGTGCCAACCCCGAAGCTAAAAGTGGGGGAACCGTTCTTATTCCAGGGAACTCCTTTTCCAAACAGCTGCGGCCTCCAGGGCAGGAGTAAGGCTTAACTGAACCTCACGATGCTAGTGTGAGCAGATGGAATTCTAGTCATTTTTGAAGGAGGGCACTGGGCTCACGAATTATGTAGCCTGTCCCCGTTCTGACACTGACTAGCTGTATAACTGTAAAATAAAGATAACGGTGTAGCGCTTGCAACAGGTCACACACGTTGGAAGTGATCAATCAGTGGGAGTTTTCATTATCCCTATGTCACACACAAGGAAACCGGCTCAGTGATTTGTTCGGTACCCCACAGCTGTCACATGAGAGAAAGTGACGTGATTCACTTTCACTTCCCGTGTGAATGTGAACTTGCCTACGTAACCCTGGCTCTTCTTCACACATGGTCACATCTGCTCTCAGTGCATTAACTATGTGCCAGTATTCAAAGCCCGTCTATGTCTCTTTTCTTTCTTTTCCATAAGCCTTGAAAGTAAGCAGAGCACAGAGCTGGTATTCCTCACATTTGTTAAATGAGGACCGAGTAAATAAGTGACTGACCTAAAGGCCCGAATCCAGTTACGAGCTTTGCTTTCCAGAGGCATGGGGTTGTGCAGGAGTCTGGGGGCTCCTAGAACCCATTCATCATGCCCGTTTCCCCGTCATCTCAACCCAGAACCCCCCTTCCTCTCTGCAAAAGGGGCTAACAGATACTCACTGGTCTGCGGGCCAGTGAGGAGACAGGTAGTCTCGATCTTTCCTGCAGCTCCCAGACTGCACTGCAGGAAAGGGGGTGTGTAGTTCCAAACACAACTAAGAGATGCTTTTAATTGTCCTGCAGTACTGACAGCTCAGCGCCACGATTTCTGGTGACGAGGTGCAGGACTATTGCTAAGGTCAGAGCGAAGTATTCGTGCGTTGGTTTATTCTACACATTCTCAATCTCGTTATTATTCTCTGGTCTCAGGGAAGGAACTGTGCTGGCAGCGAGTGATGCGAAAGTGACAGAATACTACCTTGCCCTTCGGGATAAGGCTGACAGGAAGGCCAAGAATTACAACCATATGGTAAATGCTAAAAGCCAGGTTTTGTGGCAACTCAGGGGAGAAAAAGCAAAGGCCTGGGAAAGACGAGAAAAAGGCTCCCCCAGGTGGTGGAATTTGAGCTGAGACTTGAGGAATGAGGAGGCCTGATTGTCGGTCTCATTGTATCAACTTTCCTAACCCTGCTGCAACAGTTACCACAAATTTATCAGCTTAAGCAACATAAATGTTTTATCTTATGACAAGCTGGCCTCGCCACTCACTCCCACACAGTTCTCACGGGGCCCAAATCAAGGCACTGGAGGGCTGTGTCCCTTTCTTGAGACTTTGGGAAGATGCTGCCTTCTTGCCTTTAGCAGCTTCTAGAGGCCACCAGCATTCCTTGGCTTGGACCCTTTCGTCTGTCTTCAAAGCCAGCAAAGCCACACGTCTTTGACCCTTCCCTGTATTTACCTTCCCTCTGATTCTCCTCTTCTGTGTCCCTCTTCCACTTCTAAGGACCCTTGTGATTACATGGGCCCCACCTGGATAATTAGGACTCTATCTTAATGTCGGCTGGCTACCAACCTTAATTCCAATCCTTTTGTCAAGTAAATTACATATTTGCAGGTTTCAGGGACAACGATGCAGACATCTTTATTCTGCCATATACACCCGTTTTATAGATTACTTAACACGTGGCCCTGAGCAATTTGTAAATTTCTGTAAAACATAGACATAATACCCGCCCTTCCCATCTCACAATGTTGCCCCGAGAATTTAATGAGATAGTGTATGTAAAACGCTTTAAAAATGGTAAATACGCCCTGTCAACATAAATGTTCCCGTTGGGGGAAGGGATGTCGCGGGTGAAATCTTTTGTATCTACTACATTCTCGGCAGGGGCTATAGGATGGTCTATCACACGTGGTGCATGTCTTTTGCCAGTGCTGAATTCAATGACGTCACACTGGTATATTGAAGTCAGCTGTTGCTGGGAGTATTTACACCATGGAAATTGGCAAACACTATAAATCAGAGTGCTTCCCCCCTCCCCGAAAAAAAGTAAAAAAAAAAAAAAAAAACAGTTGTTAAACATTTACCAGCATATCGCAATTTCATCCTGTTTAAGAAAAATCACCTGAAATGGTTATTATTCCCTTATAATGGAGATGAGCAAACTGAGGCTCAGAGACAGTGATAAATCTGCTTAAGATCACACTGCTGGTGAGAGTGGCGAGGCCAGCTTGTCATATACCCCACGGCTTCGGTCCTTCCACCCCACCCTCGCGACCACGCTACACCCCTCCAACTCCAAGCCTGACAGTAAGTTGTCTAACTGTCCGAGAGAATTATGGGACTTACAGCGTGTTCAAGACGTAACCAACTCCCCCAGCTGGTAGATGGCCATATTTGCGCTGAGAAAATGAGGTTTCACGGGGCTCATCCTGCTCACCGGCTACCTTGGTGGGTTGTGTATTAGCCTTTACACAGACCTGACCTAAACCGTGTTTGAAGCCTTGCACTCCAGAGGTTAGGTGGCATGTGAAAACAGTCAGTTCTCCATTGTCAACTGCAGAGGTTTAAGGGATTTGATGCAAACAAATTGCCAGGTCGCTCAAAAGTCAAGGTCCCACGTGCCTTCCTTTTAGACATCCTGGAAATAGTTGAAGGTCAGCACATACAAGTGCTTCATTCAGAAACGGACAGAGTAAACAGCAGGCTGGTATTCTTTGGGACCAGTTAATGGTGGCAATTGGAGAGAAAGAAAAAAAAAATCCTAACTTTGCTTTACGCTTGATTTTAATCAGGTTCCTACTCCTCTGACCCCGTGCTAATTTTTTCATACTGAGTTTTGGGTCTAATTTTAAATGTGCTCAAGGCATAAGGAATCTAAGGTACAAACATACCTCAGAGACATAACCGGTTCGGTTCCAGACCGCCTTAACAAAGCAAGTATCGCTTTAAAGCGAGCCGCCATCTCTTTGCTAGGGGAGGGCCTTGCCTTCGGCAACACCTGTGAAGCACAATTTAAGTGAAGCGCAATAAAACGAGGTGCGCCTGTAGTTAGTGGGTGTGAGGACTTAATTAACACACGAGCAAAGGCTGCACACCTAACAATGCTTCGTAGTCTCTGTTACACATAAGAATCACCTGGGGAGCTTTCAAAACTTGAGCTGCCCAGGCTGCCTCCGGACCAGAGAGAATCAGCATCTCTGGGGTGGGGTCTGGCTCCCTTGTGCATATTAAGACTTCCAGGTGATTTCAAGCTGCAGCCAAGGTGTGAATCACTGTTGCAGAGTTTATTGTCCTTACGCCCACTCCACATTTCTATTTCTTTCTTGCTGCGCGGGGGCGGGGGGAAGGTTGTTTAAAAAGAGTCCGTTTGGGAAAAGCTTAGTATCCACTTACAACTGGAGGCCCTGCTCCTTCCTCCCGCCCCTCGCAAGAGGTGAAAGGCCTCAGGGCGTAGAAGACGTTGCAGGGAATAAAGAAGCCCCACACGCAGCAAACCTGTTTTCCCAGCCTCGTGTGACATCAGCAAGAGCCAATAAAAAACTTCCGCTTGAGTTTACCGGTTCATGTCTAAATTGATTAAACCTAGAGATTGCTGGACACAGTGTGTAGGGCTAGGCTCCCGCACAAAACCGTTCTTTTTATGAGACAGAGCCCACTCTCTGATTTGCACTAGATCCAGCTTTTCATCAGCTCTCTTAGTTTCGATACGTTTGCTCTGAGGCTGTTGTAGAATTGGTTGGAGGAGGATTTGAGTCCACAGGCAGGTGAGAAGCGAGGTTTCGGAGCAAACAAAGAGGATCCAACACCCCCGCCCCCGGCTCCCGGTGAAGTGCAAACCAAAGCTTTAGGTGGACTGTTGCTGCCACCTCCCGGTAGTGATTGGTGTTGACCCGTGAGAAAGTCGTGAGCCCCCCGGTGGTGGTTACCCCTCCTGGACCCATCTCTTGCTGTTGCTCCGTATTTCCCCAAGGATACTGGAGGCAGAAAGGATTTTCCCCTTAAATGTATCAGATGGGATAATAAGAGGGAGATGTACTCATCTAGTAGTTTCCATTATCTTTGGACGAGTTCGTGTGAATCTTAAAGGAGCTTTCCTTTTGTAATGTTTCATGTTGCGTGATCAGAAAATTAGGATCGTGTGTTCAGATTAAATTGCAGTTTAAGAGCCGTTCAGCAGGTGTTTGTCCAAATGATATCCCCTCAACATTGCTCAAATGGTTGTCATTAGAAATACATTCACTTGGTTTTAAGATATTGCCATCAGTAAACAAAGCGTAGAAATCTCTGGAAATGTTCATGTGAGCATCATTTATGTAATAAGCATATTTATCAGATCACTCTTCAGTATTTTATTCCACAAACGTTTCTTAAATGATTGCTAAGATGCCTTGTGCTTGGCACTCTGGGGGATACAGGCGTGGGTAAAATGTGGCCCCTGCCATCAAGAAGTTTACAGTCGTATGGAGGAGGGAGATAAAGCTACTAACTACGATCAAGACAGAACAAAGACGTGCCAAGAACCTGTAGCTGAGTGCTGGCAAATATGGAAGTGGAGATCGTTGATTTTGAGTGTGGTCCTTGGGTGATGCTCAGAGACCAGTGGTTCTCAAAATATGGTTCCAACCAGCAGCAGCAGCAGCATCACCTGGGAACTTATTAAAGATACAATTTCTCAGGATTGTCCCAGACTGTGTTTTAACAGGCCGTCCAGGTGATGCATGCCGAAGTCTGAGAATCACCACTTTAAAGACAAGATGATGTGGGATAGAAAGAGGCCTGGAAGGACACATAGGCTTTGTATCATTAAGGGATGATGGGAGGGCATTTATACTACCCATCCCTTACATTTGTATTGTGATTTACACCCTATTAGCTGATTTGACCTTTACAGCAACAGAGAAGGAAGTGGGGAAAGTTTAGGTTTGATACAAATACGAGTTTAGGTTTGATACAAATATGATACAAATACAAATTCACACTCTGAAACGAAGCTATGTCAGCTGGAGCAAGCTCCCTAAGCTTTCAGAAACTGCTTCCTCACCGTAAATGCTTCTGTCACTTCCTTCGACTGCCCCCAAACGGTGGCTTTTCCTGCTCCCCACCAGCCTTGTCTTTGTGTCACCCGCACAATCGCCTACCTCCTTCCCACGTCTTTTTTCTCTTTCCCGCCATCTGACACTGTTAGTCTATGTGCTGAACCAGGAGAAGAAATACCTCCGAAGGCATCTTCAGGGTTCTGTCCTTTTGTGTTTTTATGATGAGGTGATACTTTTGGGTGCAATTATAAAATGGACGATCAAAATATTTAAACGGAAATAGACAAATTGCTACATCATGTTCTCATTTTCCTCGGAATTTCCTTATTTTAAATTTTACTCACTTAATTTCTTAACATCTACTAATCAGTCAATAATGACCATCTTTATATCTATATAGATACTTCACATGTATCTATATACATACATTATCCCTCCATGTACACATTCCATATTGGTTTTCAATGTAAAAAATATCTCCAGAGTATCCAACCTTTGCTGGATCTGGTTTGCTGATTCAAAGGTAGAAATTCTTTCAAGATCAGACTTTCAAGATCAGTCCTAAATAGGTCACAAGAGAGTGCACATGCCACAGCAAAGGTTAGCCCAGCGGTGGAAGCACCATGTCTGTTTTCAGTTTATGTCAAGTACTAAAAGTATCCTTTATATGGCTAATGATGTTTTAGAAATGAATATTACCCCCTTCACCCTACACCAAAGAAGAATCTATCATTTTTACAGTTTCATTATTTATTGCTTCTGAATTATAATCTGCGTTGTCGTCGCTTCTCTCTTTAGAAGCAATAGTGTCCCCTCTGGAGACTTAGTAGGACCCATTCAAGGAGCTAATCAGCTGGTCATAAAGGCCTCAAGGTACGCGGCGGCCTGGATTATTTTTTCTGCTTTTAAAACAGAACAATCTATATCAGAATAGTGACTGCCACTATATACCTGAAAACATTTCCAGGGTCTCACCAGGTTGGATGAATCTCTACCAAGCCTTCGAATCAGCATTTCGGAAGAGAGAGACAGAACATTTGTTCCAGGAGATGCCTCGCTCAACGAGAAATCTGTGGCCAAATAAGTTTGGACACGGTGTGATACAGCTTCCTGTTGTACATCACAATGCAGATAAGAAACACTATGATAACCGATCCGTTCCCGAACCTATTTGATCTCAGCAGCATTTTTAATGGAGTACTCACTAATATGGTGTGGAATTAACTTGGGGAAATTTTGTTTTGAATGGTGCCGTAGAACGTTTAAACCAGCGGTCCTCAACCTTTGGGGCCCCAGGGACCAGTGCTCCTATGAGAATCTAACGTCTGATGATCTGAGGTGGAGCTGAGATGGTGAGGCCGGCACTGGGGAGCGGCTGCAGATACAGATGAAGCTTTGCTCGCTTGCCCTCTGCTCACCTCCTACTGTGAGGCCCGGTTTCTAAGAGGCCACGGACCGGTACTGGTCCATGGCTCCGGGGTTTCGGGACCCCTGCTCTGAACCGCCCCATGCCGACCCAGCCAGGAACCTTCTTCTGTGAACCTGAATTCACACTCACGGTTATTATATATTTGTTTATGGAACATCGCATGATCTCCACATAGTTGTACTCAACTCACTTCTTCTATTTCGTGTCATCTCCCCTTGCCTTCTTTTTTGTCTACACTGCGCTTGCTCTGAACCACAGCCCACCATTCAGAGAATGAAAATCATTCCTGCCCGGGTTCTGAGCCCCACGGTTGTTGGTGCTGTGTGGTACCCAAGACCAACCAGCATGCTTGCTACTAGGGGTGGGAAAAAAAGAGATATTTGTTTTTCGAATGTGCCGATAAGAAAATGATCCAGAAAAATGAACAACGTTGGGCAAAATGTTTAGTGTTTTGACCATAAATAAAACTCATAAAGTGTATATGGAACCTGGGATATTTTTTGATGCTCCCCCAACAATGGGTTTTCACTGAACAGGAATTTCAAAACAATCAGATGCTTGAGAACAGAAAGTCTGTGTTCCGTAAGCACCCTTTTCACGCACGGAGGAAAGGTTACAGAAGCATACGTGCTGCGGTGTGAGGTGTGACAGTGTACCCTCCTGCTCATAGCACATCTGTCCTCGTGTGCAGCCAGAGAGGTCTATTTGAACCTTCATTCATTCACCTGAAAATTATTTATTGAGAACCTTTATTGTGTATCAGGCATGGTAATGAATATTGGGAATGGAGTGATGGACGAAAAGCACCTTCCCTCATTTCTGGAGTCTACAGTTGAATAGAAAAGCTATATGTTAATATCACTCTATCCATTTCTCTATCATCTACCCAACCAAACCTGTGATAGATGCTAAGATTATAAGGGGACACCTAAGTGAAATTTAGAGATTAGAAGAAAGCCTCTCTAAGTGACATTTAACCTCTCACTGTAGGATGAGCAAGAATTAGCTAAGTGAAGTCTGGAGGAAGAGGTGCCCCAGGACAGTACCAAGTATGTACAGGTACAGAGGTGAGAGTTGGTGTGTTCTCAGCATAAACTGAAGGCTATTCGTGGGGGTGCTTAGAGCTGAGGCTGGAGGACAGGCAAACGAGGTCACAGAGGGCCTTGTGCGCCTGGTTCAGGAGTTAAGTTGATAACCTTAATTCAGAAATCATCTCTTTTATAAGAATCACTCTGGCCGCTGGAACTGAATTGGAGGGACCAAAGTGGATACCAGGAAGCCAGTGAGAGATGCTGGTAGCTTGGACGAGGGTGTTGATGGTGGAGATGGATGGGAGAGAAATTTAGGAAGTCGGATCAAGAGTGCTTACTGCACGGTTGGGAGGAAAGTGAAAGTCAATAATTAGCCTCTGGATTCTGGCTTTTCTTGCAAAAATTACTCTCTACCATCTCTGAGCTTCTGGTGTCATCGTTACTGAAATAACTATGGAATTATTCTTAAAATGTCCAAGTATATTGTCAAAGCGGAGGAAGACTGGGAAGATAAGACAGATGGGTCTTTTCTCTCTACTCCTACACATACATTTTTCACCAGAAAAAAAATATGGCTCAGATAATAAACAGTTTCCCAATGGAAATATGCTATCATAAATGGGGTATTGTTTTTCTGTTAATATCAGAATGAATTTTAAAGCTAATCCCTTCATTTTGCACGCTGGAGGGACATTTATAAAGACCCTTTTCCATTTTGGGTCACTGACACAGGAAGTCCTGAGATGTCCCTTTCAGGTTCAAAACACAGCTAAGCATTGCCTTGTTCCTCCAAGACAACATGATTGCTGAGTAAGACGTGGAGCTTTATCAATTCCCCCATTCCCTGACAACACTCAAAGGCAGAAGGGAAGAGACCACAACGTGTGACCTTCTTTTGTACTTGCCGGAAATAATGGATACTCTATGGCTTTAAGTTCAAGGGTAATGACAGTGGAAAACTGGCCATATCACTATAATAGTTTTATTAATGGCTAAGAGGGAAATTGCCTTTATTCATCCAACAATAATAAATGGCTTTCCCATTCACAAGGGCATTTTCAACTTTCATGGCATTCTGAGTGATTTCTAAAGAAGAAAAGCCATGGTGGTTGTTACGGGTTGAACTGTGTCTCCCCAAATTTTATGTTGAAGTCCTAACCCCCAGGACCTCAGAATGTGGCCTCATTTAGAAACAGGGCTGTTGCAGATGTTATGAGTTAAGATGAAGCCACATTGGAGTAGAGCGGACCCTTAATCCAACGTGACTGGTGTCCTTAGAGGAACAAAGACATAGAGGAAAGACAACTACGTGAAAGTGGAGGCAGTGATTGGAGTGACACATCTATAAGCCAAGGAACACCAAGGATTGCCAAAAAGCCACCAGAAGCTACAAGAGCCAAGGGAAAACACTCCCTTACTAGTTTCAGAGGGATCTTGGACCCGCTGAAACCTTGATTTCAGACTTCCAGCCTCCAGAACTAGGAGACAATAAACTTCTATCGTTTTAAACCACCCAGTTTGTGGTGCTTTGTTACGGTGGCCCTAGGAAACTAACACAGTTGTAATATTTGAAAAGACCTTGGAGATCATTTAGTCCATTCTACAAATGAAGAATCGTGCTCAGAAAGGTGGAGTGATTTCCCAGAGTCACCCAGTTCCTTAGCTATGACGAGACCTGGGCATCACAGTTCTTGTGGCTCACGGTTGTTATTGTCTTAACAGAGGCTAACAGACAGAGATCAGTGCCAAACAGGGATCTGGGAAATCTTGACCAGCTGCAAGAGAAAAGCAGAGGACCAAAGTGAGCTGATAGAGAAGACTTCAAGAGTGTAGGGTGGAAATGCCAGGAACTTCAGACATGGTGGGGCCATGCTAAATGAGCCACCAAAAAAAGGTCGAAAGAGAAGTAAGGCTGTCAAAAGGTTCACGGAGTTGTGTGACCATCCCTACAATCGATTTGAGAACATTTGAAAAAAGATAAAATAAGTTTGAAGGTGTTAGACCTATTCTTTATCACTAGAAGGGGTCCGAGGATCTATTTCTAGCTAAAGTGTTAATGACTTAACTCTGGGCTCCTCTAGCACACAGCAATGAGCAATGTGTGGATGGTTTCAAGTACTGTGGCAGGACCAGCGGGAGCACAGAGGCCTAGTAGACCTTCCAGAGAGTCCTTCACGCACTGCTGTGACACAGCTCCCCCCTCCCACATCCCCCTCTTCCTTTCCCTCTTTCACCTCAAGGAAACATGCTCACCTAGGGCCAGTCTTGAGGCCCAGTCTTGGAGAGGGAAGGGAAGACCAGTCACCATTGGTCCAAAGGCTCCCCAGGCATACACTTGAATGCAGTGACAACTGGTGCACATAGTCGGCGCTCACTCAGTTTTCGTTGCTAGAACGGTGTAGAATATCTCCATAGGCTCAACTTACATCCAAAGAGTGAAGAATTCCTCTGAGAGAGTCTCTACTTGGCAGGAAAATGTTCCAAGAGTATCTGTCTGGGAGGATCTGTCTGGGAGAATCTGTCTGGGTTGGACTCCTCGGGTCGCTGATAAAACTCCATCCTGACAGATTCCTCTCCCATGAAAAGACCCTTCTTTCTACTAACTTGTGTGTCCTTTGCTGAGGACAGAGGGAAGTCCTTGATTCAGCAGGTAGCTCTAATATCGAGGTAGATCGCAGGGCAAAGAAACTCCAGCATTTCCCTGTGGTGTTAGATTTCTAACAGCAACAGGGAGGTCAATTTCCTGCGCTTTACAGAACCTGCGTCCATTGTTTTTCTGGGCCAGAGATCGTAAGGTAAAAAGTGAATCCATGAAGAAGCGATGAAGTGAATATCTGTCATGGCCACAAGTCAGATTTTTGTTGTCTGAGGCTTCTCCCCTCCTGCCACTACGTAATGCTCCCTGTTCCCGTCGTTAATCAGTTGATCAATCACATCAAACTGAGTAAAGCTTATCTCGGTGATTCTCAATCAATCCTCTCTATGAAGTTTTTCGCTCTGCATTCCATGGATCGCCATCACTCCATAACATTGTGTGAAAATTGGCATTGTGTAGTTTGCATTATAAAAACAATACATATGCAAATATGCTTTCCTAACCCTCCTCCTCCTTCCCAACAGACCCCACACTGCCAGGAGGGCTCTAGACTTTTACATCGCATTTATGCTTATAACATGTTTTGATTGGCAGGCCAAATCCATGCCAAACTGATCACTTCTACTAATTCCTCAATAAGGGAAGAAACCTCAAGATAGACTCTGAGCACAGTCTGTTTTATTTTGAGAAATGAGAACCATCAATTCTTTGACTCTGCAGCTCTTCATGTCTTTCTGTCAAGACTCTCGGTGACGGTGTACCTATGAGCAGCCACTTTGCAGGATGATGGGGCAGTACCTATAAACATTTAAAATGCTTGAGCCCTAAGACTCAGTAGTTCCTCTTCTAGATCTGTACTTCTCAAACCATCTGTGGCAAAAGATCATACTTTTTAAAATTTCCAACCAGTCACGAACCACCGATGGTGAAAATCATGGCCATGTCGAATTGAAAATTCTCA
Source organism: Pteropus medius (assembly GCF_902729225.1). Classification (NCBI taxonomy): domain Eukaryota; kingdom Metazoa; phylum Chordata; class Mammalia; order Chiroptera; family Pteropodidae; genus Pteropus; species Pteropus medius. The sequence continues at coordinate 2,213,003 of NW_024340697.1, forward strand.
AATTCTGTATTTATCATCACAAACCAGTAACATCCAGTCACAGATCAGCATCAGTCTGAAGACCACTTAACTAAACTTATTCTATGGAGATATGTATATGTGAATATGAAGACATAAGTATTACAGAATTTTTTTTTTTGTAATACCAAAAGATTACAAGCAACTGAAATGTTCGGCAATAAAGGACTGGGAAAATACCTCATGTCATGTTCATATAAGGCAGTAATATACGGCTATTAAAAAGAAAAATGTACGCTGAGGAAAATTAAAAGAGCAAAACATCGAACACTATTATAAAGTCTGTTCCCTTATAGTAAATGAGCAATTGAAGGTTTAGACGTGCAAACTGAAAACTTCTAGAAGTTATAGCAGAGATTGCGAGCTATCTACCAAATCTCTTTGCCCCTTCTTTCATGGTTATAGACTTTTTTGCTGAGCATATTTCCCATCTCACCTTGTGATTACGTGAGTCTTTATTAATGGTCTTTATTAATGGAAGGTTAGCAGAAGACGTGTGCCACTGCCGAGGCTAGGCCTCAAGACACTGGTCTGAGTACTCTTCCTCGTTTTTTTCCCTTTGCTTCCAGGTGGAACCCAACTGTAATGGTTTCCAGCCTGGACCATGCAGGTGATGCCAGTTCCCCAGAGGACAGCAGAGCGACAAGAGGAAAAAACATGGGATCTTGAATGGCCACGGAGAGCAGAGCTGCACTGCCAACCCGAACTACTCTCATTTGGGCTGGTACAGGTGTCTTAGTCCGTTCAGGCTGCCATCACAAAATACCACAGACTGGGTAGCTTATAAACAACAAACATTTCTTTCTAACAATTCTGGAGGCTGGCAAGTCCAAGATCATGGTGCTGGCAGATTCGACGTCTGGTGACAGCTCGCTTCCTAGATAGCTGTCTTTTTGCTGTGACATCACATGGCAGAAGAGCAAGGGAGCATTCTTGGGCCAGTTTTATAAGGGCACTAATTCCACTCTTGAGGGCTCTGCTCTCATGACCTAATCACTTCCCAAAGGCCCACCCCCTAATACCATCACCTTGGGGGTTAAGTTTCAACATATGAATTTGGGCAGGACACAAAAACTCAGGGAATAGCACATGAAATAGGGAAATAAACTTCTGTATTATCGGGTCTCTTTGGTACAGCAGCTGAGCCTTTACACATAATATGAAAGAATACACAAGAATCTTTAATATTGACTTTCTCTAGGAAGTGAAGTTGTGTTGGGAGAGAGATTTAAATTTCATTTTAGATCATTTCGTAAAACCTGAATTTTTAAAAGTTTTATGCAGGCATTAGCATATACTCATTTAAAAATAACAGGAAATAGAACGATGCTGACTTTCTCTTTAACAAATTATAAATCTGATTTTCCCATACCAGTATCTTAAATGGGAAATGAGTGAATTCTAGAAACAAATGTTATTAACCACTGATTTCGCATTTCGCCATCTTCACTTTATGAAGATATTTGCTAAGGAAAAGGTAAAAATGTCTGTGACTTTCATTAACTTTTAATTCTGTTGACAGAACACCGCCAAAGTGTGTGAGCTTAACAGAGATCCCTAATTCCGAATGCTACCAAAAAATCTACATTTTTTACCTTACCAAAACAACCAGGGAACATAGGAATGAGCTTCTAGCAGACAATAAATTAACATGGCATCAACAGAAATAAGCTGGATCTGCCCCCCAACCATTCTTTTTAGGGTGTCTCTTCCTGGAATGATCCTGCTCTCGGATATGTGTCCTCATGCCTCAACAAACACCAGGACAAATATTTCCCTATAAACATCATGAACATATAAACAAAACAGGGTTCAATGTGACAACGCTAAAATTATCCTTGGCAAACCTGTGCTGATTTCCACATTTTCCATATTAAATAACACTATCACACACCATTTGTTCAGTTCCTAAGAAACATATATTTCAAGATAACTCATCCTGCAAGATTAATGAAACTGTATTTAAGGAAGGATGGTGTATTGGAGATTTTTCTTCTTTTCATTCTGAAGGGACTATTATTCTTGGATAATTTCCAGTTATTCTCAGGTACATTTCTTCAGGTACCTCTTCAGGATTCGTAACTGGACTGGAGAGCGGATGCTATGCACTGATGCAGAGGAATGAAAGGGACAGCAGAGGTGGTGGAGAGTGTCAAAGTTGTTTCATTTGGGAGAAAAGCATAAAGAGTGCCAACAGGTAGGTATTTTGACTTTGTCTTCTGAGTGCGAAGTAAAGAGAGAATTAATTTCTCTGTGAATTATTAGCTGAATGTACAAACTTCATGAAAACGATTTCCCCTTTGATGTCCACCGAAGATTTTTTAAAAGTATTTTCAAAAACCCAGTGTAGATGGCAATTTTTAAATATTATAGATTTATTTCCCTACACTATGTTTATCATATGCTCATCATGCGAAATGAAGCATTTTTAATTATTCAAGATTTGCAGCAATGGCAATTGATAAATGTTCCAAGTCCTTCTAATTTAGCTGCATCCCTTAAAAGATGGCTTTAAAAACACTTAAAGAGCTATCTATTTCAGCCTTTAAATGGCATCCAAACCTTAGAAGTCAAATATCATAGTCCATATTTATAAAATCCTAAAAGAAAGATTAACGCAACCACAACATAATATAATCATGTAGCCATGGATAGATGATAAATATAAACAGCAGATTAACATCAGAACTATTAGCTATAGTTTCAAAAGTTCTTAGATATCAAAAAGAAGATGTAGTAGGCCACCTCCTGAGATTCTCAGTCTCTGATCAAGATGTCAGGCTGACCACAGCCATCGCAACCACCCTTCTTGGTCATAGACTAGCTTCCCTGGATTGAGGTGATCACTCCCACTGAGCTGGTGGGATCCGTGATTTATTTCTAACAAATAGAATATAACCAAAATTATGGGATATCACTTCCCTGATTAGATTACAAGAGATGGTGCCTTCTGTCTTGCCAGCACTCCCTTCTCTCTCTCTTTCTCTCTCTCTCTCTCTCTTCTCTGGCTTTGATGAAGCAAGCTTCCATGTGGGAGAGGGCCACATGGCCAGAAACTGAGAGCAGACTTGGGCCAACAGTCCAGAAGGAACTAAATCCTGAAAACAACCACATGAGCGTGAGCTTAGAAGTGGATCTTAACCTCAGGAGATCCCCGTGGCCTTGGCTGACACCTAGATTGCAGCTTTTGAGAGACCCTGAGCAGAGAACCCAGCTAAGCCATACCTGGACTCCTGACCCACAGAGACTATAACGATTGTGTTGCTTTAAGCCACTAAGTTTTGGGGTGATTTGTTACACAGCAATAGATCACTAAGGCAGAAGGGTCAGTTCTTTGCATTTGTATTATGTTAGTGAACCATGACTTAACGTCAGTTAGTATTGTCTAATGGAATCGACATACAAATTATTATACCGTGAATCATTTTCGGTTAAAACTACATTTTTCAGATTTTGCCAAAACAAGCCTTCTGCCTTGGGATTGTCAGGCCACTGGAGGATGGAGCTTTTACAGAGTCTCTGCCGCAGCCTCAAATACTGAGAATGCTGTAACACTGGCTCCAGCAGAATAAATACAATCACATCCATATTCTCTTCCATTAGTCTCTGCAAGGCCAAGTAGAATGCTGTTTTAAAGCTCCAGCTTCTTGCATATTTTTTGGTTAAGACAAATATCGTTTTTTTGCTTTGGTTGATGCTCTGCATGAGGTTATCGATGATGGCTAATCCCGGGTCCCAATCCCTCTCCTCTAAACAGAGGAGCACGTTTTTCCCTTCACTCTCTTCTAGGTGGAAGCGCAGCTCATTTAGCACCCAGTCCGTAACAGAGGCATCTTTGGTGTCATAAGAAACGTAAGCATCATAGAAAGTTTGGGATGTGGAAAGAGACCTGTAGCCTTTTACTTTCGCTAAACACACTTGATATATAAACCAAACATCCCAGTAAAACCAGTGGTGAGCCAGGGCAGCCAACATAACCATGATGGTGATGAAGGATGTAAAGAAACACAATATGGCTGCGATGGTGTCTGGAACACAGGTGGTTAGCTCTAGAGTCATAATACTCTTCCCTCTTTGATCCCCAGGGCTGGCACAAGTGACATCTGTCAGTCGAGGAATTGTAACCTGTAGATTTTTATGCATCCATTCTCGAAAACCTCCCATGTCACAGGTACAGTCTAAAGGGTTTCCATCTAGTTTCAAAAGGGCTAACTTGGTTCTGTTCTTAGTTTGAAATGTGGATCTGTTGATCATCTTTAGCAGGTTGAAACTTAAATCGAGATGTACCAGACTGCTGGCTTCAGAAAGAAAGTTGGAAGGCAGGTGGAAAATCCTGTTGTGACTCAGTAGCAGCGTCTGAAGAGAAGATGTGAATGTAGATAGGCTATAGGTTAAAAAATATAGACTGTTCCTACTTAAGTCAAGCAACTGGAGCAAAGGAAACTTGTAGAGTAATGTCCAGTTAAAGAAACATAACTCATTATCATTTATATATAGTTCAGTGAGATTTGAGGGCAAGTTAAGGAATACTTTATCTGGGATACGCTTAAGATTGTTAAAAGATAAGTCAAGCCGTCTCAGACTCGTGAGACATAGAAAAATGTGCTTGTACCTGTTATCCTGAGCATTCCACATAAGGTTAAGGCGATTTCCACTAAAAACTAATTCTTCTAGGGACTTGCTACTCAGATTGTACTCTGTTAATGTATAAATGCTGTTGTAGCTCAAGTTTAAAACTTTTAGGTGCATTAAATTTTTAATAAACCCTAGACGGTGCGTTACCCCTGCTATTTGGAAATAGTGTGCGTTGTGGCTGAGATCTAGAACTTCTAACTCAGGCAGTTCATTGAAAGCACTATCATTATCAAAGTCTAGTCTATTGCTTGATAAATCCAAATATTTGACTTGAGGCACAGCTGAAAATTCAGTTCCACTTAATACTTGATTAATGGCATTTGAAGATAGATTTAAGCAGGCAATGCCAGGAAAAGCTTCAAATTGCTTTTGCCCAATAAAGAAAATATTGTTCAAGCTTAAATCTAGGGCTTTGCCATACTGTGTACATTGTGGCTTTATTAAAGGCTCGGTGCTATGATAAAAATTTGAATGTGGGTCAAACTCAGTGTCTGCTGAGCGTGGCTTAAGGATATGACTTTGGATAGTGGAACTATTTCCGTAACTTTGCCTGTTATCATTTACCAAGGGCGATATTCTGTTTTCTGACAAGTAAATGACCGACAGGTTAGAACAATGTTTGAAAAAGGTAAAATCGATTTTGCGAATAAAGTTAATGCCTAAGTTGATAGTCTGTAAATTTGAGAGGTTCATCAGGGGCTGGAAATCATCTTGTCTAAGTTTCTGGAACACATAACCTTTTAAGTGCAATTCCCGGAGACGTGTAAGATGAGAGAAGTTTGAGGAAATATTAATATATGGTGGATATGTTTTCTGTACATAGTTATAAGATAAGTCAAGTATTTCTAAGGACGGCAGTTTTGTTAAAAATCCCCCAGAAGCTATTTCTTGTGCTAAATAGTTGAATTCAAGATGTAGCTCCTTCAGATAAAGCATATTGTTAAACCAGGATGCATGAATATTGTGGAGGGAGGTGCTAGAGAGGTTGAGGTATCGAAGGTTGGTCAGGTGTTGGAAAGCACAATCAGCTATCTGAATTGAAGCATCTTCTGCGCAAGGCGTACAGGGAAATGGTGCGTTGAAACACCTTGGACAGTTCCCGCTTAAATCTAGTACCGTTAAATTTTCCAAATTCTTGAAGTCGTCTTCATTGATGATTGTGATGTTGGTGTTGCTGAGGTAAAGTTCTGTTAGAGATTTCGGCAGGTTGTGTGGCACTTGTAAAAGGTTATTGAAAGATAGTGAAAGCACCTTCAAATTTGTAATCTCTTCAAATGCTCCGCATCCTACACGAAAAGTTGTATTACAAGCATTGCCAAAAAAGCAGTTCCAGCCCAAATTGAGAGTTTCCAAATTCTGAAGTCCTGAAGTGTCATTTTTACTTACAAGAATTATGTTGTTTTGAATTAGACTAAGTTTTTTCAAAGACCCGGGCAGATCGGCAGGTATTTTGTCTAACTGGTTGTCTTCAAGCAGTAATTCCATTAGGTTCTGTAGGCTGAGGAATGCCCCAGCTGTAATATTCATGCCTTTTTTATTTATAGAATGATTTTTCTTGTAGGGATAGAACATGACATTGTGGTTTAGATTGATTTTAGTAAGATTTTGCAGTCCTTGAAATGATTTATTTGTTACGTGCATAATTGAATTTCCAGAAAGGTCTAGTTCTGTCACATTTTTGACTGTTATTTGGGGAACTTCTTTCAGCTGACGATCGTTGCACTCTACAATAATGGAGAAATTTAGTGTTTTCAGATCACAAGGATAGCTTCCAGGATACTCTGCTTCAGTGAAGAACTCACAGGAATGAGAGATTAGCAGGAAAAGGCAGGTCAGAAGTAAAGACTGAAGGGTCATGTTTACCTAAGGAAAATCAAAAGTGGAGGCGCAGTGTTAAAGTAGCGACATTTGCCAGGTATTTCATGATGAAATCTACAGCGCTTCACCGTACTTTATATGAGTTTTGAAGTGTGGGTTTTCTTAACAAGTAAACAAATTGCATTACATTAAGTTCAGAACGATTTTAAGTTTTCACTGTGTTCAGCTTCATGGTGCTAAAAGAAGTTGAAGATGGAGCTATTTAAGATTATAATGATGTAAAAACTTGGGAAGCTTTTGTGGACGCATTAATCAAGATGTCCCCACCACAATGCGGCCAGGGCTGGACCATGACTATGGTCCATGCTAGATCTGTAGCACAGCAAGCTATATATCTATAGTTTCAACCTATTAATATAACTCTTGATGTCCTAAGGAGAGTTCAGATCCAGCTTCTGTTATAGTATCATTCATCATCTGCAAGCCAGTCATCTCTACCTTATCTACACAACCATATCTCTTATTGGTATTTCCCATGATTTTTCTATACTTCTATGGTTGTACATGTCAAGTTCTCTTATCACCTTGCATGACAGGAAAGTGGACACCTTCTATTGATAATAACAATGAAAAAATCAGTTATTGTTCAAACATAAACATTTTCTCACCCACATTAATGTTTGTAGCAACACAGCAAGATACGTGATGTTATTAGCCATATTTTGTAAGTGACGAAAAAACCTGGGAGGCTTAAGCAACCTTCAGAAGGATGGTACATTGCAGAGGTAGGACTTGAGCCGACATGATTCCAATGTATTGTTTTTAACCACTAGCCATCATACTACACAATCTCATTTTGAAATCTTCCTGCCAGCACAATGCCTCAAATGTAGCCATCACTTAAATTTTTTTTTGCAGAATGGCTACTACTCATATGTCTCTTATTGTATAAACATTGGCATTAATAGCTATTCTTTCGTTAACGTTGTAAACTTCCGTGGGGAAGACATGATATTTTATATTTTTGTGAATCCTCTGTAACACTTAGTGTGCCTCACTTTCTGTGCCTCTTTCTTAATAGAGGGCTGATTATATTACTTTTAGTAATTATACAATGCAATAAACAGGTTAATATGATTGGTTTGATCAAGAGTTATGATCAAAAGAACTCTCAAATCTTATCTCACTGGTTATGGAGACCAACCAGTCTTTCCTAAACTATATTTTTCACTAAAGTCCAACTTGTGTCCTTATTATGAGTTAAACCAGGTGTGCTTTCTTCTAAATTATCCTAAAATTTAGATTTAGTGAACTAGCAGTCTCTGTCATACCCTTACTATATTGTAAAGGATTTTTACATAGATACTCATAATGCTGAGGGGCAATAATTATTGCCCATGTATAATAGACAAGAAAAAAAAGTCCACTCTTTATGAGATGAAAATTAAAGTGGACTAGAAATCCTGGGCATTTTCAGTTACTTTTATTTTCAACAACGACACTATCTAGGTACTGCTGCTTAATGTTTAATTTTTACTAAAGAAAACCCTGTTTTACCTGGTGTGGAAGGCAGAATTTTAAGATTGCCCCTGTGACTTTTGCCTCTGACATTACTCCTGTAATTACGTTACATTCCGTGGCAAAAGGGAGATTATCTAGATGGCCTAAGCTAATCATATACACCTGTAAAAGCAGAGTGTCTTCTCTGGCTAGCAGCAGAAGGGAGAGTCAGAGAGATCGAAAGCAGGAGAAAATTGTGATGTACTATTGCTGACTTGAAGATGGAGGGGGCCACTGACAATGAATGCGGGCATCCTTTACAAGCTGGTGGCTCCCTGCTGACAGCTAGCAAGGAAATGCTCCCCTACCCCACCTTACAACCACAAAGAACTAAAACTGACTGAGGACCTGAATGAACTTCGCAATGGATCCTTACTTATCCAGAGTCTTGAAATAAGAGTCTAAGTTGGCCAACACATTGATTTTAGCCTTAAAATCAATGTGTTAGACCTAGAGCAGAAAACCTAGGGAAGCCTACCCAAACTGCACCCTACAGAAATTTAAGCTAATAAATGGGTATTATTCGAAGCCTCTAAATTTGGCAGTTATTTGTTATATACGAATAGAAAACTAACATGTTTAGATGATATGTATGAAAAGGTGATTCATGACTTGAAAGCATGCAGCTCTTGCAGAGGCCACCATAGATCTTTAGGCTCAACATCTCCACTGGGAGACACAGGTACACCTAGAGGATAATGAAGCTTGGGGATGAGAGCAACTTTGGGAGGTGACCCAATGTTATATTTGCTCAGTACCTAAGCAAGTGTGAGCCTATGTGATGTCCAAGTGTGGAAATTGCTAGATCTGGAAGTCACTTCCCTACTCTTCTTTGTGGTTTTCAAACTGGTGGGTGACCTGGGGAGTCTGTTTGATTACATGTACAGCTTATTAGTTAGCTCACAGTCTAGTGGGTTAAAGAGACATGAGTTGAACACAGCATTACAAGATTTCAACTGTGACACAAAGAAGTATGTGATACCATAAAAGTATAAAAAAAGGAGGCTGAGAAAGATTTCCCTGAGGAAAAGAAACTTGAGCTGGGATTCTGAGATTGAATTAACATGTATAAGGCACAAATAGGTCAAAAGAATATTCCAGCACATACAAAGGCCCTGAGTGTATTCCTTTGGGTTTCCCACGCTGCGCCTTTACAGGAGCCTGGACAGGAATCAAAACAGCATGTTTGGACCTAAGACAAAGCATATCAGGTTTCAAAGTCCTCAAAGCTGATCAAAACCTGCAGAGGACTGCTTGTAACAGTCGGACCCAGAATAAGAGGTATAGCCAAGAGGATTGGAATGGCACATAATAGATAAGAAATAGAGATGTTGCTGAGGTCCTCAGTATCTCCATGTCACTACATTCAATGGTCATTTTTCAATCCTCATCTTCATGAACACGTGAATATATGGAACCAAAAGACATCAAGGGACGTAAGAAAAGACAAGAGTAGATTTTGACCTTTAACTGAAGGACAACGCAAGACTTTGAAGGTTTTAAGCGGAGTGGTACCATGCTTATTGATTCGACAGTGGTCGCTGGCAAGAGGACACATAACTTCAGGAGCGAGATGATAGTGGCTTGAACTAAGTTGGTGGCAATGGAGATAGAAATGGATTCAGGAGATACTTAGGAGGTAAAACTGAGAGACGTAGCTATAGATATGTAATGGGGGGGATTGTGAGGGAGAGGGAAGAATTCAAGGTTACTTTCGGGTTCCCGATCTGTGCAACTGGATGGAAAAGTATTCCCTTCACTGAGAAAGAAGGTCGTTTGGGGCAGGGGGTGGAGCAAGTGAATATTAATTAAATTTGACATGTTGAATTTGAGTTGAGTTTGTGATCTTCCAGTGGAGATGTCCAGTAGGCAGTTACATATATCTGTCTTAGGCTCAGAGGAGAGTTCTGCTTGAAGGATGAATTTGGGAGCCATGGCAACTACGGCCACGGGGGTTAATCAGATTATCCAGGGCAGTGTAAGCCAGAAAGGATCTTCTACACTTCAATATCAACAACAATTTTTCTCATCCCTTTTTTCTAGTAATTTTATGATTTAATTTTCTTACATTGAAATATCTTAACCCACTAGAATTGCTTTGGCATAAAATATAAGGTGTAGAACCACATTATTTTTTTCAAAAGGGAAAAAATAAGGTGCCCCAACATCATTTATTGAATCATCTTTTGCTTACCAATTTGATATGCTCCTTTCATCATAAACTAACTTTCCTGTGTATATCTGTTTCTAGACTCTCTATTATGTTTTATCTACCTATTCATTACTCATGTGCTAGTACCACATATTTTAATAATTACAGTTTTTAAGTATGCGAGTATCTGGTAGGGTAAGTCTTGCTCATGATTCTTCTCTTGTTAATGGATCACATCTATCGTACCTTCTAATGGGCCTTTCCTGGTGTACACAAACTATTGGTTTCTATAGTTAATCTTATGCCAAATAACTATAATAAATTCTATGATTATTTGGAATAGTTGTTTCTCCACGTGATTTTCTTGGGTAAACAATTAAACCATCTACAAATGATGATGATCTTCCTATCACCCCTTATGCAGTCTAAGTCATTTTTATTGTCTAATTGCATTGCCTAGTTACTCCAGAACAATGAAAAAAAAAATAATAGAGCAGAGATTAAAGCACACACAAATAAAAATTCTGCCTCATGAAAAAACTTGGTACCCAAAAGTGAAACAATAAAGTAGGAAGACATGTTTGCAGTTCATATCACAGCTAAAGGAATGATATATTTGATAGGTAAAGACTTTTTATGCATAAGTGAGAAGACAAATAACCCAATAGAAAACTGCACAAAAATATATTAACAGACAGTTCACAGAAAAAAGGAAAACAAATAGCCCTTAAACATAGGAAAAAATACTCAACTTCGCTCAAAATATTACACCGAGATAGCATTTTTCACAGATTCTACTGTGTGGGTGAGAATGTGGAGAAGCATATTCTCAGATTTTGCCAGGAGGAGACTCAATTAGTGCTGCCTCTAAGATAGAGAGCAATTTGTGATATCTATCAACATTGGAAACATACATAGGCTCAGCAATTTTAATTCTAGAAATAGATACTAATGATAGACCCTCATGTATGCAAATGACTATATACAAGGATTGTCAATGCAGGGCTGCTAGTAATAGCAAAAGATTGGAAAGAATCTAAATGCCTATGGGTAGTGGTCTCGTTTTAAAAAATTATGTATATTCATATAATGCATTACTATGCAGCAATAAAATGAGAAGGCAGCTCTATTCATTTATTCATTCGTTCAAAAAATATTTATTAAGCATCTACTTTATTTCAGGGACTATTTTCAGGCTGAGAATACAGCAATGAACAAAACAGATTAAAATAACTGCCCGTATGGAGCTTACATTACTACACTATCTTAGATGGTGGAAAATACTATGTAGAAAAATAAAGCTGAGAAAAGGGATGATTATGCAGATTGTCCGATGCTTTTGTCATGATTAGATTGGGGCGATGAGTTTTGGAGAGGAAGACCACAGAGGCAAAGTGTCATTCTAGTCACAACACACCAAGGGCACATACTAGCAATGAGACTTTCAGTGTTGACGTGAACCTTGATCACCTGGCTGAGGTAGTGCTTGTCAGATTCCTATTATAATTTTTAATTATAGATAAATAAAAAATAAAAATAATTTTTTAAAGGCCCACGGCAGGGTGAGGCCAGCTTGCAGACCCTTTGCATGGCAGACAGAGCACTGTTGGTAGGTGAGGCATTTCAGGTGGTCACTTGGGCAGGTCCAGCCTCAGCTTGAGGCATCAACATCCAACTTCGAATGTAATTCTCTCTCATACAATCCCGAGCAATTGAAGTCAGGCTGTAAGGGGGTGCTAGAGACCAGGAGAGGAGCCTTTTGCAATTTGCTGTATTTCCAGGATGAAAATGGCCTCTCGGAGAGTCTACAGCACCTTCAAGTAAATATTGGGCCATGGAAGTGATCAGAGGGGACTTGTGAGTGAAGAGCTTGACGTTCTTAACTCTACCTTCCCAAAAGAGTCCTGAGGTAAGAACTTGAGTTGACCAGTTCCAAATAACCTGAATTTGAAGAGAAGTGCCTGGGTGGGAAGAATGGGAAGTGTGAACAGGCAGCTAGCAGAGAAGTTAAGGTGAGAACCCTGACTATTCAAGCCTCTCCATCCACCTCAGGACCTCATAGAGGCAGAATGGACTGTGAAAGCCCCTCATTCACAGAGTGAACCCTAGCTCATGTCATCCAGCTGGATCTGAGGACAGAGCGAAGCCCAAGGCCCCAGCAAGAGCTGTACCTCGCCAGCCAAGTTCTTTCTCCTGGTCACTCCCATGCCTGTGGCTATCAAAAGTTGTGGCTCTAAAAAGGACATCAGAGGGGATCAGCCCCCACACCAACTGAGAAGGTTACCAGGGAAAATTTACCCTTACGATATAAACAATGAATAAACACTATCCAGCATGGCAGGAGAGAAATGGCAACTCTGCAAATAAAATAGAGAAATGGCATTGAGGCAAAAATATAGAGAGAGAACTGGAAATCTCATAAATAGAGGAAAAAAGAGCAATTATGCAAATAAGAAAGAAAGCGGAACTATGCAAATAAGAGAGCGAGAGAGACATACAGAGAGAGAGAGAGAGAGAGGACACTTCGTTGTTTGAGTCTGACAGTTGAAGTTTCCCATTAAAATGACAGTAAAGGACTAACAAGATTAGACAGGGTGTAAGAGAAGACCACAGCAGATTAAGACCACGTAGGAAGTTGAAGAAGATGGAGAGCAGGTGATTGAGCAGTAGGTGCCAGAGAAGAACAGAAACTGAAGAGTCAACCAGAGTAAAGTCCATTCACATCACAGAAGCCTGGAAAGACTCCGCAACTGGAGGCAACAGGCATGGCAGGTGGCACGCCAGATAGGGCTGCACAGTGGATTGGTTAAGAGTACACATGTGAAGTTAGACCCCTCCTGGTCCCCTCTCTGAGACTTACTATCTTTTAAGGTCAAATCCAGAGCCTCGGGTTCAGGACTTGAGGTACAAGTGAAGGCCCAGGTGAACTGCCAAAGGGAAAAAACGAGAGTTAAGGACAGTCTGTATCTGGAGCGTGGAACCCCCTCCACTTCTGTCCCCTGGGCTCTAGAAACTGACAGCCATCGGGTTATGAACATCCTACTCCAGCAGCCCAGTCAGGACACTGGAGGATCTTGCTGGAAAAGCAGATGGGCACAATTGCAGGGTCATGGCTGCAAAATTTAAGGGGACCCCCAAAAACTTAGTCATCAAGATGAATACTATTTTAAAAACTGAAAAATCCCTGATGGACAAAATATCAAACAAGGCCACTTTAAACAAGGACAGATTCTGACCCTGTACTTGCAATGCCCTGCTCTGCCTGCCTTCACCCTCAGCCAGGCTCTGTTCCAAAAAAACTTAATTTATTTATTAAAACAGGCAAACGGCTTGCTGTCCAAAGCTTGCCAGTTTGGTTTTTAAAAATACAACATGAAAATATTATTGATCTTGATTATTGATCTTGATTATTTTTGGTACCCTTCCTCCCTTAAATTTGGTACCCAAATTTAAAAAGCAAATGCCTCACTCTCCTCACCCTAGTCAAAAGCTGAGTGCACCCATTCGTCCTGAGCTGAGGCTCAACCGTAGACTGGGGAACCCTGTTCTTTCATTTGGAGATTCTATGGTCAACACCAGTCACCTGGGAATTCACCCAATACGAAAGGGAGGTCGACCGAGAAAAAGAAAACCAAATCAGAGACCCAACAATTGGTGGAATCAAGCCTCTGGCAACCCAGGACACTGGTTTATGGTTTCTTTTCTTAATGTAGGTCCTGTCCTGAACCCGAGGCTCTGGATTTGACCTTAAAAGATAGTAAGTCTCAGAGAGGGGACCAGGAGGGGTCTAACTTCACATGTGTACTCTTAACCAATCCACTGTGCAGCTCTATCTGGCATGCCACCTGCCATGCCTGTTGCCTCCAGTTGCGGAGTCTTTCCAGGCTTCTTGCACAGGTTCTCAATTCCTTCTCGCAATTCAGAAATTCTAAAAGATCTGAACATTGGGAGATTTCTTTCTTTTTTTTGGTAATGTTTTTGGCAGCAAAATCTGATCTGAACTAACCTACAGCTACCATCATCTTTATTTATCCACTTAGTGCGAACATTCTACTATCATGGCAGAAATAGCCATGCGTGTGACCTGGACCCGTTGGGAATGTTTTGTCGTATGTCATATAGATAACATATTATCTTACTAAAACAGGAATTCTGAACTTTGACACCATTCTGGCCCACAGATTTTGGATCAGAAATCGTGCATCAGTACTTAAATCTCCTTCACTGGGGACACATTAGCAATTCCTGAATTTTTCTTGGCATGTGTTATATTGCAAAATAGAATATGGCTGTCGACGGGGCCAAATTATGACTCTCATGGGCCCGAGGCATTTTGCCCTTCATGGGCCATTTCCTCCATTTTTAAAAAAAGTAAAAATTATATTTTATGACCACATTGGTATAAATTGCTGTTGTGCATTGGTATTGCATTGGAACATCCAGAAAAAAATTTGCTGATTTTAAAAGAAGTTAAATCTTTGCTTAAAGCATCATGGGCCCTAGGCTCTGTGCCTTCTGTGCCTAAGGAGAAATTGGCTCTGGTTGTCAGTGAGGGTATAATGGGGCTCAGATCAGGTCCCCGGAGACAAGTTTAGTAGGAGACACTTCCTGGAAAGTAAATTATTAGATTAGGAGCTGGTGAAGTGAAAGGACTAGGATTAAGTAGAAGTGGCAGAATAAAGGATCAAAAAATGTGAAGTGTTGCAGGTTGAATTATATGTTCCCACAAAGATATGTCGAAGCAGCTTTAACCTCTGTACCTGTGAATGTGAGCTCATTAGGAAATAGGGTCTTTACAATGAGTTCATACTAGATTAGGGCAGGCCCTACTCCAATGACTGATACCCTTAGAAGAAGAGGGACATTTGGACACAGACACACGCAGGAAAGACGACCATGTGAAGATGGAGGTAGAGATTGGGGTTATAAGCCAAGGAATGCCAAGGACTGTCCACTACCACCGGAAGCTGGGAGAAAGGCACAATACAGATTTTCCCTCTGGAACCACAAGAAGGAACCAACTCTGTTGACAATGCCTTGATTTCGGACTTCTGGTTTCCAGAATCGTGAGAGGATAAATTTGTTGTTTTGAGCCACCAGGTTTGAGATACTCTGTTACAGCAGCCACAGGAAAGAGAGTAAGAGCAGAGGGCAGGTAATTAAGAGCCGTTCAGTGGAACTCACTGCGTAGAACACGCTGATGTGGATGATGAGGTCTGCACGGTCTGGATCTTTCACTGGGTGTTGCGCTGGAACACCCAGAAAAAATCAAGACCTATTTCTGTAAAGAAAGCATATGAATCACACCTCAAAAGGAATCTGCTTCACTTCCCCCTGCCTGCCAAATACAGCTGTTGCTAGCAACTGAAGAAGCAATTTCACAACTGTTTCCCTATTTTCCATGCCGAATCAGTTCTTTGGTTGGGTCATGATGCACAATAATCCAATTCTCTCCTTTGGGTTCTGAAGGAGCCAAATGTTACAATGAAAATGACCTGTCTCAGTCCTCACCCAAAACTTCCTTCTCAACTTGGACCCCAATGGACACCAAAACCACAATTTTTAAAGGCCAGTGCAGTTTAAAGAACGGTTCAGAAAAGTCTGTCTTAGCTGAAGAAGCCTGGAAGTCAGAATGAGCCAAGGGGCCACCCCCATAACCTAGCCCCTGGGGCAAGAGCAGCAGGCGGGGCAGAGACTGGGTGCAAAAAGACTGATCTCACTAGGCGACACTAAAATCCTGCAGGTTTTCCCACACAATCTAAGGTGAAGGTGGTCTGCGAGCTGCCCAAGGCTGCCTTCCTGGAATAAAATGGCTTTTTACCTTTTCACACCCCTTTTCAGGCTGCAAGCAGAGATTTTGCAATGATGCTTCCTTTCTTCTCTCTTCAAAGGCTTCCTTTGCCAACATGTGATTTGCTACAGCCCATCTCCTTAGCTGCACCCCTTTCTCGGGATGGGTCCTGCTGGTGTCCCCTAATACTAAAATGTCAAGAGAACCTATTGATCGTAAGATGTGATTAATCCCCCTAACTGAGTTACTTAATTGTTTGGGTATTTTGTGGCATTCGACCGGAACTGAATTTTTGCCAAACTGGAAATATTTCTGATTTTTAATGGGTTCTGATTCATTTGCATTGACTATGCTCACAACTGATACATTATGTAAGTAATAAAAAAAATGGTTGTACGGATAGGATTTATCACCTTAGATGAAATTTACAATTAATAATAGATACTTTATTTTATCCATTCCAAATTCGATGGATTTACTAACAGCTTTGGAGGACAAAAGAACCCACTACACCACATTCAAGGCACCTATCAATGAAGGCATGGATCCTGATTTCATATACATAAAAGTATGAAAACCTATGCTATTTGAATTCCGGGCAATATGGTAGGGAGCTTTACCAGGAGACAAACACTGGGTTGAGTGCGAGGCATGCATTTCCTTATTTCATCCCCCTGCAAATCAGTGAGGTGGGTGCTATCATAAGACCCCATTTTACAGACGTAGAACCTGAGACTCAGAGAGGCTAATTTACTCGAAGTCACTCAGATGGTAGGTGGCAGAGCTGAAACTGAGCTTACATGTGTACCTGAGTAGTTAAAAAATTAGCTGCAACCAAGGGGCCAGCTAGCAATGGTCTGGTTTGGATTATCAGCAGAAACACCATAGCCATACCTGGAACCTTCCGGATTCAAATGCCGGGGTGGATTACCCACCTCGCCTTTTGACACTGATCAGTCTACCACAGAGCACTCTGTAATCCCACGGAACAACTGGAAATCCACCGACTTTAGATGTATGGACCGACTAGCAGTTCTTTGTAACCATCTGAAAAGTCAACAAAGCCCATACTTGCTAATACCGGTCCAGAACTGTAGGTAATACACTTAAATTTACTGTGTCTTTATAGCCCTGAAGAGTCATAAATTAGAGATAACAGTTTAAAAAATAATCAATCCCTCAACTCCATCTAATAAGTCAGTTGAACTCAAATACATTCCATTGGAATGACGCTCCCCTCAACAGACCCTGGAGGTGGCATTGAAACACGCTTACAAACAGCATCCAACTGAGTTTCAAGGACTAACCCTGGCTAATGACATCCTCTCCTATGAGACACACCCTGATACTCCATAAGTCTGGGGTGTCCACGAGGCGGGCTCCTGTCTCATAACCCCTCACGCTGCATTAGGGTTAGCACATGGAAGGATAAGGGGCAGCGGCTGAAGGAGAAAATGAACTTCGTCAACTGCCCTCACCCTGCTCCACAGCATCAGCTTTTCAGATAATCGTTATTTTGCTCTCGGAAGTCAAACCAAGGGGCTAATGAGTAAGTTTTGGGTCTTCAGGCAGCCTCGTCACCCTTTTTAGTAACGGACCCAAGAG
This sequence comes from Pteropus medius, assembly GCF_902729225.1. NCBI lineage: Eukaryota > Metazoa > Chordata > Mammalia > Chiroptera > Pteropodidae > Pteropus > Pteropus medius. The sequence goes on from NW_024340697.1 coordinate 2,230,582, forward strand.
ACCTGTTCGGGGGCCACTTAGGCAGTTGTTCTCAACTGTGGCTGAACGCTGAGATACACGGGGAGTCAGAAAGCCGCCATGCCCAGCTCCCACCCCCCGAGACTCTGATTTCATTGGTCTGGGGTTCAGCCTGGCAGCAGAACTTTTAAAAATTTGCTGCATGATTCTAATACATAGTCAAGGCTAAGAACCCCTGTTCTGAGGCCAGTGGGAGGGAGGTGGGCAGTTTTCCCAAGTTTAGCTTGATTTTATTATTATGCCATTTTCCACTTTCTTACAATACAATTATATTGGCTATCTCAACGGTTTACAAGTATCGAGTAGAAATGAACGTCAATTGCCATTCCGTACATGTCATTGGTCCTCTTGGCCTCATTCCTTATGAGCCATTGCAGTCATTTCGTAAAGCACCATCAAACTTCAGCACAGAATTAATTTACTTTCAAGATCTATAATGGGCATTAAGTGGATACAAAAATTAACCAAAAAAATCCTTAAATATACATTAAATGGTGGTAAAAATGACGGTAAGAAGTTTAATGAGCACTAAGTGAGCGTGGAAAAATATAAGGAAAAATTTGGATGAGCTCTTGAAATCTGACTTATCAATTGTTCCTGGATCTTATTGAATTTTCTAGAAAACATATCATTTTTTAAAATTATAAAGTTTGTTTTTCGATCTGCCAGTTCTCGACAATAACAAAAACTGACCATCTGCTATGCCTAAACGCTAGAGAATATAATTTTAGAAATAGTAACTTGTTACTTTAAAACCCCTAACAAGAAAAGCAATAATTAAAGTTGAACATTAAGCTCCTTGTAGTATATTAATTTCAGGCCTAGGCACCAGCACATGACTCATGTACATGAGGGAACAGAGTTTATCCTTTTCTGTAGAAACGCCTCTCACCTGCTTCACCTCCAACCTGTTGCTTCTAGAAGAGAATACTATTTCTGGCAGGATCAGAAAGGAACATTCCAGCTCAATTCCTGACTTGGAATTTGCTTCGTTTCCTGTCCAAAAAAATAAGACCACTGCATTTGGTTTTCAAAATTTCCTGTACACCAGGCCACTTTACCTACATTTAGAGTTGCTACAGTACTTCTCCTTTTTATCTTAATTTGCCCATTCGTCACTTTCTCTGTTCACACCACTTGCCATCAAACTGTATTTCAGGATCAGAAATCATATATTTTGTTGGAAAGCTTCATTAAAAGAATAGAAGCTACTTACCACTTTTCTGTTGTCAGTTTTTCTCATTTCTCAGTCCATAGCCTGCATGCAGCACTGCAGAGTGGTACCCTCTGTGCAGTGGGTACAAACGGCGAAGAGAAACTGGCTAACTTCCTGAAATTGATCACTTTACCATCAGTGGAACGTAGCATGTGGTTTGCAGAAGTTTATGTGACGAGAAGGGAACTTGTGATTTCTTAACTGTTTCCAAATCATCTATTCATTGTGCTTTAAAATTTCAAAACTAAAATTAGGGGCAGAAAAGCCATTTATAAAATGATTTAAATATAACCCGAGCCAGACATATATGGTGTATTTTTGTGAGTTTGCATATATTCATGTGTATGTATATGTGCGGGTGGATGTGACTGAGGCTGTAAGGATCTTCCCCAAAATGTTAATGGTAGTCAGTTCTGCAGTGCAAGATTGGGGAAAAATGAGGGAGAGATTTAGAATTCAATTTCGAATTGCCCAAACTCATCTTTTGTTATAGAATTCACAGATGTAGTTAAATAACATTTGTATTGCTTCACCTTTGTTCCAGACATTTCCAAGACAGCGCACAGCAAGGTGGGTGTGGGTCCCTCACCAGGCTGTGGCCACAGAGAGGGCATCTTTCTCCTGGGTGTCCCTATATCTCAGCCAGCACCTGGCGCAGAGTATAAGCTCCATAAACATTTGTTGAATGAATGAGCGAGTGAATGGATGACCGTGAGCGTTCATGAGGCAGGAAAATTTAATTCCCTGATTTGGCCTGATAAGCGCATTGGATTATAAACTCTCAGGGAGAGGGCCTCGAGGTTTAACCAAGAGCAGAGATCAGCAAAGGGCAGGCAGTGGGCCAAGTCTAGCCCGTGGGTGAAGAACTTTTATAGAGGAACCTTTGCAATTGATCTAATGACGAAGAACACTAACTTTAAACTCCACCCTGGCAAAACGTTACCATCCCCCAAAGAATCCATCCTTCTCATTATTAGACGTATATTACACAGAACTGTGCTCATTATATTTTGAATGTTATCAATTAAATAATTGTGCAATTTGTTTTTCTTTTATTATGTAAGTACCTATATAATGTCCTCAATTTGCCTCTTGGCCCGCAAAGCCTAAAATATTTACTTTATAAAAAACATTTGCTCACCCCTGGCCCAAAGAATCGTTTGGAATGGAATAGAATATGCTTCATCTTGCCTTACGCTCCTGGATTTGGAGGAAAACACATCGGGGACAGGGGTGGGAAGGGGGTGACATTTACACACATACACACATTATTATTACTATTACTTTCTCTCAAGCCTAGGATCTCCCTCCCTTGTATAACCTCTCTCTGTGACAACATACAGTGGTTGGAAAATCTTTTTCCTTTTTTTACGCCTACAGCACCTGGTCTTCCTAGGTGGTCTCCCCTCCAAGTACTAACCAGGCCCAACGCTGCTTAGCTTCCGAGATCAGATGGGATCGGGCACGTTCAGGGTAACATGGCCATAGACTGGAAAACCTTGCTATGAAGGAATGCCTTTCAGAACTCATCTCTGTGGGTGGCCATTCCTAAACTGATCTCTAATGAGTGGTCCCTCTGGCGATTCAAGGCCTGGCATCAGGGAACCATGACAGCAGGGAATACAGCGTGTGGCTTCATGGGCTTACCCAAGCCTTCGCCACAGTGAGCTCAAGGATTCATGTGGCTACCACCCAGTCTGTTGCTTTCCCATGAAATGTTTGCTCAGAAATAAAGTTTAAAAAGCTAAGTAAAAGTGACTGCCAGAAGCATACTGAGGAACATACCTTTAGGCTGGAGCACTGGTCGGCTTTTCTAGAAAAGTCAAACCCATATGCTCTGGCTTCTAGGATATAATGTGTCATCCAACTATAGACCAGTTACTTGGGAACTCATAAAGCCTGGCACATGCTACTAAGGTTATACTTGCAAACAGTCTAGTGCCCAGGCCAGGCAAACTCATAAAAAAGACGTACTGATCCGAATCAAATGAGCCTTCCCATGTTTTTCCACACAACCAGTAACCATGAAAGATAAAAATGGAAACAAAATCAATACCAGGGCAGGACTGTCACTGCAAACCAGAAGTGTAGTCCCCCAAGGCAAGTGGTCAGAGGCTCCAGTCCTCTGCCTGAGCCCAGAGACTGGCCCTCAGTGGGCAGGCCTGCTGTCCCACCCTTCCCCGCGAAGGCACAAAGCTCTTGGGCATCTCTTTCCTTGCTTTTCCCTTTGCCACCCACGCTGATACAGATCTTTATTTCAAAATGGAGACGATCTGTCATTAATCATCCCTTCCAGGCAGCATGGATGTTCCAGACACACAAGTCACCAGCTGGAGCAGATGAACCTCTCTGAGCCTCAGTTTTCTCATCTCTCAAATGGGGAGAAGAATTACAGCCTCACCCTCCTATTATAGCTTTGAGGATTATACGTATGTATTCGTGTGTGTGGAACCCTTAGGACAGTCTGCGGCATAGATTACGCACTTGACGAGTAGAGCTGGTATTACTATTACTACTCTTGTTGTCGGGGGGCTTCACTCATCTCTGAGCTGTTGCCCAAAGTAGGCCAGGAGAACCACTCTCGTGGCACTGGCCACAACCCTTTCCTGTGGTGTCGATGAGTGCCACAGCACCCCCGGGCCAGCAGGTGACTTCTTTGCGTCAAGGCTGTGGCGAAGTGCCACGTGTAGAAATACCATGGGGCCCTGAAAATGCCCCAAGACCTAGAACGACACCAGGTGCTGGAAATCAGTTGTTCATCAAAAAAAAACAAAAACAAAAACACAGCACTGAATATAAAAACGGCTCAAGTGGAAGGAGTCACATAAAAGAAACATTTTTAAGCAAAGGATTTGGATGAGAAAGTACACAGATTCCTTTACACAAGGCCAGAGCTGATGTGAGCCCATGCTGGTTTTAAATTGATGTGCGGGGCTCCTGAGGGGACAGCAAGCTGCCCTTCCCTGGTGAGCACAGACACAGGTGAGATAGGTGGCAGGACTCAGCCGCAGGTAGCAGCTATTGTTGATCTCCTTCCCCACCTTCCCTTCCTCCCTGACTCCTGGGTGCCGTCACCCACTCTTCCTGAACCCGCTCAGTCTTCATAGTCACCCTGCCTCACACCTACTCCATTATACTCATTCCCAACTGCAGCCAGTTCTTCTCCATTTGTACCATTATTTCTCATTTCAAACAAAGCTTAATGTGCTAGTCTGTACATGCCTCAGTGCCCACCAGAAAGTGGCAGCCCTCTGGAGGAACGAGTTAACTAAAGGTACTCTGCCTCTGGTCTGCGTTGCCCCAAATCAGGGCACAGAGCCAGGTAAGAAGGAGGGCTGGGTTACAGCCTCACTTGGTCATATGGCCAACTTCCCTTCAGTGGTGGCCAACCTATGTAACCATACATGGTGGCCCAGCTAAACCGAACAAGCTCATTTCATCATGGTGAATGGGACTGACTCCTTCCAACAGCACGTCTGACTGCACAAGGACAAGGCCAAGTTCCCTGCAGTCCTCTGCAAATTCCCTTTTTGAGTCAGGACCAGGTTGCAGAGCAATTACCTGAAAACCTGGGTCTTTCCATCAGTTGCAACCCATTCCTATGTTTCCCGAGGTTGGTATCTCCCAAATAAGGGACCAAGACACCACACCAAAAAGCCATAGCGATTTAGAGCTCGGATGGCCCCGTTAGTCTACAGATGAAGAAACTGAAGCCAAAGGTCAAAAGTGCAACAGAGGTAGAAAAAAGCGTGGGAACTGTCACGCTGCCCTTCCTCTGTGCTGTTCTCTCAACTTCTCCCTTCACTGATGCCCTAAGCGAAACGCCAAGCATATTGAATATTCAATCAGCATTTTGAGAAGAGGATGAGGGTGGGTTTTCTGGATCCCATCAACTTTTTGTTCTTCCTCCCTATGTCTTTTGCTAAAATCTCATGTAATCGTCTCTTCAGGATGGACTGCATATATGCGGACATTCATTCCTGCTGCTCCAAGTCACTAGAGCAAATTTAGGTGTTGATAGATGTTCCCAGACCAAATGAACTGATGCGGCAGAGAAAGTTTGTAAGGCGTTTAGCAATGGGAGTGCACCCACTCGAGATGGCTGCGTCCTCCTCCCCCACCGCGTTGGGACGTGGGCTAGGAGGCAGTCCTGCTTCAGGGAAGGGTTAGCTTGGAAGAACTGAAGAAAAGGGAGTGGTTTCAAAAGCTGTAGCCCAACTCTAAATGCATGAAATACATGAAAAAAAAAAACCCCACATAAAACAATATTTCCTTTCCCTGGACAATATTAAATTTATCCAGCCTGGAGAGGATGAGATGGTCAGAGAGAAGCGCAATAGAGCGAGATGCTGATTGGGTGTCAGACAAGGGGGTTGGACTGTGGTAAATTCAGGGGCAGAGGAAATTTAGAACCCCCAGATAAGTTTTGGGAATCAGGAGTAGAAGGAGCCTCCTCTTCCTACCCCATCTGGAATCATGGGAAGAGGTAGTGTCTTGAATTTTCTTCACTACCATGCCGTGAGAGGAGTATAAGGCATTGAGGCTAAGAGGGCCTGAGACAACTGCCCTGGTTTTCTCTGAGTCCCAGAATATCAAGAAAAGAAATGCTTCTGAGAAGAGAGTGAAAATTGGCTAAGAGACTGGGAGTGTTTCAAGGTCAGGTTGAAGGGACCAGTGGATGACAATGTGAACTAACGGGCCACAGATGAATGAGATGGTTGATGAAGCAAGACTAACCTGTGTGATTGTTCCATTGCGCCTGCAGTCAAATGGAAATCTTTTTTTTTTATAGCTTGTAAAGCTTTAAGCATTAGCCATCCTTATCAGTGCTTAAACACCCGAGTGGAACAGAAAGTCTTTACAAAGATACAATAGCGCTTGGCCAAAAATAGAGTTTACATAAGGGGGAAGGCTAGAATAAACCATGTGGCACTGGTTTGGAATTAGAGGCATCAGTATGAACCCATATTTGGCTTAATATAGATGCCGATAGATGAATATAAAAATAATTTTGCTAATAACAAGTACCCCTGTTATGTCAAGAATGGCATTTCACGTCTGTGACTCTTCCTCTTCAAATCCCATACACCCAGTCTAATCATGAGACAATCATTAGAAAAACCTAAAATGAGAGGCATGGTACAAAATACATGACTAGTACTTTTCGAAACTGTCAAGGTCATCAAAAACAGGAAAAATCCAAGTGACTCGCAGCTCATAGGAACCTAAGGAGACATGATAACTACTTGTAATGTGATATTCTAAACTTTAAGGGAAAAGTAATGAAAACTGAATAAAGTATGGAGTTTAATTGGTAATAATATATCGATATTGGTTCATTAATTGTGACAAATTTATCATTGTAATATAGACGCTAACAATAGGGAAAGCTGGGTGAGGGGTATAAAGGAACTCTGTTCTGTCTTCGCAACTTTTCTGTAAATCTAAAACTATTCTAAAACAAAAGGTTAATTTAAATACTTAAAATAAAATAAATGACTATTGTGCATCAAAAAAGGGTTCTATGGAAAATAATCTCAGATGATGATCTGATCATAAATTCCTAACTAGGCAGGTCCTGGTGGGTGGTCACACTCCAGGCCTATAACTTCTTTAGTGAAAGGTTTTAAACTGGCCCATCCATTGTTCTTGTGCATCCAGGTTAACCCATCTTTGAGATACCAGAAGTAATACCCGTGGAAGGGGGTATCAACCCTCAAGAGAGCACTCTATCTTGTTAACTGTCCTGTAATCCAATCTCTGTCTTGCTTTCTCCCACCTTCATGTAATCTTCCTTATGTCACCTCAATCTCAGACACATAGAAGAAGCTGCAAAAGTGTTACTCTCAGGAGCATTTGAGGTCTTGCTCCCTGGTATATGTCCTCAGTCTGGCTCAAATAAACTCATAAAAATTCTCTACAGGTTTGGATGGTCTTACATCAACACTATGTAAAATGAAAAAGGTTAAGATTCTCTCTATATGTATATGTATGCAAATATATGTAGAATAAAATGTGAATGTCCTTGCTTAAAACAAAAGAGAGGCAAAATGAGCTTTTTCCAAAGAGGAGCAAAGGCAGAAGGTGTAGCCATTCATAAAGTGTTCAGAGAGCAACAAACACAATGAAGATGGCCATCTTGGCCATCACTGTAGTCCTAGTTCCTTGCACAGGGCCTGGTCTACAATAACGACTATGAAAATTCACTGTTGAATGAGGATGGTGGAAGTAGAGCTGTCAAAGGAGCCAGAGGAAGAGTAATCTGAGGAAGGGAAAAATCAGAACTAAACAGTATGGCAAAGTTTAGGGGGAAGAAGCTGGTTTTTCTAGAATTCCACTCTCAACACCTCACCACCACTTCACCCCACCGCACGCCCCCTTACAAAAGTTCTTCGGATTTCCGATTGCCTTCAGGATAAATTCTAACTTTCTTAAGATTACAAACAAGACACTTTCTGATGAGCTCTGAGTTCCGTCTCCCTTCCCAGCTCTTCGAAAATCGAGTCCCCATTCTGTCCCAGCACTCCAGTCTTTAAAAGCCATTTGCATTTCCCCTTCCAAGTCTCACTCATGCACACCTCTGGGCACATGCTCACGCAGTCCCGATATGACCTCTCTGCCAAAACTTGGCTACCTCTTAGGATTCCTCCAAAACTGAGTTTGGACTTCATCAACTCTGAGATGCCCAATCTGAACCAGCCCTGCTCCTGGCTAAATTGGGCCTCCAGCTTTGTGTCCCCCAAGGGCCAAGTTATCCTCTGCTTCCCTCTTTCAAAACTCTTATTGACTGGTGTGTGCCCCACTCTGGACTGGGGGCTCCTTGAGGGCAGACACTTTAGCATTTGATTCCCATGCATTCACCAAGTGGCTGTGGGATAGAAGCTCAGTAATTGTTTTGGGATTAATGGGAGGGAGGGATGGAGAGAGAAGGAAGGAGAGTGGGAGGAGAAGAAAGGAAGTATTGCATAGCCACAGCTGACCCTTAAGGCAGAGCTGACCAGGCGTTTCCTTTATTAACTTATTTACCTCTCCTAGGAATTCTAAGATGGAGGGACTGTGGTTATTCCCATTTTTCATGGGAGGAAACTAAAGTACAAAGAGGTTAAAACAGTCAGGTTACTCTGGCTCCAGTGTTGTACTCCTGACCACTATCCAATATTCCAACAATAGAAAGGATCACAGGGACCTATAAAAGGTCACTTACTTTAGCAAAGAGAAGGTTACTGGTGGCATTCAAGAGAGTAGTTTTGACAGCGTGGTAGAAAAGCCAGTTTATATGAAGTTAAACAGTAATGAGGTATGAAATCAGACATGCTCGTCCTCAACTAAGCGCCAACCCCAAGACTTCGGGATTAACTTTCCTGAATGACTCCACTGAATACCATTATCTTGGCTCAAATCACCACTCTAAGCAAGGGCCATGAGCTAGGATACAAGTTTCCCTGCAGTCTACATCCAATTTTTTTCCAACTTTTCCTCTTAATATTCTTGGACCTCGCTCCTGCCCTTCAGTTGACATGACTGGCCTTTGCTCCTTGAGAATGCCCTGAGCTGTTTCCTACTCTGCCGTCTTCCCCATGCTTCCTAAAGAGAGCTCTGCTCGCCCCACCTTTGCACAGGAGCTTGCATTCTGTCATCTGGTGGGAGTCTTTTGGTCATGAGCATTTGGGACACAGCTGTTAGCATCCTGCCCTTCTCAATTGACACCCAATTTGCCAGGCCCACCCAGCAGATGTGAGTTCTCGGTTCCCAGGCCCCTCTATGCCTCTCGTGGCATTTGACCTCCTCTGTGTCAGGCACCCATCTAAGGCTCTACCCGTAAACATTTCACACTTATCTTTGGTGGTTCTTATAATCTGTTTTTAGAGGAGGAAGCAGGCTTGCAAAGGTTCAGTAATTTGCCCAAATCGAACCAAAAGCTCTACTGAACTTGTCACATTTTCATGAGTCCATCTTACATTTTCTACCAGACCATCAACCTTTTGAATCCAAGGGCTGTTTTATTAATCCACCTCGGTCCCGTGCACTTATCAGTAGATAAATACTTGTGAAAATGAAAGGGAGATACAAAGTATGATGTTGGTAGACTTAAGGGAAGTTTTTTACATGTAAATTTTTTCTGATTATAATATCATTACATAGTTCTAAACATTCAAATGCAGGACCTTATAAGATGAAAGCCCTCCAAATTTCACTCTTCAAGGTAACCATTATTAAGATACAATTACAAACAGAATTCTCGATAAAATGGAATCACTCGATATGTACTATTCTGCACTATTTTTTCTACCTAGCACTCTGTTTTGGATCTGTAGATCCTGTCTTATTCTTTTTTTTGTTTTGTTTGAAATGGCTATTCTGTATACATTGTAGGGATGTCGTGTTTTATTTCATGAATCTCCTATTGATTGATATTTGAGTTTGCCCTAACTTTTTGAAATTATAAACAATGCCACGACAAACATCTTTGGAGGGAAAATAATTTTAAAAGAAGTGTGTTCACACGAGGAGAAACACTAGCAGTGGAAGAGAGTAACCATAAAACAGATGGGGTATATCCCAAGTAGGCAAAACGGAGTGATCCAAGAGCAGGGTTGGGTAGGGTTTTAACTTTCAAAGAGGAAGGGACATCTACAGGAGGGCCACCTGTCCTTGTGGTATAGGATAGGCTTCTTGGTGGATATGCTCTTTGGGGTAAGAATCTTGATTTTGTGAAATTGTGCAGAGGATGGTGACATAAAACATATTTTAATGTTGAGGGGAAGGGATTTGGAGAGGTGCAGTTGGGGGCCTCCAATTTCTCTGTGATGTAGAAGGTGAGGCTGTGTCCTGGGGGACAGAGTGCCTGAATGAGGGGTATCAATATCAGAGTCTGAAAATGTGAGGGAAGATTTTGGGGACAGCTACACAAATCGACTACACAAGGGCACTCTGAAAGCCCAAGGACAATGTGTCAGGTTGGAGGCCCAGGGCTCGGCATAGAGAGGGAGACTCCATGAAGTCTTTATTTGATTCCTCACAATCCCAAGGGTCCCTCTCCCCTCGCCTCAACCCAACGTGCTTTCTTTCCCCAATTCTTTTAAATCTCTTTCCCAAATCTCCATATACCTCAAAATGATGCTTTTAGAGTTGGAGATAAACACTTTTGTTGTTTCCTTTCTGCACCCGCACCCCAAGAGACTTCAGAAACGCGGTCAGGGTCAGAAATGACTTCCGGAAGATGCAGCCGAGGGCAAAGGAGTTAATAATCATCCTGCCACCAGGTGGCGCTCCCCGCCCAGTATTTCGGATTTTCTGAGGTTGCAGACCCGTCAACGGATAGGATAAAATAAGTATAAAATTTTAAATAGCTGTAAAGGTTAATAAAATCTACACATGTATTAAAGCTTTATTTCAGGTTTGGGGAAGTTTCAGTTAGGGTAACCCAAGTTTCCAAATAAAAAACATTTTTACTCATAATTTGCCCTATGGGTCTCGAAGTGTTAAAGATTTAAGAAAAGCAAATACCATGAAACAATATGCTTTTGCTCTCCCATTTGGAAACAGAATTTTAACTAAGTAATGAGCTAGAGAAGGGTCAGTTTCATAAAGTTATAAATGATGTGAAATAAAGCCCAGACTTCCCATGTATATTCTATATCTAGTTACCGAGTTAGGTTTTGAGAAAACAAAACAAAATTATATAAGTTGGAAAATGTTCAGATAACTGAACATATATTTAACATACCTGGTATGACTCTCAGTCGACCAAACGCAATATACAGAAAGATGACTTTGTTTTCTGTGACTCAGTTTCTTTTGTCTTTGAGCTTTCAGCTCACCTGACCGTCCCGAAGCTGGATTTGATACAGTGACAAGCCAGGTGTGTGTGTGTGTGTGTGTGTGTGTTCATGCATGCACAATCCATTCCTTAATTATTTTCCACGTAAAGCTGGTAGGTTCTCTCTCTTCTCAGAACCAACAGACCTCCACAACCTTCCTATTTCTGTTCTTCCCTGCCCTCCTCGCTTCTCTCTCCAAAATGCATGGCTTTGCCCTTCCTGGAGACCCAGCTGTCCTTAAGCAACGTTAGCTCCACAAACACCCCTGCGATCTCATTAGGCCTTTAGAAGATAAAATCCAAATAACTCGCCCCGCAATTGTCCCCAAAGCAATGCGCACAGAGCCTGGGGTCAGCTCGAATGGGAACAAAGGAAAACACATGATATCTCAAAGAGTACTCTGCCTCTCAGTGTCAACTCAACGCCTAACGATAGAAATATAAATTGTGTCTAGGGCAGGGTTTTGCAAAGGTTTGTGTTTAGATCACTTGCCTGGGGATCATCTGGTTCTTGTTGAAAATGCAGCTGTCAGGACTCAAATATATCGACCCAGGAGCTCAGGGCAGGGCCAATGAAGCCCCCAAAGGCTGAGAACCACTCAGTAGAGCAAAAGTTCTCAAAGTATGGTTCAGCATCCTTCAGCAGCTTCAGCATCCCCTGGGTCCAGCTTGTTAGAGATGCAAATCCTAAGGCTCCAATTCCAGACCTACTGAGTCAGAATCTGAGTTTTAACAAGCCCCTCAGGTGACATTCATGCATGCTCAAGCCTGAGAAGCACTTGCAATAGAGCCATGAATCTAAAGCGGTGATTCTCAACGTTGCCTGCATATTGGAATCACCTGTGAGCTGTAAAAATCCAAAAACCCAGGCTACGTATACCCCAGACCAATTTAATCAGAATCTGTATGGGTGGGGCCCAGGCATGGGGATGTTTAAAGCTCCCCAGGTAATTTCAAGGTTCGACCAAGGTTAAGAACTGCTGTAAAAGGTGGGAGAGTTGATCTCTGAATCTCTGAGACTGTCTCACAGTAAATATATTTTCCCTTCTGGGATAGCCTGGTTTTATCCCCAGCCCAAGAATCTCTGTGGTTGCAACCCTTCTTCTTGATGGAACAGAGCTTTCTTCCACCTGTGTGTTTGCATGGATTAAAGACAAATGTAAGATCTGCAACCATAAAAGTTCTTGAAGAAAACAAGGAAAAAGCTCCTTGATATTGGTCTCGCCGATGATGGTTTTTGTTTTGTTTTGTTTCGTTTTTGTTTTTGTTTTTGTTTTTGATCTGATACCAAAAGCATAGGCAACAAAAGCAAAAACGAACGAGTGGAACTACATTGTACTTATAGCTTCTGCACAGCAAAGGGAAACCATCAACAAAATGAAAAAGCAACCTACTGAATGGAGGAAAATACCTGCAAACCACATATCTGATTACAGATTAATAGCCAAAATAGATAAGGAACTCATACAGCTCAATAGCAAAAACAAACAAAACAACCGAAACCCAAATAAAGAATGGGCACAGGAACTGAATAGACATTTTTCCAAAGAAGACATACAAACGGCCAGCAAATATATAAAAAGGTGCTGGACATTGCTAATCATCAGAGAAATGTAAATCAAAACCACAATGAGATATCGCCTCCCACCTGTTAGGATGGCTATTATCCAAAAGAGAAGAGGTAACAAGTGTTGGCGAGGATGTGGAGAAAAGAGAACCCTCTTGCATTGTTGCTGGGGGTGTGAATTGGCACAGACATCGGGGGAAACAGTACGGAACAGTATGGAGTTTCCTCAAAAAATTAAAACTAGAACTACCATACGATCCAGCAATCTCAGTATGGGTTATATTTCCAAAAGAAATGAAATCCGGATCTCGTAGAGATAGATGCACTCTTGCAAGCATTATTCACAATAGCCAAGATATATGGAAACAATCTAAGTGTCTATGAATGACTGAATGAATGAATGAATGAAAAATGTGACTATATGTATATATAATGAAATATTATTCAACCATAAAAAAGAAGGAAATGCTGCCATTCGCAACAACATGGATGAAACTAGAGGGCATTATGCTAAGCGAAATAAGTCAGACAAAGACAAATACTGTATGATCTCACTTACATGTGGAATCCAAGAAAGTCAAACTCATAGAACCAGAGAGTAGAACGGTAGTTAGTAGGGGCTGGAGGAAAGCGCTGAGGAAAATGGGGAGATGTTGGTCCAAGGGTACACACTTTCAGTTATAAAATGAAGAAATTCTGAAGCTCTAAAGTATGACATGGTGATTATAGTTAATAATATTCTATCGTATACTTGAAAGTTGGTAAGATAGTAGATCTTAAGGATTCTCACCGCTCCCCCCGCCCCCCAAAAAAATGGTAACTACATTGGATGCATTAATTAACTTGATTGTGGTCATCATTTCACGATGTGTACGTATATGAAACCATCATGTTGTACGCCTTAAATATATATAATTTTTATCTGCCAATTATACCTCAATAAAGCTGGGGGGGGAGAAAAAATGAAAATCAGTAGTCTAGAGTAATATATATCCACTGAATGCCCACTGGCATAAAAAAACAATTAATAGAAACAATTAAGATTCTCTTTACACTAAATCATACTTGTTATGTTTCTTAAATGAAATCTAATTAGTTGTAACATTTTCATTTGTTCATGGGCACTAACTGCTTGGATAAAAATATAAAGTAACAATTGTACTTGACTTTAATAAAATCATGACATTGTGAATCCATCAAGTATCTTGAAAATAAGAGTACGACCCCAGTTCTGATGTATGAGTTTGTAAATTGCACATTTTTCTATTTGAATGTCCACAATGTTCAACCATATGTGGTTCTTTTAAATCTATTTATTGAAGGTAAGTATATTTAAGGCAGTCACTAGTACCAAATCAGTTATATATAGGTTTCATCTCCTCAACTACCAAATTGGTTTAAAGACTTAGCTATTAGCAGTGTTTCTCAAATTCTAATGTGCATAGGAATCACCAAGGAACCTTGGGTGTTTGCTCACATGAAGATTCTGATTCAGTAGGTTGGGGGAGGGACCGAGGTTCTGCATTTCGAAATCCCCAGAGAGTGCTGATACTGCCAGTCTGGGGGTCACACTCTATAATAAGAACTCTACACACTGACTGGGGTTCCGCACCTCCCAACCTTCTACGCTCCGAATTTAGCCTTTCCCCCTGCCAAAAAAGCTCATTCTCAGGTCCTTAGGAACTTCTATTTCTCTAAATTAAATGGGTACTTTGCAATCCTCATCTTCATCTGATGTGACACTGTCCTCATCATCCTTGCTTCCTGGACTTCTTAGACACTGCTCTCCTGGTTTTTCTTCTATCTCTGTCTCTCTCTATCTCATTTTCCCTTTCAGGCTCATCTTCTACCAGCTGTGAAAGGTTCGAATTATTCAAAGCTCCATTCCCATCTTTTCCTTTTACTCCATACCCTCAACTAGGTTCTCAACTAGGAGGCAATGTATATTGTCCCCTAAGGGACATTTGGCATGAATTTTGGTTGTCATAACTTGGGGGGAGATGCCCCTGGCACCTAGTGGGTAGAGGCCAGGGATGCTGCTAAACATCCTACAGTGCTCAGGATTAGGCCCTCCCGCCTCGCCTCCCACCACCACCACAGCCTCCACTCCCAGCCCCAACGGAAGAATTTCTGCCCTAAAGTCAACACTGCTGAGGCTGAGAAATTCTAGCCTAGGGCAGTCCTTCTCAAGCCTAGGGATTACCTGGGTCTCTGATTAAAATTCAGATTCTGATTTAGCAGGTATGAAGAAGGCCCGAGATTCCACATTTCTAATGAACTCCCAAGAGATGCCGATGTTACTGGTCCACGGACCACGGTTTGAATAGCAAGGCCCTAGGCTACATCGTCCCTGTCCGCGGTATCCATGATTGTCATTGCCACAGAAGACTTCAACTACATAGCTCTAACTTAGCTCTCTTCCTTGAGCTCCACAGACTATAGCCAACTACTAAGTCAGCATCTCCAATTTGGGTACTGGAAACCTCCCAAATCGAATATGACTAAGTCACACTCATGATTTCCCAGCCCCATATATGGTCTTCTTTCAGTGTTGTGTTGTTCGGTTAACTCATTTTTTACATCTCAGCTCGAGTGGCCTTCCTTAGGCAGCCTGCCCCTCCCACTTCCCAATTTGACTCAGTTCTCTGAGTTATAACAAGAATTATATAATCTTATAGGACGCTCTTCCTTTGTTTTAAAGCACTTTGGTCTCCCTCAATGTGATTATCCGATTAATGGTTTCTGGATAAGCTCTGAGAGAACGGGGAACACATCTATTACTGCTTACCAGTGTCTCCTCAGCCCCTAGCGCCATGCCTGGTCCATGGTGGGCATACAATTAATATTTACTGACTGACTGAATAAAATGAATGAATGAATGAATGAATACAATTGACAGCTTCTAAATACTGCATCTACATAACGCAGAATGCAAATTCCATGTCTACATTCTATACTATCTTATAAATGGTTAAAGGAAATTATGGAACCCAATCAATACTGATGAGTCTTAGAAATGATATCTTTAATGCCCCCTGAAGGTCAGGACTTTCTATCCCCTGTAAGGTAGATACATAAGAATGGAAAGTCTCTAAGTTTTGGTCTTTGGCTCTAAAAAGAAGAGCCTTCCTCATTTCAGGAATCCAAGCATGGCATGATGTTTTGCAGACTAATTTATTGATAGCGATCATTTGATTGAGATCCTACTCATTTATTGTTGATTCAGAAGTGTTCTTTAGAGGGATTTTTCTTCTTCTTACATCTTGACATCGATTCCTGAAATGGGGAAGAATGGAGACTTGTTCCTTTTTTCTTAGGGAGAGCCAAACTCTGCTCATCACATTCTTGAAAGAAAGCACTTTATACTTTTATATATAAACCTTGATATGGTCTCTCTCAACAGAGTTTTAAAATGAAATTTCATGAAAACAGGCTATATCAGGACAAATATAAACTCATGTGTGAAAATGGAGACCAATTATAATATCAGGAGAAGAGGGGATGAGTAAGAACGGGAAGAACACAATTCTGATTCTTAGCGGTTAAGAACCATCACACAGCTTTATGCAAACCAACATTTGGCAATACTTCATGGATTTTCTTCTTACAGGATCATAAGAAAAAGCAGAACTATGGAAACATGGGAACTTGGATTAACAAAAAGGGACTTTCCTCAGATAAATTTTAAGCAGGAAATGCTCAATGTTCTCATGGTAGAGAGAATATTATGGAAAATAAAAATTATATTTTTTAAAAAGCCTACAAAAATGAGCTCTGGGTATCTGAGACATTTCCAGAAAGTTCAATGGGCTTAAATCCAAAGAAAACAAGAGTAGACCAAACAGTGACTGAGAATATGTAATGAATGGAAGAGCTAACAAAATGAGTGTCACTCTTTAAATAAAAAAAAAATATTTTACATATAAATTTAATACATAAAACATTGAGCAAAAACTTTATACAAAGCAGAAATGGTTAGGAGAAAATTCCCAGATACTGTAGGCTAAAAGAAAAAGATCGAAAACATTCACTGTATGTGGAACACACATGTGTGTATGTGTATATATATATATATATACATATATATGTGTGTGTGTGTATATATATGTATATATATATAAATGTAGTACAGCAAGTGAGCATTCCATCATCTCCGAGGAGCAGGCAGGAAATGCTCAAGCATCATGCCCACCCAGCCACAGTTTTCATGAACTCACGGTTTAGTAGGATGAAAAAGCCTAACCCTCAAACTACCAAGTTACTGCCGGCTTTATGCGAGAGAGAGAGACAGAGAGAGAGAGACTAAAAAAGATTCCATTGCTACTTAAACCACAGCTTAACCTTGGAGGCCATGTTCTATGAAAAGAAGAAATGTGTCGTGTTTCATATGTCATAAGGAAAAAAGGGCTGCTCGCTTAGTTAACTCGGGATCTATATCTGCACGCACACAGGAAAATGCACGGCCAGGTGCATTGAGACACCGAGCAAAGGCAATGGAAATAAGTGATAGAAACAAAGATTTGATAGTATATGGTGTTCAGCCATTTTTTATATTGACTTCTCATCAATAAAAACATTTACCATACACTCATACTTATATCTGTATCGATACACAGGGTATATGATAAAGTAGCTACAAACACACTTTTTAAAAGGTGACTATATCTATTCTTGTATTTCCTCCCCGTACCCCTGTTAGGAGACTCGGCCAAGGGTCTCCATAGCAGAACGTTAACATCCACGAGGTTCCACTAGGTGGTACTATGCTCCATATACATAGAACCACAGTTAGAATTTAATTCAGACACTAGGAAAATTACACTAAAGAAATCCTTTAAACCAGATATGTAAGTAGGACTTAGGGGAATGGGACTGTGAATCAGTTGGCTACCTGCCCCTGTGTCTACCTAAAGCCGCCCAGTGTACTTGTCCAAGTCATTTTCACATTTCAGCCCTGAACAGAACTGCCAGTCCTATACTGTTAAATTATACCCCTCCCATATGAGTGCCAAGTGGAAGCAATTTGAGTTGAAAGGCAGCTCCACTCCCAAGCAGAAGGGGGAAGAGAAATTGAGCACCCTTGGGGGGCCCAGGCTTTCCTTGCTGAAGTGACTCCTGTATTAGTAGTCCCTGGTACCCCAAGAAAGATATGCCACTTCTTAAGCTGGCCTCTGCAGACCGGCTGCTTCAGAAGCAGCTAGTTCCAGAAATGCAGATTCCTGGGCTCCAAGACCAGGATCTCTGGTGTGGGGGCCTGGAATCCACATGGTTTTCCAGCTCCCTAGGTAATTCTTGTCCCTAGTAAAACTGGAGAAGCATTTGGACTGGGTGGACACAGCAGGGTCAGTTTGGGGTAGGGCCCTTTACTTCCTCTGTGACCTTGGGCACTGCCTTAACCTCACTGATCCTACCTTCAACTGTGAGTTGACCCATTATCTTTGAGATGGAGTTCCCAATACCAGCCTCGAAGAGGTGATGTGAAGATTTAATGGAATAAATTAAGCATTTAATTTGCATTTGCTGCTTAATAAACATGGCTTCCTTCCACACTCTAGTCAGTAACACTGTCCAGGTACCAGTGACTTTATTGTACACCATTCTCCTTAAGACCCTCCTTACTCTCTCCTTCCTGTCATTCCCTTTGGGGGTCTGCGCTCATGAGTAGGAGCCAAACTTGTAACTGTTTTAAAATCCATCCTCGCTATTCAGAACATGTTTCCTGTGTCCTGTTTATTTGGGTGGCCTTTTCTGGAGAATTGATCATCTCGCAAATTAATCCATCATGATGTGTTAATGTACGAGAATAAGGTGTTAAAACGACCTCCGGAAGGTCATAAATGAACTGAGTATTTCAATTATGATGTTTCAATCCAAAGGCAACAAATCGTGGGGAATGTAGACCTTGGAGAGAGAAATGCATATCACCTGATTACAAAGTCCTGCTTTGTGGGGCTCCTTGTAGACACGGCACAGGAGTATCACCCACTGTTCCAGGGGTGGCTGCGGGACAGCGGTCTAATATTAACTTCCAAAACAGCCCAAACACTCTTCTTAACAGTGCGGGCCACCTGGACAATGGGCCCCAGATACGGGTTCATGGAGATGTAACTTCAAAGTTCTGTTGCTCAAGATGTCAACTCACGCAATTCAGTATTATGAAAGCCCCCGGAATCTAGGACCTACTGCATCTCCTTGGCCAGTGAGGAGTGAAACAGCCATGTGTATCATACAAGTTGTGGCGTCCTAGTTGGCTGTCTCTGTCCAGGATAACATTGAAAGCTATTTTCTTTGTGTAGAGGCAACTGACCACCTTGCCCTGCCCACTGGTGGCCTCTAGGGATGTCTGAAATGGCCACGAGGCCACCAGGACTTTTCCCTTCCAGATCCTACCAGACCGTTCCTCATTGTGAGACACTAAGACTCAAACCTCCTCAGTCATGTCCCAGTAGATAGATATATATATCTACTAAAATGTCATGACAGATATATTAGAAATGAATTACAACCCAAGATTAGGATCATCTTAAAGGCAGCACATCGGGTCTTAGGCAGTTTCTTAACTCACGTGCTTAAAAGTTGAGATAAGTAGAAAGAATATGATTTTGAATGTGGCGGACAGTCCAGCCAGGGTTACCTTGGGAAGGTTTCACCGAGCTGAAGTAGGTGAGTATTGACTCTGTGTGTGTGGGAAAGAGGTCAGTTTTAAGCCAAAAGTACACGCAAAAGCACTGCTTCTCAACAGAAGACTCCACCTGCCACAACTCTTTCTTCATTCCCACGCATTACACGAGACTTGCCATGGGTGTCTGAAGCCAAAAAGGAAACTGAGGAAGCTCGAGCAAACCAAGAAGGAAAAGATATAAAACCTAAAACAGTGTGAGAATGCCCTATTGTAATTTCATTGTCACCAGCATGGATGGCCCCTATGTCACCAGGCCTTTTTCCACACGCTCTCATCATCCGATCTTGAGACTTTTTCTCTCTCTTTAATTCTTCCCCATCACTATGTCGGTTGGTTGGTCGCTGGGTTGGTCTCACGTTCTCCTTCATTACAGTAACGCAGTGAACTGGATCGATTTGGGTCCCCGTGTTCTGAGCACGTCGCCTTCTGAGTCGCCCTCAGTCGTGTTCTTTGATCGTTTCCCTCCCACACTGCTATTTGTACTTCAGAAGATACAGCCAGTTACCAGTGTTCCTTAGGGCCAAGGGTTTGATCTTCCAGCAGATGTGACTGGCGGTGAGTCCCATTACTAACTGCGCCTGAGGCCTGGCACCCCAAAGCTCCAAGGAGGAGGTGTGCTCCCATGGCCCGTCCAGTAAGTGCGCCCCACAACCAGTGTTTTCCGCTCAGTTCAGCATGTGCAGAAGAGGTGGAGGACAAACCAAATCTTATCCCCACCCCTCTTTAAAAATTGGGCCACCAATACCAAGCAGGATGTGCAACCTGCACCGGGTGAGAATGAGGAAGTAAATAAGAAGCATGTTCTATGGGGGTGCGGTATAGCCTCACGAGAAAGAAGAGTGTATGTTTTTGCTATCCGCATTACAGTTTCCTTGGAGACAGAGGAACAAGATACTCAGATTCTCAAGTCACTATCGCCCCCTCACCTACTCTATACTCCCTGACTACATTAGAGTAAGTTACAAAAGACCATCTTGACCTAAGAGTGTTCAGACAGGTAGAGCTGGAAGCAGACATCAGGATGGGGCTAAGAGAACCTGACTCAGGGCGGGGCTACCTATGATCAGACTCACCCTCCCTCTGCTCTACAGACGGCAGATACTTGCTTTGCCTTTTTATCAGCCATAACATTTGCTCTGCCTAATGCCTCCGTTGTCTTGGATACTGCAAATACCCAAGTCTTGCTGAGGTATGGTATCTCTGTGAGGAGGAACGATGTACCCTGGCCAGGTTCTGGGGGCCAAGCCTTGATGGTGAAGTGGGATTATAGGGAATTGGGAGTCCCTTCCAGAGCAGAGCCAACCAGAAGCGGGTCAAAGAAGAAGCAGGACATTCAGAGCTTTGCAGGAGACCTGACAATCACACTCCTCCAAGCCATTTATAAATGGCTCCAGTCGTACAGAACTCCGCAGAGGGCCTTCAGAAGGTTAAAAGAGTGACTTGTCAAGATTACAAAGGAATTAAAACTAAAACCATCTGTCAATGTGCTTTTGGTCGTTTCCTACAACAAACCACTCTGTACTTGTAACCTCATGTCGAAATATAATGCGGTTTCTGAGTTGCATTATTTTCATTTTCCCTTCCTCTCGATACATTTCAGAAGAGGTTTAAGTTGTCTTCAAGTGCCTTATGGTTTATAAATCGCTGAAGTAGTTTAAACTTTATGTATTTGAGTCTTAATGGAAGAAAATGTATGATGACATTTTCTATGACATTGTCTTTGTTTTCACTGAAGAAGAAAGGCATCTATTAAGTACAACACATCTTACAGAAGTAGTCAAATAGTTGGCTCTGGCAACTTAATTATCTATCTGTTCATTCCGGAGATTAATTTGGGAATCTGTGACTCTTAGTAATTGATTATATGTCCTTTGGAAATAATTCACAGACTACGTATTTCCAACAATACTTAAACCTTTGGCATGGAATTTCCACGTATGAGGAAAATGCAATATCTCGCGACCAATGAACTTATGTGAATTTCAACCCAGGTGAAAGTATGTATATTCAGAATGTCTTGGTCCTTTCTGTGGTTTTTGAGTTCTAAAGTTGAAGTTTAAGACTGAAGCTTTCTCAGTGTTAAGGTCCCCCATTCCTCCACCTCCAAATTTAAAGGAATCCATATCATTGTCATCTCTGCCTGATAACTATAAAGAAATACATGCTTTAGGGTTCTCTTTTAGAGTTTACTATCAGAAGCATCGAATGTTGGTGGATCGAGGTTACAAGTACTTATAAATACATGGTATTAGTTAACGAAGCAGTTTGAAAAATCATTAAATGAGGCAATTGTACTCTGGACACAGTACTTTGTAATGCAGGTAGAAATATTTGTCTTAGTCAGCTTGGGCTGCTATAATATAATACCATAAACTGGGTGGCTTAAACAACAACCATTTATTTCTCACAGTTCTGGAGAGTGGAAATCCAAGCTCAGGGTGCCGGTCTGGTCTGGTTTTGCTGGGGACCCTCTTTCTGGATTGTGGACTGTTCGTGTCTCTTTGTATCTACACGTGGTGAGAAGACAGCAAGCTAGTTCTCTGGCTCCTCCTCCTCCTCCTCCTCTTCTTTTTGATAATTTTTATTTTTCAATTACAGTTGGCATACAATATTATATTAGTTTCAGGTGTATAATATAGTGATTAGACATTTATGTAACTTACAAAGTGATCACCCCGATAAATCTAGTACCCACTTGGCACTATACATACTTATTACAATATTACTGACCATATTCCCCATGCTACACTTTATATCCTCATGACTACTTTGTAACCATCAATCTGTACTTCTTAATCCCTTCACCTTTTCATCCCTCGCCAAGCCCCCTCCCATCTGGCCACCATCAAAATGTTCTCTGTATCTATGAGTTTCTTTCCGTTGTGTTTATTTTGTTCTTTAGATTCCACATGTAAGTGAAATCATATGGCATTTATCTTTCTCTGTCTGACTCTACTCAGCATAATACCTTCTACATCAATTCTTGTTGTTGAAGATGGCAAGATTTTATTCTTCTTTTATGGCTGAGTAATATTCCATTATATATATATGCACATACTACCTCTTCTTTATCCATTCATTCATTGATGGACACTCAGGGGGCCTCCATATCTTGAGTATTGTAAATAATGCTGCAATGAACATATAGATTCACATTTCCTTTCCAAGTAGTGTTTTGGTTTCTTCAGATAAATACCCAGAAGTGGGATTACTGGGTCCTTCTTTGTCTTTTGTTATAGCCTTTATTTAAAAGTCTATTTTGTCTGGTATAACTATAGCTACCCCAGCTTGTTTCCATTTTCATGAAATACCTTTCTCCATCCCCTTACTTTCAGTCTGTGTGTGTCTTTTGATCTGAAGTGAGTTTTTTATAGGCAACACAGGTAAGAGTCTTGTTTTCTTATCTATTCAGCCATCCAACCTTTTGACTGGAGCATTTAACCCGTTTATATCTAAAGTAATTATTGATAGATATGTAGTTTTTGCCATTTTGTTATTAATATTTTTAATCTTTTTTTTTCCTTTTCTTTCTTAAAGAAGTTCCTCTAACATTTTATGTAATACTGGTTTGGTGGTGATGAAATCCTTTAGCTTTTTCTTGTCTGGGAAGCTCTTTGTCCTTTGATTTTAAATAATGGATTTGTGGGTAATCTTGGTTGTAAGTCCTTGCTTTCTATCACTTTGAATATTTCCTGTCAATCCCTTCTGGCCTATAAAGTTTCTGTTGAGAAATCAGCTTACGGTCTTGTGGGAGCTCCCTTGTAGGTAATTAATTGCTTTTCTCTTGCTGCTTTTAAGATTGTCTCTTTGGCTTTACACTTTGGTATTTAATTATGACGTATTTTAGTGTGGGCCTCTTTGGGTTGATCTTGTTTGGGACTCTCTGTGCTTCCTGGGCTTGTGTGTCTGTTTCCCTCACCACGTTAGGAAAGTTTTCCATCATTATTTCTTCATATAGGTTTTCAATTCCTTGCTCTTTCTCTTCTTCTGGTACTCCTATGAAGCAAATGTTGGTACACACTTTATGTTGTCCCAGAAGCCCCTTAAACTATCCTTATTTTTTTAAATTCTTTTTCTTGTTGCTGTTCTCTGGGAATTTTCTGCTACATTATTTTCTAATCACTGATTCAATCCTCTGCTTCATCTAATCTACTGCTGATTCCTCCTAAGGTATTCTTCATTTCAGTTATTGTATTTTTCATCTCTTACTGGTTCTTTTTCATGTTTTCTCTTTGTTAAAGTTCTCACTGAGTTCATCTACTCTTTCCTTAAGTTCATCGAGCATCCTTATAACCAGTGTTTCAAACTCTGCATCTGGTAGATTGCTTGTCTCCACTGTGTTTCGTTCTTTTTGAAGCTGACTGTTCTTTCATGTAGAACATATTTATTTGTCTCCCCATTTTGGCTGGCCCCCTGTGTTCGTTTTTATGTATCACATAGGCCTGCTAGGTCTTCCGGTCTTAGTAGAGTGGCCTTATGTATAGTAGGTGTCCTGTGGGGCCCTGTGGCACAGTCTCCCTGGTCACCTGAGCCAGGTCTTCAGGTGTGTCCCTCGTTATGTGTTGTGTGCGCCCTCCTGTTGTAATTGAGACTTGGTTGCTGTTTGCATGTTAATGGGAGAGATTGGCCTCAGGCTAATTGGTTGTGAGGACTGGCTGGTGACCACGATGGAGGAACTGTTGTGCAGGGGCTGACCCTACGGAGCAGGATGCACTTTAGCAGGGCTCTGGTGCCTGCCCAGTCTACTCCTTGGGTGTATAGTCCTTGGAGGTGGTCTCACTGCAGGCCAGGTTTAGCCACAGCCTGTGCCCTGCCCAGGGCCATCTGGCATGAGCCACTAAGAAATCTGCAGATGGCCGCCACTCATGCTGGGCTTGGAGAGGCCAGCTGAGCTGGAGAGGCCAAGCCTCAAGCCTTGAACCAAGGCTTGCTGTCACTAGTGCCAGGCTTGGGACCGCTCAGCAAAAGGTATGGGGCATGCTGAGGCCAGATGTTGCTTGTTTGGGTTTTCTGAACCTATAAGAAATTTTAAGAAAGTCCAGAGCATGAGCCAAGACAGGATGTTTGTATGGAAAAGCCACTGGAAGCAGCTTAGGTGGCCCCCAATTTGGGTGGGTGGGGGGGTCTCAGGGAATCACCAGGGCTGGGGACCAATATCAGCCAGGTTAATGGAGACTCAGATACAGTGCCTGCCTGTGTCTGCACGCTGGGTGGAGGAAAGGGCTCAACAAAGGAACCAAAGGAACAATGGCCTCTGCCAGCACTTCTGTGTGGGAGAAAGCTACCCCTCCAGCCCTTGTCATGAAGCCAGAAAATTCAATTCCTCCTTGTATGTCCCTGGCACCTTATGAACCACCACCCCTATGCTGGAGCTCAGAGCAAGTGAATCTGTCAGCCAGTAAGTCCATGCATAGGCCCTTTAAGATGAATGCCTGAGACTCCTGCAGCCCTCCATCTCATTCACAATCACAGCCAGAAGTTGTGGGGACTTCTATTCCTGACACTGGAATCCGGGGCTGAAAAGCTTGGTGTGGGGTTGGGACCCCTGACTCCTCGGGGGGAACCCCCTCAGCTGAGATGTCCCCCCTGATTCTCAACCACCACGCACAGGTGTGGGACCAGCCCATTCTACATCCCCGCCTCTCCTACCAGTCTTGAGGTGACCCCTTCTGTGTGTCCTTAGTTGTGGGACTTTTGCTCAGCTAGACTTTAGGCAATTTTCAATGATGGTTGTTTTTTAGTTTAGTTGTGATTTTGATGTGGTCGTGAAAGGAGGCAAACATAGCATTTGCCTACTGTGCCATCTTGACTGGAAATTCTATGGCTTCTTTTTATAAGGGCACTAGTTCCATCATGAAGACTCCTCTCTCAGGACCTTATCACCTCCCAAAGGCCCCACCTCCTAATACCATCACATTGGGGATTAGGATTTCAACATATGAATTTGGAGGGAACGAACATTCAGTCTATACAACATTTAAGCAAGTAAATTAACATCCAAGGTAAAGAGCATCCCTATATGAAAGCAGATCACTTTTTTTTTTCATTTGTAAGTATGCCCATCAATGGTAAAGATGTTTCTCACTATTTCCCCATAGAATCTGGCAACAGGCCCAAGGGAAAAGAGCTCGTGGCACACAAGCAGCAACCACCTGTCAAGTACCAATGCTTGTCTGCACAGATGGGGGTCCTTGATGACACTGAAGCAATTAGTTGAGGATTTAACTGGGTTTTTATTTCACTAACTCTGGTACATTTTGCTATCATGTAGACAGACTTTGAGCATTTTTTCCCTATTTATATACATATCGGTACTTCTTAAGGGTGGAAGAGCAGTTCTTCTCAATTTCATGATCAAAGGTATATTTAATAATCACAATTACAAGAGAATCAGAGTCCCACCTCTTCTACTTGCCACCCTTTCCCCAGTAGTATTTTATACAAGAGCAGAAGGGAGAGACTCAGGTACCAATGGAGAAATAGAGAGATAAGGAAGATGGCTCACTGCATTATATAAATCCAACTTTCCCAAACATTTTGTCATGCATTGGTGATTGGAATTTGCCTCTCTGATATTGGCAACCCAAAGTCTTGAAGAATTTAAGAACATTCTTGGTGAGACATCTTTGAGAAAATTTAGGCAGTCAAGCTTCTTCTTAAGTTAGGCCATTACATTTTGCAAAGAAGAGCTAGACTGTCTCTTTGAACACCCGGCTATAGGTCACGTGATTGTCTGTGGCCAGGGCATTTTTCAGACACTGCCAGAAGTACGGGTGAGCCTGTGGGTTTTTTGGCCACTCGAGGACGGAACTCCCACAGAGCCTCTTCCGGAGCTGGAGGAACTTGGACTTCTTGAGGGGCTTCTCAAGGAATATTAAGATAATTACATCTATTTTTTCATCCATGAGCCTCTGATGGGACAAGTAAAATGCTATCTTAAAGTTCTCAGTCTTTGCATACTTGTCTGTCATCACAAACACCGTCTTCTTGCTAAGCTGTATGCTTTGGGAAAGGTTTTCCAGAACTGGCTGCCCCGGTAGCCAGTCCCTTTCTTCAAGACATAAATTAAAATGTTTTTCTGTTGGGTCTTCCAATTTGGCCACCAGCTCATCCAAAACCCACTCTGTCACTGCTAGGTCTTTAGTGTCATACACAATAAAAGCATCATAGCAAGATTCTGGTGATACCAGACGTTGATATCCCTTTACTTTGGCCTTACAGAAATGGTAACTATACCACACATCCCAGAAATAGAGGTGGCTTGCTGTCATAACCACCATCAAAAAGAGAGCTGCTGATATGGAAAGTGAGAACAGAATCAAGTTAGTCAGATCTAACTCACAGGTATACAGATCCAGAGAGACCACGCTTTGGCCCTTGTGTGCTCCTGGCCCCATACAAGTCACGTCTGTGGCCAAGTGAGGAATAGTCACCTCTGTGTGGTTAACCCACCAGACAAACCACACAGCATCACAGGTGCACAGAAATCGATTATGGTGCAAAAGCAACATCTTCAGATTGTTGAGGACATTTTCTGGAAAGCTAGTCTTTTGGATAATCTGGATTTTATTTGAGCTGAGGTCCAAATATCGCAACTGGAAAGCATCTTGTAGAAAATACTTTGTCAGATGCCTGATTTGATTATTGTGAAGAATTAGTTTCTTGAGGCTTCTGGAACAGTTGGATAATCTCTCAGGGACAGTCTTCAGCTGGTTGTAGCTGAGGTCCAAAGTCTCTAGATTCTTCAGATACTGAAGTCTCCCCCAATTGAAAGACTTGAGCCCATTTTTGACCAAAAAGAGAGTCTTTAGATTTGGAGGCATACCATCGAAAACTCCAGGAGGCAAGAAACTCAGGGAATTTGCAGAGATGTCTAATTCCTCTAAGTTTATCAGATTCTTGAAGAATTGTAAGTATCTGTTATCACCATCTTTCCATAAAACATCCAAATGGTTTCCTCGGAATTCCAGAGTTCGAAGAGATTCACTCTCCATGGTCCTGCTGGTAGAGGAAGAGATGTCGTTGTCGTTCATCATCAGTTTCCTGAGAACCTTTAGGTTCTTGGTAAAGTTTAGCATGTGAGTAATTCCTTCTGATTGAAAATAATGGCTGTTACTACTTATATCTAGAACTTCCAGTTTGCGTAGCTCCTCAAATGCTGTGGAGTAGAGTAAATCGAGCCGATTGTTCGAGAAGTCCAAATATTTCAATTCCACTAAAGGCTGAAGTTCACTGCCATTAAGCGTTTGGCCAATAGTATTTCCTGACAAGTTTAGGCATTTGAGGAAAGAAAGATGCTGAAAATCAGAGGACTTGATAAAAAATATATTATTTCTACTTAGGTCCAAAGTCTTCCCATATTTGTAACACTCTTCATTAAAACTCAAGGAAGAAGGAGTCTCTTTAGTTTTGAACCTGCAACTTCTTGCATACTCATCATACCTGAAATAATGTAATGTTTCATAGACCTGGGGCCCATGAGTTCCTACAGAAGTTCTGGTGTTAGAACAGAAGCCAACTTCACTTGAATCTCCTGAAGGTGATATTTTATTCAATGAAAGATCTATGACTTTCAATGTTTTAAATTGTTTAAATATACTGAGGTTAGCAATTTTTATAAAGTTAGTGCCAAGATCAAGAACTTCAAGATTAGAAAGCTGATGTAATGGGGAGAGGTTAATGGAATTCAGCTCCTTAAAGACATATCCTTTGATCCGCAAAACTTTCAGGTTTTTTAGTGAAGAAAATGCATTTGATAGATTCATAAATGCCTGATAGACCTGAAGTTCATAATTGAAAGACAGATCCAATTGGACAAGGTTATGAAGAAGATGCAAAAATTTGGCATCTGCAATTTCTTTGGCCAAGTAGTTTTGGGAAAGATCTAGTTCCCTAAGTTTTCTAACATTTTTAAACCATCTTTGGGGCACATGCCGAAGGGAGTTGCTGTGTAGACGTAAAACTTGTAATTCTGTCAATGCATCAAAAGCATTTTCATGGATCTGTAGGGGAGAATTATTTTCACAGGGTGTACAAGGAAATGGGACATTATAACAGCGAGGGCAGTTTCCACTTAGGTCAAGAACTTGCAGTTGAGTGAGGTTATTAAAATCATCCTCTTGGATTTTTGCAATGATATTGTTGTAAAGATAGAGTTCTGTTAAAGTGGGTGGCAAAACAGTGGGGACAGCTGTGATGTTGTTATCTTTTAGGGAGAGTAATTTTAAATTTAGCAGTTGTCGGAAAGCATCTTTTTCGATGAAAAATGAAACATTGCAAGGATTGCGAAAATAACAGTTTTGGCCCAGGTAGAGTTTTTCTATGTTGCCCAGTTCTGTTAGATTTTCTTTCATGATCAAAAAGATGTTGTTGGCTTCAAGGCTCAGCAGCCGTAAGCTAGAAGGAAGACCCAGAGGTATTTCTAGAAGCTGGTTTCCATCCAGGTAAAGGGATTTTAAATAAGTGAGTTCACTAAAGCTTTCGGGTTTAATCTGCGGCCTCCTGGTACAGATGTTGTCTTTCGGCCCCAGTCGAATAGGTACACAGTTGCATCTGAAATCGATCTCTACCAGATAGTCCAGCTGGTGGAAGGAGGCTGGAGAGATGTCTGGTATGTGGTTAATGGTGAGGGTGAGGTTGGTGGCGTTGGTGGGAATACCTCTAGGAATTTCCGTCAAATGCTTATCTGTACAGTCCACAATCACTTGGGTCGTTGAATTGTCCAGACTGACATCACAGGGCAGAGTTTTAGGAAACCATCTAGCCCCAAGTTTGGAAATCAGGATCGTGTTAAAAAGGATAAGAAATGGACTCTTCAATGTCCACATTGGAAACACCTGAAAGTTTAAGAAAGACCAAATCACCGTTCTCAAATATAACAAGAATCAGGGTTGAAAATTTTCATTTGCTGCTTCTTTTTTGCTACATTTTAAAATAAAACTGTCAATTATTTTCTCAACTGTCTAAAACAGTACCCCCCCCCCACCCCACCCATGATTGTATTTGGTGAATTACTGAGGTTCACTTGTGATTTAGTTACATATTTAGCTTTTAGCATCTTAGCTTTTCAGTTACATAGCTTTTTACAGTGGTAGAAGCAGCATTTTCTTGTTCACAGTTATCTAGAATGCTACAACGGAAGAGCCATCAATTAGCTGCCAAAGTCTGAAATTTGGGGAGTGAAGAAATGTTAAAATGCAAGTATATCTAGGAAGAAAAACACATTAAGACTTTAGTGCAGTTAACGTTTGCTTGCTAAGCCTGCTCTGGTACATATTACAAGAGTCTTTCACGAATATTCGGGCCTCTTAATATTTTAAGTAGAGAAACAAAGGCAATCCATTATCCCATTTTACAGATTAAGACATAGCTCAGCAATATTAGCTGATTTGCCCAAGATCACCCAACTCCTGCCATTTTGGCACTGTCACCCTATAAGCTGTCTTTCCTCTCGGATTGTTTTTGGAAATCATTTCCAAGATGATTCTGGGATGAACATTTTCCCTACACATGGGGTTTATATTACATAGATTTGGAAAAGAGAAAGTGGACAGTCAGGGCACTGCCTGGATGACCCCTAACTGATCAAGCAGAATGGAAACTTATGGAAATGAAAGGAGGGGAGCTGGTAATAATTATGCCAAGACTACAGGCATAAACCAAGACTCTCTCAGGCAAACTGGGACATACTGAGACCTACGCTTAATAGTGATTCTTGGTTATCTAAGTTTAACATGAAAAACGCTTGGACCCTGGGGAGAAAGACCTTAAAAAGGAAGCACTGAAGAACTTTACTAATCACCATATTGACTCAAAATTGCCCTGCCTTAGAAGGTGGTTGAACCATGGACTTGCTCTCAAGTTTCAGGATTTCTATCAATATTTTAAACAGAACACTGGTTTTAGTTCAAATGGCGCTTATCCATGGAATGATCCAGCTTGTGTGTCTACACAGGCTTCTAGCTCAAATAATGTTTTGTCCTCCCAATTGATTGAATCAACTAATCATGTTGATATCTAATGAAACAAAGGCCTACTTCCCTTAATTCCTCTAATAGGAGATAAATCAGCAAATTTCCCCTCAGATTTATTTTTCTCTCAAGCAAGATGGGTCAGAAAGAGATCAAAGAGTTTCTTTATACATCTCTACATGCCTAAAGTTTGTCTTTTTTTTTCTCTTTCACCACCCTATCTCTTCCTCCCCATCATTAAAAACATTCACTGAGTCTAGATGACCTTCTTTGCCATCCTTCTTGACATCCTCCATGCTTTGCCATTTTAGCTGACACAATTTCCGCTGGGATTATTACACCCTTGGTCTACTCCAAAGCATCATTCTTGTCCCCAGGCTCTCGCTCTTCCAATCCAATCTACCCATCGAGCTTCCTGAACATTAATCAGATTATATTGCTCTCAAATCTGTAAAATAATTTTCTTTTTTCTTTTCTATAAAATGAGTCCTAACTTTTTATCATGGCATCCAAAGTCTTCCATAAATTGCCCCCCATCGATTTGTCTGTGCTTAGTGATACAACTCTGCTACCAGCTTCTCTAATCACTAACCCCAAGCCCAGCTTGCAGGTCCCTAGCAAGTCTCTCTACCTGGAGTACTCTTCCCTACCTACCCTTTCCACCCAACCAAATTCTAGTTGTCCTTTAAGACTATAGTTCTCAATCTGGAGCTCTCAGATCCCTGGGAAGATATGGCAACAGACCAGGAGGTACAGGAAGCCCTTAGATAAATATGGTATATCTTCCTTGAGCATCAATCTTACTCAGAGATTTAGGAAAAATGTTCACCACTCAGAGAGGAGGTGTTAAGTCAAAATGAAGGGAAGGACTTTAGAAGAGGTAAAGGAGAGAAGTAGAGCAAGCTATTTGCATGTTCCCTGATAATAAGATCCCCGACCAGCTATGCTTCTGTCAGATGACATGACGGATTCATGAATCCCACCACCAGAAGGCAATAAGTAATGCTACTAAGAGTAATATTGTGGACTAGGGAGGTGAGTTATAGTACAGAGGGCACCAACATGAATAAAGAATGAATTATGAACCATGTGCCCTCTTTCAATCCCATTCTCATGAGCCTAGATGAGCCCCTGGGAAGAAGTGGGAGGATCCCTGAATTAACTGAGTTAAGAACATGAGACACCAGGCATATCCTCATACTGAGTTTTCCAGGATATGTCTAGGTTAAGTATTTTTGTTATGGGAGAAATAGAGGCTTTAAGATGAAGGAAGTTTAGTTACAGAAAAAAATAACAGTGGTATGCTGGTAAGTGTTTAACAACCACTTTCTTTCCCCTGCCCCCCATCTCCAATCTCTGATTTATTAAGTCCTGATTAGTAACACTTGCCAACTCCCATAGTGTAAATACTCCCAGGACCATGGCCAACTTTGAGCTGCCCATGTGATGGCACTGAGTGCAGAGTTGGGAAGAGGTGCAGAATTGCTTTGGCGAGCCCACATGAGCTGGATCCAGCAAACCACTGACCGTCACGCACCTGAGACAAACACTGGCATTTTAGACTCTACAGACCAAATTAGAATGAAAAATTAATCAGAGAGTCCTTTTTCTCCCTCATTTCTAAACTTTTTCTTACATCTGCCTACTGTTCTTGCCTACCACCAGCTTCTTACTCCAATTAGCCATTAGCTCTCACCTGGACGACCATACTAGACTCTAAACTGGTCTGTCTCCCTGATTACCCTGCTCCTCTACCATTCATTCATCAAACAGCATCAAGCATTCTTTATAAACATGAATAAGATCAACTACAATGACTTCCTACACTTTGAAATTCAAAATCTTTACCGTTGCTTGTATCACACATGTCCTGACTCCAGCCTACCTCTCTGACCTTGAACCATCTTTCCCTTTCTTTGACCACATGCCAGACATCTGGCTTGTTTTCTGTTCCTCATTTGAACCAGTCTTGGTACTCACTATTCCCTCTTCCTGAAATTATCATTCTCTTCCTCTTCCCACAGCCAGGTCATTCTCATCATTTCGGTGTCTGCTTAAGTGACACATCCTCAGAGAGGCTTTCTTGAACCAACTTATTGAAATCTGCCTCCCACTTCCATGTAATCAGAGTGATAATGACAGAAACATTGGTTAACTTAGGTAACACTTACTATATGGTGGGCATCGTTTTCAGTGCTTTATATATATTAACTATTTAATTCTCATAATAACTACATGAGATAGTGCTATAGGTTCTCAATCTTTATCCCAAAACTTTGGGGCTAGATGTGTTTTGAACTCATTTTTCAGATTTTAGAAGGTAATGTGATACATGTACCCTATATTATGTACTACTCCTACTGGGGCCTGGGGCAGTAGCCTCTAATCAAACACACAAAAATTTGTTCAGTGAAATTTGTCTACAATCAGTGGGATTTTAAAAGAAAGGAAACACTAACTCATTCACTACGAGTCAAGATTCGCCTCCAAAGGAGTTTAGATCATGTCATGTTTGCCATCAACTGAGTTAGGACACAGTTTTCAGTTTGAAGATTTTGGAATCACAGACCTCGATTATTATCTCCATTTTACAGATGAGTCAACTGAGGCACAGGAAAGTATATATACTCTGTACTCGACTGCCCTACTTGATTTCCTCCATAGCTCTTAGCACAAGTGGAAATTATTTGCTGATAATTTATTGCTTATGATTTATGTGCTTATTTGTTTAATGCCCATTCTGCATGAGAATGTAAACTTCGAGAGTGCAGGGCTTTACATGTCCTCGTGTAAAGCAAAGTCTGGCACTTAGTGTTCTATTATGTGTGCTAAATACATGAATGAATGAAAAGTGAAATAAAGCACAATACTTAAAAGGAAGTTTTCCCTGAAGTAAGTTCTTTCAGGCTACCCCCCAGACTCCCCAGGGTCACATTCTGTTTCTTCTATTTGCCCCACGATTCCTTGGGGGCAAGATTTAAGAAGCTCTGTTTTTATAATGTCCTATTCAAACCTATCTTCTTCAGGAATCTTTCTGGGATCAACCCCGACAGAAGTAATCACTCCCTCTTCTCATCTCCTTTTGCACTGATCACACATGAGGTTGTGTAAAGGACTGGGGATTGAGGGTTGGAAGAACCGGGTCCTAGTCCTGGCTCGATAGTTCATTCCCATTCCAGTAGTTCCTACCCTTCTGAGGCAAGCCCTGTGCTCAGGAAAGACCTCTGCACACGAGAAAATGACACAGAAACAACATGGGATACGGCAAGGACCCAGACAACCCTCTTGGACCAAGACAAACAACCTGGACCAAAAGTTCTCCAACAATTCCTTAGCTAGGGATTGTACCAAGGACCTATGAGAAAAGATTTAGTTAAAAAAATCATAATTTCACTCGCTCATATTCATTCTTTCATTTGACAAATACTTTTTGGATACCTACTAGGGGCAGCAGACACAGTTTCTGCCCTTAAAGAGCTCAAAATCTAGTGGAAGAGAGAAAAAAATATATACAGGGCTAAAATACAATGCAGAAGAACCATTAGCTCTTTCCAGATAAGATGCTGACACCTACATATGTGTAGTCTAACTGTATGTTGTTCCTATTCCATGGGATACTTTCTCATATTCCCAATTAATTCTTTTTATTATCCTCTCAGAGTCCAGAGATTGTTATATATTCCCCTATATCTTTTTTCCCTTTCTCTCACCTCATAGTGATAGAATCTCCACTTGTAGCTGGGCATATGCCACTCTGAGAAAAGATTATATTTCCCAAACTCCTTTGCAGCTAAGCATGGCCGTATGATGAAGTTACAGCCAATATGAAGTGAGAGGAAGTGAGATGTGTAATTTCTGGGATATATCCTTAAACAGTGGGTTTATTCTCCTTTCTCCTGTCTATTTCCATCTAGCTTTTTGTAATACGGATGTTGTTGTAGCCAGCCATCTTAGATAATGCAAATGAGAAAAATGTGCTAAGGATGATAGAACGACAAGACAGATGATCTAGAGTATCCAGATCTTTGCACGAGCTCACAGAGCAAAGCAGAAATAATGGCTCTGAACTGCTAACTTCCAGGAGTTTATAAGAAATCATAAAATAGGTATGCTAAGCCAGAGTTAATTGGATTTTCTATGGTATTTTCTATTTCTACTGGATTTTCAATTTCTATTTTTTGTTGGAAATTCTGTTTCTATTGGATTTAAACACAAACCTAATTTTAGCCAGTGTAGAATTTAGAACTGGGAAAGAAATTGCTGCCACGAGAGAACCTAAAATATGTGACGTTGATATCAGCCTATGGAGTAAGAAAGACTCAGATATCAGAACCTGTAAAGCTGGTGACTCATGTCATACCATCCCCACACACTTGACATAACTATTACCTATGCTATCTCGGAAGGCAGAACCTTCCAACTGTGACTTGTTTTTCTCGCTTTATTGAGATATAATTGACACATACATTGATTTAGCGTGTACGACATAATGATTTGCGATAGATATGTTGTGAAATGATTACCACAATAAGTCTATTTAACATCTATTGCCTCACATAGTTACAATTTCTTTGCTGGTGATGAGAACTTTAAGATCTACTCTCTTAGCAACTATAGTCACCATGTTATACATTACATCCCTGGAACACCATGTGACTTTACTCTTCGGGGGAATGGTTTGGCAATTCAGTTGACCCTTGAATAACAGGGTTTGAATTGCATAGGTCCATTTACACGTGGACTGATTTCAATAAATATACAGTTGGCTCTCTGTATCCCTGGGTTTCTCATCTGAGGATTCAACCAACCGTGGATCAAAAGCAGTGTTTTCCATCCGTGGATAGGAATCTGCGTATGTAGAGGACCAGCTGTAGTTATACATGGATTTTCAACTGTGTGGGGGGTTGATGTATCTAATCCCTGTGTTGTTCAAGGGTCAACTGTACCCATGATGATGATGTCAATTGATGATTTCTCACTGTTTTTAGCAGTCTCATGAGAGACATGAACTAGGACTGCAGTTAGCCAATCAGCAAGCAGAGACAGAAGGAAAGACAGCTTTGCCAAGTGAGGTTTTCTCTGCCTGAAGCTGGAACTCTAAAGTTGATTAAGATGACCTGAATTTGCGGCCTTGCTGGATTGAAAAAGTCAACTGTTTTAGCCCAAACTAAAGCAGATGTAATGGATAGAGTCAAAGTAGCAGCCTTAAGGCGACAAAAGCATATGCTCACATGCATTTTTCAAACAGTGTCCATTAAGTGTTTTCTAGCAGACAATGAAAGCCAGACCAGGACAAAGAATCTGATTAGGAGTGCTGCCTTCCCCTTGACTCACACAACCTCTCGGGAGTTGATTGAATTGAGAGGAACATTGACAGAACACAGAATCTTTAGACTTAAACTCGTCTAGAGCTGCTCTGTCTCATGATAGTCAGCAGTCTCATGTGGCTATTTAAATTTAAAGTAATTGAAATTAAATACAATTTCAAAATTCAGTTTTTTTGGTCACACCAATCATATTTCAAATGCTCGAAAGTCACGTGAGGCTCGAGCCTATGGCATTCGAGCATGCAGAAATGGAACATTTCACATGATTGCAGACAGTTCCATTAGAGAGCGTTGGCCTAGACCCGGGGTTAGCAAACTTTTTCTGTAAAGGGCTGCACAGTAAATATTTTAGGCAAAATTAAGGATATTATATGCGTAAATAACATTTAGAATGTAACTAAAGTTGTAAAAACCATTCTGAGCTCACATGCCATATAAAAGCAGGTGGCCAGACAGATTTGGCCCAAAGGCTATAGATTGCAGACCCCTGGTCTAGACAAAAGCTTAGGCTGTGTTATGAATAAACTCTAAGCAAATTCAGTCCAAGACCGTCAAATATTAGAAGAAATTACATGACATGCAAAGCCTGTAAATCAGTTCACATGACGCTAACTTCAACCAAGCGTTTAGCAACTTATTTAATCTTCACCCAAAATCTAAGAGATAGGTTCATTACAGTGAGGAAAGTGAAATGAAGAAGCTGTAGACCTGGCCTAAGGCGAGACCCGGGCAACTCAGATAGAGTTGTACTCTTGGTCACTCTGTTATACTACCTTTTCAGAAGTCTCCATGTCAACTCACCCATATCTCCCTCCAGGTGGTGAACGCTCTAGATCCAGAACTTCACTTGTCTGTACATACAACCTATCATCATCATGCCTGCCACGCAGTGAGCTCAAGATAACATAGTTGCTGAATAAATCAAGGCTTTGAGCTGTCTTAAAGTCCCATGGAAGACTCACACTGAATGATCAGAAATAGTAAAGTTTTTCCAAAGGTCAGATTTTTGACAAGGAGATAAGGAGGAACCAGGAGGGCTTTGGAGTCTCTAAAGGAAGGCTCAAGTGGAGACAGTGCCACAGAAGGGAAGGTGACGGTGTTAGAGGAATGCCGTGGGAAGTGGAGCGGCAGAAGGACTCGTCCTACACAATCTATTTTCTCAGAAGAACTGTTCCCTTGAATCTGAAACCCTACTGACAGCACAGAGCTCATTTGTCTCTCCTGAGAACAAGCATAGCCAGAATGGGGCTGTCACTGGCTTATGCTCACTAGTCAATCCCCAGCCCAACTGGCCCTTGGAATGCTATATGCCAGACCAGATGTCTCTTGGTTTTCCACGCCTGCGGCAGCAGAAGCCTGAAACTCGGAGATACTAGCAAGTTCGCATTCCAAGAGCCATGTCAAAGGGTAGATTAACTGCAACAACAGAGTTGGGATCTGATCAAGCAGGCGAGGGAAAAAAAATACCCGACTTAATGAACAAAACCTTTCTAAATTTGTTATTTAAAGATAAATAATACCTTTGAAGTTTCCCAACTTAAACGATATTCATAATGATTGAAAAATGAGAAATATTCCTTTACTCCAATGGAAACATCCTTAAGTATAGACATTTCCCTTTTCAAACCATTGGGAACTACCTGCTTCAGACTAAAGCTGGAACCTCAGTTTCAGTCAATGTTATTTTTAAATGTATGTGTTCGTTCAGCATTGAACCAGGTCTAGTTTGTCATTCGATACAAATAAATCCATGTTATTTTGTTTTGCTTGGTTTTTTGTTTTGTTTTGTTTTGTTTTTTGGCAAGCGTTGCCTAAAGACACGCGTTTTTCAGGAATGTGATTTGTAAAATAGCATAATATACCATGACACAGGCCCAGCTTTGGTAATGAATCATAGCTAATTATACATGCAAATACACTGGGTAAATTTGGATGCTCAATTAGTGAGCTAATTATGGTAAAAATGGGGATTTTGATTTTGTATGCACAGGTGTTCTATTCTTTCTGCAAATCAACTCTTTTTGTTAAAATGGAAAATATAGAATTCACACTGAAGAGTCGTCAGTCATTTGAGTTTTTGTTTTTTATAAGGGCTGCCTCTTATCATGTACTTGTTATATACCAGATGCTGAGGCAGACGCGCTGTTTATAGAACATCACCGAGCCCTGACAATGAAGTTAAAAGACACATAAATATTCCCATTTTACTGATGAGGATACAGAGATTGGAGGGGCAATTCTGAACCAAGAGTCAAACTCCCTTGTGGCCAATCATCTTCAAGTTATCTTATTTAGTTATAGCCAGTGCACTTGGTAGAACGTGTGTCTGCATCTTCTTTAATTTCTTTTGCAGGGAAAGGATTCTTGACACTTTAATGTTTTGATATTGTGCTATCTAGAGTTTTTATTTAAAAAAATTTCCAAATATTAAAAGCAGATATCTTACAGTTTGAGTGGGACCACAGTTAGGGAGAAAGAGAAAGAGATATTTTTGGATGATACAGTTCTTATGAATCACATCTGATATCTAGCAATGCTACGCTAGGATAGTTTATAAACTTGTCAATTTAAAGGCATGCTGAGTTTACCTTCATAATAAAGAATTATATGCTAATGTCATCACTGAACAAACATTACTGGGAATATACTCAATGCAGGGTACCGTGCTGTACAAACTAGGGGAATGATGATGAGACAGACACCATTCCTGCCCAATTAGGAACCAAATTCCTCTGCAGCTACATTTCAGAAGCTGTATGCATCTCCTCCTGCGCACAGGACTCTCCTGCCAGAGAAATCCATGGTGGGAACAAGAAGTTGCAGGACAAGGGCTAGTCAGGCCTAAAGGTGATGTGCCTGCCCACCCTTCA
This sequence comes from Pteropus medius, assembly GCF_902729225.1. Taxonomy (NCBI): domain Eukaryota; kingdom Metazoa; phylum Chordata; class Mammalia; order Chiroptera; family Pteropodidae; genus Pteropus; species Pteropus medius. Next base: position 2,269,052 of record NW_024340697.1, read on the forward strand.
AACAACAGCTTGAATAAACGAGCCTTCGAAGTGGGGGGGGGCACGAATCCCACTGGATGCAGCATTTTGTGGCAGGACTTGAGCCTGTATTTGGAACCGAATTCTCCTGATTTTAGACACATATTAGATTCCCAGTGGAATGCCTGTGGCCGTGGAGCTGTGATGACTAGTAGGAAAACATATTTACCAAGAAGTTTCTAACTCTGTGCTTTTTATTTTTATCTTCATGACTTAGCAAGTTTGTAACAGATGTATGGATGCAATCTGAGGATTTAGGACAGATGGCAAGACTGAGGAAGTGAGGATAAGTGGTTTGCATCTTGCAACAAGTTAGAGGAAGATCAGGATTAGTCTGACTTCTCATGTTTATTTTTTCTGAGGGTCATCACCCTGTCAACTGAAAGTCAGATCAGAAGTCAGATATTCTGTGTGATGCAGGGCTACGGACTGAATTCTCCTTAACCTTGACTTTCTCATCTATATACACTGTGGGAGCTGAGCTAACTGACCTTAATGCTCCTTTTCTACTGTGGTTATTCTATGACTCCGAGGCTTGGCCTGGAGCCCCCCTGAAACTTCTCTGCCAAGGTCTGACCTCAGCTGGGAGTCTTCCTAGCCCCCCAGAACCTCATGTTGCCGATGTTTCAAAGTGGTCTCAGCAAAGCTTCCCAACACCACAAACCTTCCAAGGATTTTACAGAGAGGGAAAAAAACAACTTAGTGCATCTTTTTATAATAATAACCATTACGTGTCTTCAGATAAAACTATTTTGTTAGTTTATTCAGCTCTCTGAAGTAGTAAGAATGGGAAGAACTGAATGATGATCCCTCAATTCAGGGAAATGGTTAAAAAATGGAAAACCAGCAATAGCGGAATACCAAACACACCTTTAAAAAAACGTGGAAGAGCTATAGATATTGACTGAAAAGTTGTACAAGATATACTATTAAGTTGTAAAAAATCAAAATGAATTTTTAAAGCAGCATCACAGTAACATAGAGTGTATGATCTCTTTATGATGAATACACATATACACACACACACACACTCTCATATATTTGATTTTGTATTTGCAGAGAAAAGTATGGAAGAACACATTAGAGACTTTAATCAGCGCTTTCTTCTGGGCACTGGTAAGAAGGAGGCCTTTGCTGGGTAGGAGAGAAGTACTTCTACATCCTTCTCTACTCAAAGTTGTTTTTGTTTGTTTGTTTGTTTCTTTGTTTTTTACAAAGAATATGTATTGTTTTTATTTAACAGTAAAAATTACAGCTGAAGTAATAAAACCTCATCCTAACAATGTGGAAAGAAATGGTGAAAAACAAAAAATTCAACAGATGGTAAATGATAAGTGTTATGGAAAAAGAAAATGTGGGGCAGAGTGAAGGGGATCAGGAATGTGAGATGGGGCTGTGACTATAAATCGAGTGGTTTGGATGGGCATCATCGAGAAGATGACATCTGAGCAAAGATCTCAAGGAAAGAAAGAAATTGGCCGTGCAGATCTATCCAGGGGAGAAGCATTCCAGGCAGAGGGAAGGGCCTAATACAAAGGGCCCGAGGTGGAAACTCGCTGGAACATTCATGAACGTGACTACAAGACCAGTGTGCCTGGAGCAGGTGGAGGAGAAGAATGATAGGAGATGAAGTCACAGAGGGAGGGCCCCCACCCAAGCTCCCCACCCAAGCACGTAGGGCCTTGTCAGCTATTCCAAGGATGGAGGCTTTTACTCTGAAGGGCATGAGGATCCATTGCAAATTTTTGAGCTGATGAGTGACATGTTCTGACTTAGACTTTAGAAGGATCGTGCTGGTCACTGTGCTGAGCAGAAATAACGAGGGGGGAGGGGTGGAAGCACACAGACTAGTCAACAGGCTATTGCAGGAAAAGACCCAGCTGGCGGGGGTGGAGGTGGTGAGGACTTGCCAGATCTTGAATATGTTTTAAGGTGAAGCCAAATATAATATGACTTCAAAGTTCTTGGAAGAATATGAGGAGCAGAATTAGAGACAATAAACATTTCTGGGAAGTTTCCTGCAAGGGGATGGGGGGAAAAGACACTGGGAATAGTTCACAGAGCCAGTAGGACCAAGAGAATTTATTTTTGGATGGAAGAAATGACAGCATGTTATAATGCTGATGAGAATGACACACTTCAGGTCATGAGAGCAAACAAAAAGAAAAAAAAAATCCAAATTAACATTAATGATGATGATGATGTTGATGATGATGATGTTGTAGAAGAGAAAGAGGAGAAGGATGAAGTGTTGACCTGAGTAAGTGAGCAGGGAGGAACCTAGTGCACTTGTGGGGAGATTGGCCTTAGCTAGGAGTGTAATGTAAGAGACCACAAATTTGTGGACACATCTGCCATCCTCCTTTGAACCTGGGATTTGATGGACAGCATCAGCAGAAGTGATGCTGCAGGACTTTCAAGGCTAGACTAGAAAAGGTGAGTTTCCACCTCACCTCACCTCACCTCACCTCACCTCACCCTCTACCTCTCGATCTCTCGCTTTTTCTCCACTTGCTTTTGGTGTCCTTCGGTGCCCTTGTAAGAAGTCTGGTTACACCACAGCCACCATATTGGAGAGACCACATGGAGACAGAGGCACCTGAGCAGCCAGTTGCTCCAGCCCACAGCTGTTGAGTCTCCTAGCCCAGGCAGCAGACCTCAGAGAGTGTGTCTTCAGGTGACTCCAGCCCCAGGCGTTGACTGCAACTGCGTGAGAGACCCAGCACCAGAGCCACCTAACTGAGCCCAGTCAACCCCTGGACCCACAACACATACCAGTATATGGTGGTGCTTGTTCTAAGCCAATGCATTTTAGATTGATCCATTACGCAGCGATAGGTAACTGGATAGGAGTTCAGGCCGGACATATGGGTGCAAAAGTTCTGGGCAGGGACACAAGGACAGGGAAATATGGAAGTTCTTCCCAATTGCTGCAATGCCCCCAGCAAAGTGAGAGTAAGGTTAGCAGCTACGATTGAGGGGATAATAGGCGGTGCTGGGGGTTCAAAGAGAGAGGAGAAGGTGGAGAATATGCTAGAGGAAGGTCAGGGAGCCACTGGATGAAGAAGTTGGGTATAATTATCTGGTGGCAATAAGGAACTCCCCCTTACCTTCAATACAGAAATCCCCTCACCTGTCTGTATTTAATTTGCATTCCCCTTCCAGTCTTAACCACATAGTCTCTGCATAGCCCTTATCTAGTTAGATTTCTGCAAAACTCTTCACAGGTGGAAATTCATCTTGAGATGAGAGGAGGAACTCTTATTGTTGAGCTCAGTTAAGAGAGAACTTGCTCAACTTCCTCCACTCATTCACCCAATCAGCAAGTCAGAAGGCTGACACACCGGGCACAGTGAGCTACTATATGTCAGGCTTCAGGAGACAACAGCTTTGAGCTCTCAGCGGCTCCTCTGATTTAGTTCCGAGATCACAGAGCAAATAAAAGCCAAGTTGCCTGAGTTGAAAAGGAAGATTTGGCATATGCATTTCTGGTGGAGGGCGTCCCTTAAGCCAACTGTGGGGACGAGCGATTATGTTATGGTGGGGAGTTGCAGATGGGAGGGCTGGGTTGAACTAGAGGTGATGGCTGGCTGGAGAATAATAAGGGACATGAAAGACACGAGGAGCGAGACAGCGATTGTTGGAAACCCTTAAATTTGAATTCACTAACCTTTCCCCATATTGATCTGGAACTGAATTGCCTGATAACTAGATGTATATTATGTGTATCTCCCTAGGGGCTAACCAAGTACTCTGAATAAGGGAAGTTACTTAAGTGCTATTTGTTTTATAGAGCAAACCTCCACTGGAAATTTCCCTAAGAGATTTATGACCAAATATCCTCTTTCTGCAAATTTTGAAATATTTCTAATTATAGGCTAATCTCTGTAAAGTATATTTGCCGTAAACGTCAGCCTCATTATAGAACAAAAAAATTCAAGTACAACAATATTATCTACTTACTTTGAAACAAAAAAAGTTTTACTTCCCACCATCTTAGCCCAACAGACTTACTTTTGAAAATAAAAGAACAAAACGATATAAAGTCGTCTTACATAAATAAGAAACTCAACAGCTATTACACATCACAACGGGCCCCAAAGACCATAAGATTTTAAAACTTATTTGACCTTACACCCTACACCCTCCTTTCTCATAAACCATGAGTGGCACACTTTTATCTGTAAGGCCCAGTTAGTAAATATTTTATGTTTTACAGGCAATAAGATCTCTGTCACAACTACTCAGCCCTTTGAGTAATTTGCTTTATAGTGCAAAAGCGGTTATAGACATATATAAACAAATACACAAACAAAACTATTTGTGGGCACTGAAATTCAATTTTAATATAACCTTTACATGTCAAGAAATAGTATTCTTCCTTTGACTTCCACTATCATTTAAATACATGAGACATTCTTACCTTGGAAGCTATACAAAAACCGATGGCAGGCTGGATATGGCCCACAGCCATGATTTGCCAACCTGACTCCTAAACTTTGGAGGTAGTCTAAAATATAAATGATCTATTCCTGGGGCACTAAGTGTTAAAGAGAAAACCACAAGCCCCAAATGGCATGCTAAAAGCCCATGACAAACCTAGATTTAATACCCGATCTAATTAAGGTTTCAACCTCTCTCAGAAATATAATCAACCAGTCAGGAATTTTCTGATCAAGCTCTAGTAATCTGCCACGTGGGCTCTCAGCCACCCCCAAAAGAAGGGGTAATCTGCATGATAAAAATCCTTCTGGCTCTTTTCCCCCCCAAAGAAAAGATGACCTACCCAAGAATAATCTTTTCTTCTCTTTTGTTAATAGATCTCTTGCCCCATCTTCTTCCTATAAAATCTTCCATTCCCTGCAGCCCCTTGGCACTAGATGGAATGCTTCCGGATTCCTGAATCGCTTAATAAAGCCAATTAGATCTTCAAATTTACTCTGTCAATTTTTTTTTTTTAAACAAAAGACGCTGGTTGGTATAATGATCATTTCTAATTTCGGCAGCATTTTCCAAATTTTTAAATACTCGAATTTGATTAATTTAGTAAATGGATTCCTTATTATCCCTTTGTTTAGCCACGAAGAAATTCACCATTGTTAAGAGCAGAAAAATGTTTTTATTTTGAAAATCGCTTAAGTACCGGTACATTTCGGCATATTTCCTTCTAATACGGATCTCCCCAATCTTGTATCTATTTCACATAGTGAAAAGCATTTTAGTACTAGCTGGGGCTTTGTCAATGGAAAGCCTTAATTTATAATTTTTATTCTGTACATAAGAGCTCTCTGACTTTGGTGAAGCACTTTACCCCATGAGCCTCAGATTTCTCTATTATAAAATTGTGAAGCTATTAAGGGAAATAAGTAACACATTTGTTCATGTGAAGCATCATTACAGATTAACCAACATATAGTAAGCATCTGGCATGTGCGTTAAAAACGCCAGGAATATGTGATATTTATCAATTTCTAGCTTGCTTGCTTTCATTTACCATTGTATCATGAGTATTATGTCATTCAGTATTAGTTTTAAAAAGGATTTGATGGTTACATAATATTCTGTTTAATGAGTGTACCAACAGCCATGAGTCTCTTCGCCGTGCTGCATAGACGATCTTTGCAAATAGTTGGCCACAGCCCTGAGCATTTCCTTAAGAAGAGTTTTTAGAAGTGGAGTTTTTAGGAGTTTCCATTATCAAAAGATCGGACCTCTCATTATTAATAATTACCCAGTGCTTTTAGGCCTTTTGTATTTCTTCTTTTGAAAATTATTTTTGTCTTTTCTTATAAAAAGATATACCAACTTCTCCTTTTTTCCTGCGTTGTAAGATATCATAATGGAAACCCACATTCACTGCGTGTCTCCTGGGTAATGGCGTGTGACGGGTTTGGTCTAGGTAGAGCAGAGGGGTCTCCAATACAGCTTCCGGAGTCAGGCGCCCAGTCAAGGCCGCTATAGCTCTGAAACCTCTTGAAGCCCCAGCTCCCTCATCAGTGCCTCACAAACCTATTTTGAAACTGAAATGGAATCATACACATCAAGCCCTCGGCATGATGCTTGACTTGTAGTAAGTGGTCAGTACATGTGAGCTCTCTTTATTATTATCAATCCCATCATGCCACCTCTCGAGAGGCAAAGACAGATGTAGGCATGGGTTTGCATAAAAATAGACATCTGAATTTCTAGGAAATGAAACTCTAAGCAGTTGTTTCCTTTGTGACATAGTTAACTCTTCATTAGAAGTTAGAAAATGAGCCCTGGCACCAACATTCAAATCTAGAAGTCAGAGTGGGTTCCAGGTGAATGTGCTTTGTCACAGTGGTCCCAACCTTTGTGGCACCAGGGACCGGTGCTCCTATGATAATCTAACACCCGATGATCTGAGGCAGAGCTGAGATGGTGATGCTGGCACTGGGGAGCAGCTGCAAATCCAGATGAAGCTTCACTCACTCATACTGCAGCCCAGTTCCTAACAGGCCACCGACTGGTACCGGTCCGCAGCCCGGGGACCCCTGTTCTATCGTGTCTAATTGGAATGACAAAATAATTTCAGAAAAAGGCCGCCGACGTACTTCTCTGATTAACGTTTGGCCTCACGATGGCCCTAAAAGGTTACCAGAGAGGTATTATAATGCTCACTTTACAGACAGAGAAATTGAGTTTCAGAGGGCTTGGGTGAAAGGCCCGAGTTCCCCAACTAGTGACTAAGACAGCCAGCGCTGACATAGACTTGCTGCATAACTGAACTTCGCTCAGGTTCCTCTGAGCCACTAAGATCTGTGTCATCTGCCTAGTTTTACCACAGATCTTGCTAAGTCAGTTTAATGGGGATTCTTCACCCTTGATGTCTGATCACCCTTGAGATCTAATCTAAGACCTCATGCCCTGCCATCCTCTAGATTATATCTGATCCCTCTGGCCTGTTTTCAGCAAGAATTCTGTCAAATAAGTTTACCCTGAATCCCTCCAAGCCTGACATTTCCTCTTAGTAATTTTCCATCTACTCTGCCCCTCGGTTGTGAATCCCCACTTGTCCGGGCCCACGGTAGGAGCGAGCCGCGTTCTATATCGAGTTCTCTTCCTCCTACTGCAAGAGTTCCTGGACAAAATCGGTTTTTACAGCTTTAACTCCTGTCCAGCTCTGGTTTTCTTAGACAGCACATGAGTCCAGGTTTCCTGCAGTCCTAGTCTCATGTGCTCCCCTATAACACACTCGTTCAGATGACACCATATGCTGAAAAGGCACAAAGTAACTTCAGTGATTTGTATGGCTCTAAAGCCAAAAACATAGGATGAAAAAATTGGACCCATAGAAGTTATCTCCCCAATTTCAACAATTGCTCCTCCTCACTGCAGCACACATTAATTCTTATAGGAAACAGGACAGAGCGTTGATTAATCTAAAATGATGAGATACCCTCATGATTAATCTTAATTATCTGATATCACAAAGAACTTTCCCCAGCCAACAAAGTACAGATTCTTAAACATCGCTCTTGCCAGCTGATTTTAGTTCTTCCTTCAAAGATTACAGATAACACTTTTTAGGGATTTTTTTTTTTTTGTTCCTACCATTTTTAGTCTTCTTCCAAAATGAAGTATAGAGGTCAGGTTGAAGAAAGAGCAAGAGAGGCGTCAAGGTCAGCCAAAGATGGGCTCCATAGCATCAACTAAGATAAAGAGAAAACATCAAACTTGACATTTCGAAGAGCGCAAAGTTGCTTCAAAACATGCTGGGAACATTGCTCAAATGTGTTGTTGAAAACATGTATTAATAGTATTTACTTCTTCAAAGTTATACAGATTAGAGACATACTTCAGAAAACTATTTCTAATGTTATCAAATGTCTGACTTTATTTTCGAAGAATTGACATTTTACACAACCCCCACTTTTCTTTCTTTCTTTTTTTTTTTTTTTTTTTGCATATGATTTGGTTTCCCTCTCCCCAACCTCTTCCCTGAGAATGGCTCATATATCTAGTTACTTAAATTATCCCAGTTTGTCCCAATGCTTAAAATACCTTGATGGGTTGCATGAAGTGACTCTATGTCTGGAGTCTCCTGAGATGAAGAGATAGGCTACAGGAGGTGTAGCCACAGAGACTCCACATCGCCAGCCCTGGAGTTTTTAAGTGCAAAGACAAGGTTGGGAGGGGGAGGGAGGAGCATTAGTACTCAAGCTGCCCCAGACGTGAGGTTTGCAGAAACACCAGGTTCCTCTTATTTCTGCCACCAAAACTGGGGCAACGTCTTCTCTAAATCCAAACAACGCAGTGAACTGATCTTCCTTCTTTTTCACAGAAGAGTTTCTCAGCCTCAGCACTACTGACATTTTTTGTGAGATAATTCTTTGATACATTGTAGGATGTTTAGCAGCATCCCTGACCTATACCCACGAGATGCTAGTAGTATTACCTCTTAACTGTTGTAATAATCACAGATGTCTTCAGACATTGCAAAATATCCCCTGGGCAGCAAAAGCACTCCAGGCTGAGAAGTACTGTTCTATAGAAATCTTAGAGACATGTTTAAATTGACCTTGTTCTGTATTAGACCCAGCTGAAAGAGACTGTGGGTTTTAAGCAGTGACAAAGCTTACATTTGGTTAACTCACTGACAAAAAAAAAAAAAAAAAACACCAAAAACGTCAGGCACACTTGCAGTCTAGTGTCATATAAAGCTTTGCTTCTCAAAGTGGGGTCCCCAAGAGAATTATTCCTTTCCTGATTATTGGAACCTTTTGTCGGTAGAGTCAGAATATCGGTAGTTATAAAGTTCTTTCGTTCACCTAGTCGACCTGGAGAGAATTTGAGAAATGCAGTTTGGCGTGGGGGAGATCAGCTGATAATCATCAGGGTTAATAAACTGAACTGAAAAGCCAATGATGTCCTAGATTAGCTAAAAAACTATTAAATATAATAATAATAGGTGATCTTTCCTGAGGGTTTGTTATGAGCCGGACACTACTTTAACTGCTTTATATGTATTATGTCAATAAATACTAAAAAAATTGAAGTAAATATCTTAACACCCCCCCTTTTTTTTTTTTACAAATATAACGGAATTAATGCAGAAAAGATAATGGACTTTTCCCCAGGTCACGTACCATGTGATATTCACATAGGCAGTAAAAATCAAACACTTTATCAAACTACTTTGTTATGCAAACAGTTTCTTAAAATCGATAGCCTTCTCACATAGAAACAATAATTGATCCAGATTGGTAAGAATAGAGATCCCATTCAAAACAGTAATGAGACTATGAAATACCTAGGAAGTAAATTGAAAACGAAAAGCTTAGGGACAAAGGTAGGTGGCGGGAGGGTGGGAGGCTATCATGCTTTACCTAGCGTCCGCATGATTGCCATTTCCCCTCCAGATCCATTTTCCACGCCTCCTCACTCTGCTCTCTGTTCCAGACTCTGAGCTGTAACAATTTCAACAGCCCATAGGCTGCTGGTCAGGTTTGGCCAGTAGAGAGAGAGGTCAGAGTATTTATCCCCTTGGCTCCCTCCCCCGCTTGGCGAGGCCGTGGGTTGGCTATGACCCTCTAATGAAGCTCTTGTCAGGTGATGTCCTCCTAATAGCACATCTTTCAAAGTTCCATTAATTGTTCCCCTTGCTATTTTAGGCGTGAGGTTGGAAAGACTTCCCCGAAGCGCTGTCCCACCCTTTCTGACTTCCCTAAATCCTATCCAAACTGTCACTTTGTTAAACTTATCAATATCTTAACTTTGAGTGTGCCACTTGATTCCTTTAAGGACCCTGGAGGACGCAAAGACGTAAATACATGAAGAGAAGTATATCGTTATTCGGGGTAGAGGCCACGACACTGTAAAAAGTGGAAATTTTGCTTAAATTGATTTGTAAATGGTGTGCGATCCCAATCCAATCAAATCAAGATTTCATGGCTAGCTTGCCAGATTGATTCTCAATTGGGGGAGTTTTGAAAATCAGCTGGGCATTTTTGTTTATTGCAAAGATCAGAGCTATGCTCTCCATAAATGCCATCTCCTTTCGTATACTGAAGGGCACATTACCAATTATTTCTTATAGAAATGAGGCATTGGATCTGACTGGGTTGAGGCCACACGTGAGAGTAGTCAAGAAATTTCTGAATAAAAATTAACAAGGGGAAGTCTTCTCTTCCAGATCTATAAAGGCGTTAGGATGTTGCATTGCCTACAACAGCACAGTACCAGCACATTGATGAGAGAGAGGAGACGTCGAAGTTAAGCAAAAGCACGTATGGGACATTAGTTTAAAGTCATATCAATGACAAAATTAATTAAAAACATGTTGGGCAACTGGCTTAATGTTTTGGAAAAAAATTAAGCTATAGTCCTACCTTGTTTCTTACATCAAAACTAATTTCATATGATTTGAAAATTTAAATGCAAGACACTGAACATTAAAAGTACTAGCAGAAACCGAAGATGAATACTTTTATAATCTTGAAGTGGGAAAGTCATTCTAAGTATGACGACAAATATAAAACCCAAAGTGACTACGCCAGAGTCTGAAAGAAAACTGAAAAATTCGACTACAGAAAAATAAACATGTTACTAGACTTCTTGTGGTGATCACTTCGTAAGGTATATAAATGTCTAACCACTATGTCGTACACCTGACACTAATATAATGTCATATGTCAACTATAATTAAAAATAAATGTTAAAAAATCTGCCTACTTGTCTGTAAAGTGAGGGATGAGGTTGCATGATCAATAAAGAGACACCCAGGTTTTATATGGTAAGATCCTGAGAGTTCGCAATACTATGCATTTAGCTTATTGATTATTCTTTCTTGTTATGTATCCTTGATTCATATCTTCTAGCTCCTCAATGATATTACAAGCCCCTTGAGTTAGAATGCATTGTCCCCAGCATCTTGTCCATAGTCGGTGCTTAAAAAATCATTCTTTATGATAAAAGTGAAAGTGATCATAAAAATAGGAAAAATTCAATCAGTGAAGTCAATTTAGAGGAAGATTGTTATACAGATTAATCTATTGAAGTGACCAGTCATCTGAGTAGTTTCACTAGCCGTTCGAATTAACCAGTTTAGTCAAGTGCAACTTGTCTAATAGTAGAGTATAAATAAAGCCTAGTGTTTTCTTTTTTAAAGTTTGTTTTTTTTTTCAATTACAGTTGACATTCGATATTAGTTTCAGGTGTACAGACATTTATATAATTTATGAAGTGACCCCTCCAATACGTCTAGTACCCACCTGGCCCCATACATAGATATTACAATATTATTGGCTAATCTCGGAAGCCTATTGTTTTCTTATTGAAAAGATTCTAAGTCTTTCTTAAATCAATGTGGTGAATTCAACGGCAGAGTGGTTATTGATTTTCTACTAACTGATATTATATCATTCTACTTTAACTTCGATTATATTAACGGCCTGTTTTTTTTTTTTTAAATCTTTTCCTTCCCAACTTTATTTGGAAAGATTTCAGATATATAGAAAAGTTGAAAGAATTATACGATGCGACTTGTATGCCTGTTGCGTAAGTGCAGCGGCTAACAGTGAAGCACACCGGTTTTACTTCTTCATATGTGGATATTTACGTGTTTTTCTCGTAATCATTTGAAAAATGCAGACGACATGATATTTTACCCCCCCAAATTAAGCCTGTATCTCTTAAAAAATAAGGATGACGCCTAAGAGAATTAACAATAATTCCATAATATCATCTCATATCAATTTTATATTCAAATTTTCTCAGTTTGTCCCCAAACCATCCTTTATAGCTTTTTTCTTTTCTGATTCAGGAGCTACTTGGTGTTCACACAGCGAGTTTAGTTATGCCTCTGTAACCTCTTTACAATCTTTCTTGATATAAAAGCTTTTTAATGTGTGATTTTCACATCCCGAATGTGACTTTCAGCTCTCTAACAAAAATGTTCTCCTAAATGACAGACCTGTATTTCCAGTTACGTGCTGGACTGTTTTATATATATAAGAGGGACATATTCTTCTAGAACAAAGCCTTATAATTTTGAAGCATTAATGCGTAAAAGCTGAAAAAAGTTTGAAAAAAAAACCTCCTAACACTGACATTTAGAAACTACAAGAATTTTCTGTCTGCTTATAGATTGAGGCAGTGAAATTTGTGTTATTCTTTGTTCCTTTCATTTCTCTCTTTCTTTCTCTGTCTCTGTTTCTATTTCTCTCTCTGAAAACATTTTGAATGGGGCTTTTAGTTAGGCAAATATAAGGCAAGGCAATAGCCTTTTAACTTTTTCTTTAATTTTAATAGAAAATTCATAGTTTAGGGTGAAAAAAAAGAAAAGGAAAGAAGGAAAGAAGGAAGGGAGATAGAGTGAAAGGGGCTCTCAGTTAAGCAAATAAAAAGTAAAAAACTTTTATTTTTCTTTTATTTTAATAAATATATATTCATGTGGTACAGATATATGTGTATATACATATATACACGCACATATATATGTATATATAAATAGAAAAAGAGAAGGAGAGAGGAGGAGGAGAGAGAATGAGAGATACCATGGTGTCAAGTATCCCCCCAAAAGCATCCCTAGGTTTACTGATTCCCAAGGAGGACCCACAGGACTCGGCCTCATAGCTAACTCATTACAGTGAAAGGATACGAACCAACATCAGCACAGGGAAAAGGTATGCAGAGCAGTGACCAGAAAAGACCTGGCACAAGCTCAGGACGCACTTAATCCCCCAGCAACCAGCTGAGAAGACACGTACAGAATGTCGTCTACCAGGGAAGTTCATTAGACACTCAGCACTTGGGGCGTCTATTGGAGTCCAGTCACATAGGAGTCCTCTGCCTGGCATATACCTAAATTCTAGACTTCCAGAAGGAAAACAGATGTGCAGCACGAAGCATCGTGTTTACAAAAACAGTTGAGCCACAGCGAGCCACTGTTACCAGTTCTGGGGATGGCGGGAACCAACGAGAAATCCAGGTTCTCAGATGCCAGTCAAAGGCCAAGTCCGGAAGCAGTCCTCTCCACGCAGCCGTCTCGGGCCTGCTGGGTACAGTCTCTTCTGCACACACCACCATGCGTGTACCACTTTGCCTTTATGGTTGGACCTTGAGTCAACCCTCTCGCTTTCCATATGCCATGCACCCAATTCACCCCCAGCCCAAGCCCCACCTGAAACCGTTCTAAGTTCGCCTTATTTATGTTCCAGTTTCTTCCATTTCTCATGTCCCCTCCCCCATTTTAATTTCATTACCCCACATATATGTATATGCTGTAACTTTATTTAGCACACACTTTGTTCCTCACTCGCTTTCTTCATGGGGAGTCCCTCCTACATCTGCGTCCAGGAAGCATCCTCATTCTTTCCTCATAGCTAGAAAGTGCTGCATGGTCTGGACATTCTGCAATTTTCTTAACCATCTCTCTACTGACGGGCATCTGGATTGTTTCAGATCTTCGGCATCACAAGCAGTGGCACAATGACTAACCTTGAATCTACGAAAGACCTTCTGCTGAAGACTCAGTTGTGGTCCCAGTGAACTACTCAGTGTGAGGGATGCCCCAGAAGAGGGCCACATTGTTGGCCCGGTCTCGTGCGGGTTAATTAACTCAAGAGAAGTTGTTGGATGAAGACGACAGAGTTCTCCTATTTATCTCGTGAGAACAAGCCTCTCGTTGGCCGGGCTGCCTCATACTCAGTTTTCTAAGTCTCATTGCATTTCTTTTTTTCTCTTTTGGTGGAAATAAAAAGGATCAGGAACAGCCCTTGGTGGGTACTTAAAGCTTTAGTGGAGGGTCGCTAAGTTTGGCAAATTTTGGGACATGCTTATACTAAAAATGATTTGTCGTTTATCTGAATTTCAAATTTAATTGTAGATCCCGTATTTTATCTGGCAGCCCTAGTTTAGTGTCATGGTAATCTAGAGATTTAAACATTGAGGGACTCTTGGGATTAAGTCTCTGGAATGAAAAGAAAGGCCAGGCTTGAGTCGGCATTCACAGTGGTGGTTGACAAGTACAGAGCTATGGACAGAAGCCCACTTTGGGCCCCGGCTCTGTCATTTGATTTCGGCTTAGACCTCAGAGTGGTTCAGTAGAACCTTAGCATCACACATACTCTCCTGCAGCTGATGGGAACCTGAACAAATCCCTTAAGCAAATTGCTCCAGTCCGCCTGATGCTGTGCTCCCAGCATGGGGAAGTACAACCCCTTAATGTTTCCCTATGCGACTTGCTCGACTTGGGAGAGCATGTGAGTGACAGATAGGTACTGACCCCACTGCTTTCCCGCTTTCTGCTGGCTGTTTCCAGTCTTGGATGCTGAAAATCAGGGTCCGTTTGATGAAAAGGAGAGAGGATGCTACAGGTATTTTCATAACAAGTCCAAAGTTTTAACCCTTTGAGTTAGATACAACCACGAATGTTTTTCAAATAATATTCCTTACTAGAAATTTGCAGAAACCACGAATCTGCTCTTTGTAAATGACACATGGAAATAGAACGCAGGCTACCTAGTTCCTTTGTATACGGTATATTTTCAGCATTGTAAAGTCCCCTGTCACAATTAACCTGTCTTTCCTTTCTTATCCCCTCTTTTAACTGACTGAACTGTGAAGCACCTCTGTGCTTATTCCTGTAAGTTTCATTTAACCTTGAAATGAAAGTGTTCTGAAGCTGTCCTTGACAGGATATGCAAATTCATGTAATAAAAACCTACTTTCCTGTTGCGGACTGGTCCCATGTAAGTATTAGAGTTCACTAGATGAGTCCAAAGGGTCAGATGCTTTGAAAAAAAAGGCCCCTCATGCAAATAATGGAATAGATGACTTGGTTAAAAAGAGGAAAGGCTATTTATGGATGTAATGGTCTTCAAGCAGTCTGCCCGCCACCTTGAAAAATCAGAAGCAGTTTTGCCAGGTGGGCATCACAGAGACTCTATCACGCCATCTGGTTTCCGTAGACCCCTAAGTAAATTCATTAGTAGTGAGGTATAGTGGAAAGAATGCTCTCTTCGGTTTGAGAGACATGGCTTTCTAATAAAAAGGTTAACTCACACCTGTACATTCCTTCATCCTGTTTATGATTCTATTGAGTTAGAAGCAGCGTCACTCACAGAGCTTAAGTATAAAACATCTGCATGGTAGCTGGTGTTAAAACCTTATTTGCCTACAAAGCAGCTGATACTCCAAGGAGTCATATATCTTGCAATACACAAAACTGGGTTACATTTCATGTTTTTTTGACTCCGCTGCCCATGTTCTTTCTGCATTCATCCAATCAGCCAGGACCTCAGCAATTTAAGCATATAATAACAAAAAAAGTCTTTTGTGAGTTTATGATTCTAAAGATTTGTTTTCTATATTTGATGCAACTTTTCATATTAGATGCTGCCATGTTTCAATGATCTATCGCTGTGTCACAAACTACTCCAAAACATATCTGCTTAAAATAGCAAGCATTTTACGTGTGGACCGTTCCGTGGGTTGGCACTTCTTCTGTTGGGCTCATTTGGGGTCTACCATGAGGTTGTAGTCAAATGGCTTTGTTCACATGTCTGGTGCCCCAGTGCGGAAGGTGGGGAGACTGTGACCTCTTGCTCTTTTTCTTTCCACGTGTCTAGCTAGCTTGGGCTTCCTTTCATGGTGGTTAGATACTAGGAGAGAACATTTCAATAGAGACAAGCGAATATGCAAGCACAAGTCCTTCCTTGCATCATCCTTGCTAACGTCCTATTGGCCAAACCCAGAGTCAGTAAGGGAGGGTACTCCGCACAAGCATAAATATTGGGAGCCATGGTTCACGGGGAGCCACCAAACTAACAGTCAGTCTACCACTTGTGATGCATACAAGAGAAAGGTAAAGGGATTAGTATTTAAGTCAAGATTTGTTGTTTCAGATTCTTTGAAGGATACCGAATTTAACACATATTACTTTAAACTACTATGCAGCCTCTGAAAGTCACATATTAGAACACTGAACGACATGAAAAAAGATGCTAAGTGTAAACGAAAAATGTTTGAAAACAAATACTTGTTTGGTTATATATGCTACACTTTTAGCCATTGTTATAGCCAAATAATTATGAACAATCTTTTTTTTCATTTCTTGTCCTTGTATTTACCCAAATTTCTTCAGGAGATACATATTATTTTATAATCAGTAATCGAAAAATAGAAAAATATTATTGCAGTAATACGTGATGGATTAACAAGGTTGGATATAGCTATATAATATTTACATTACATTACTTTATAGATCTTATAAAGTAAAATATTTGTAGTCAATAAAATAAAGTTTTACAGAAATGCAAATAAAACATCTCAGTATTTTTAAATTACCACATTGAAAAAAGGGAAAAAGATTTGTCAATCCAGTGTTGGCCGGCATTTAGGGACTTTCGGTGGGAGTTAAAATTGATACAACCTTTTCTGGCAAACAATTAAAATAGACCAGAATTTAAAATAGGCATTGCTCTCATAGAGCTATTCCACCCGTAGGAATGCTAACTAAAGAGAAAACGTTTTTAAATTCTCCAAAATATAGGCACTGATTTGTACCGATTTGTGGAATTAATTGTGGCACTTTGTTCTTGTATATACTTTTTGCTCTTTTGCTTTCTAAATGTAGTATCCCAAATCCGATACACTTACATGTTGGGAGGAGGAAGCAGACCTTAAGAGCTTCGTGGCCATGACCTTAAACCGGAAGTTCTCAATCTTGGCTGCGCATCGGACAAGAATCATGATGCCTGGCAACCAAAGATTCTGATTTAACTACTCTTGGGTGAGGCTTGGGTATTGGGAGTTTTCAGTGCTGCTTATTTCTAATTGACAGACAAACTTTAGACCAACAGGAACAGAAGCTCTCTTGACTGACCTCTATTTGAAATGATTGGTTAACCTGCATTCTCCTTTCCTTCTGTAAAAAAAAATGTGGACTGATCTCCTGGACCTATGTAACATCTCATGTTGGTAGGCTACTAGTACGTATGCCTGTCTGCGTCTGCCAATTGAGCTGATCTCCAAGATTCAGTTGTATTTGTTTCTAAACCTTTTTCTACCAGTTATGTTTTTAATTGTAATACTATAGCTCAAATATAAGAAGAGACTGAGTTGAATGTTTTGGAAAGACAGCCCAAGTAAATTGCTTAAAAAAGAAAAAGGCTATGGTGATGGTTCATTCTATGTGTCAACTTGGCTAGGCTATAGGGCTCAATGTGGTCAAACGCTCATCTATATGTTGCTGTGAAGTTTTTTGTAAATGTGATTAACCTTTACAATTAACTTTAAATAAAAGAGATTGTACTTGATACTGTGAGTGTGTCTCATCAAATCAGTTGAAGGCCTTAAGAGTAAAAACGGATTCCCCAGAGAAGGAATTTTGCCTCAAGACTGTAACATAGAAATCCTGCCTGAGTTTCCAGCCTACCATCTGCCCCACAGATTTCAGATTTGCAAGCCCTCACAATTGTGTGAGCCAACTCCTTAAGTAAATCCACATCTATATCTATTTCTATATATCTGTATCTATATATCTTCTGTTGGTTCAGTCTCTCTGAAGAATCCTGATACAGCTATCGGATTAGATGTACGTAAGATAACTATACAGGGGGAAATATCTGGAAGGATTCTGTACTCGGATCGCTGTGCATGTTTTGAAGTTCTCATCCAGTTCAAAAAAAAATAGATAATAGTGTATTTCAGATGTGGTTTGTGGGAGACAGCTATCATTGGACTCATACTCAAGGGGTCATGGCCCTATATTCAAACAACTGGTGAAAAAAATCATGAACTGTGAAAGGTTTGCGAGTTTACTTTACTTGCAAGCTAACAAGTTAGCCTGCCACCTGTAAGCCTTAGCCGTGCATTTTATTTATCTTGTAGTTACATCAAAGCCCCACCCTAACACAATGGACTCGTAGTACGTACTTCATAAAGAATGAGTGAGAGAATGAAAGAAATGAGACCCACTCCTTCACTTTGCACGTGGAAGGAAGGGTCAAGACAAGCCAGAAGACTACAAATAATGAGTTGTCCATTGGACATCTGTCTGAGCCAAAACGTTCACAAGAGTGAAAACACAGAGAAGCGAGTGGTATTTCTCGAATGGGTTACAGTGCCTAACTTGCACGCATGTAATACAACTCCACATTACAAGGGTCAAAACTGCGTTTATGTCAACACCAATGCAAGTGAGTAAGGAATTACAGACTCACCAAAAACCAGTCTTATGGTGCCAACTGCTTTTTCTCCATGTCTCAATTCACAGGACACTGTCCACGAATTTTGTCTTTCCCGGAAGTGTTGCTCTTTGAAGGCCATGAATGCAGTCACTGGAGAATGAATGCTCCGTTGCTGCTGGGAGGGGCCTGTCCCTTTCAATACCTTAGGAGACTGCCCTGTAGCCCTGGTCCTAGAATATTCTGAGGCTTATAGAAGTTTAGGGTCCTTCCCTTGGTTCCTCAGATGAGCACATGTCGGTGGCACTTCCTGAGTTCACTCTATAGCAACTGTACATCAAAATGTGGCCCCGAAGAATCACTCTGATGATTTTTAAGAGTGACACAAATTCAGTTTTAGTCTTCAAAATGTTTCTGTAAGTCATGGTCAGCCTTGGCTTCGATGCAAGATACTAAACACTCTCTGTCTAGGGAAACTCAGAGAATTATGCATCCCCAGGCACAGATGGCCAAACGCTCAAAGAAGTAAGAACCCTCAATGCATGGAAGAGCGACGTTCATCAGCGAACATTCGGATACACTGTCTTCTGCCCGGACGGTCCCCTGGAATCTCAAAGACCCCTTATGGCAGTAAAGGCAGCTGTATTAAAGGACTGGCAATCAAGCTGGGTCTTGAACACATTCCTAAAGGTGTCCCTTTTTCTATTTTTGAGTACAGCTCTTCAGCTTCTCGTTACTTGAAAACGGGTTTAAAAAGAACAGAGATTGTTGGCGCATTGTTGAGTTCGTCATCTAACCTGCTTTTGTTGCAACTGGCATAAGACCAGAGCTGCGATCATGGGATTTCTTAACCAAGGTGGCACTGAGAATCCAGAACCAGCTACCTTAGAAGAGAGAACTAGGGTGACCAGGCGTTCCGGTTTGCCTAGGACTGAGGGGTTTCCTGGGATGCAGGACTTCCAGTGTTAAAATTGAGAAAGTCTCCTGCCAGCCAAAACAAGCTGTTCACGTGATGGGGAAGTGACCGTCTTTGCCTCACTGGAACCACAATCTTCAGTTGAGTGGAAACAGTCCCACTAAATCGAGGACATCATAGCGTATTAAAACTGCCGGGGCCCTCAGCACTCACCCACCCTCTCATTTTTGCATGCTCAGACTCAGAGTGGTGTAGACATTTCCCCAAGGTCACACAGCCTGCTAGTAGCATATCAGGAAGTAGTTTCTACGTTTCTACAGCCCGTTTAAAGTATTTTCAACATGCAGATATTTGTCATCACCAAATGCTACCCTTGACGGAGATGTTCACATGCCAGGACAATGAACCCCTGGGTGAAGGGATCATGTTTGTGACTAGCTCACAGGCACATGGCTTTAACACCTAGTAAATGCGTGAAAATCGTGCTTCTTCACACCTACCTATTCTTTCAAAGGGAAGATTTAAGATGACTGCTCTGAAAATTGCAGTTAATGTCCAAAGCAATCAGTTCTCACTGCAGTGGAGAACTGCAGTGAGGACTGTTGACTTCGCCACGCAACGTACAGGAAGGATGTGGTAGCAGCTTCCAGCCCCCGCCCTAACTTCCACCTTCATTGGCTCGCCTCACTCAAATGTATATCATACCCTACGCTGGATTGCTAGTCTGTGCTGGAATACAGCCATCTGATTCTGAAAAATTCTGCCGTGAAGTACCACCAGTAATGGCAGTCCCTTCACAAACGCCCTTCTGATCTCCCCAGCCTGACTGAGCCTCTGAACCCCTCGGTAGTTCATCTTTCCCTTTGACACTTAGCCTATCCCCACTTAGCCTGTCAGCTGCTGGATGTTGTAGGACCTGCCATATGGAACACTTTTGAAGAGGTGTGACAGCATTATTCGGTGGGATTGAAGTGTTTTTGGTGCTTCCACCTCTCCTTCATTTTTCCCTGCCCTCTGGTACATTCTATCACATTCTCTCAGACTGTAAACTGTGATCTTCCAGGACGGATTTGGTTTTAGTTCTTTACATTTCACTGGGACTTAAAAATGTTGCCACTCTGTTATCCACAGCTGGGCTTGACTGGGAGAATATAATTAACAATTCACTGTCCCCACGAGAGTGACTTAAAGTATCACTGAATAGCTAGTTGTTTTATGGGAGCAGGAAACTCTTCTTGCAGCTTCTGAAATCAAAACTTCTCTGGAGTCTACATTTAAGTCTGGTCTACTCCAATCTATAGATACCGAACATTACGACTTTGCTGTGTAAACACACTGTGCGATCTTTGATTTTATAGAAACATCTAGAATTCCCAACTTGGATGCCTTATGTGGCACCGCTGTTATGCTCTGGGGCAAGGAGACTACTGATCACCCCTTCGGAGGTACCTTCGAAGTGGAGGAGAACTGACTTCAACAAGTTTCTGTCTTTTCTGTACTTTTACACGCTAGGCTACACTCGTGAGGCAGCGCACATTTTCAGGTACACCCCGTCAAAACACATGACTCCACAATGATGATAAAAACTTTGAAAGAAGCAGTATGATTTTATTGAAATGTTTTAGTACAGTGTTGGAAGATCTTAAAATCCTATGTTCTAAGCCAATACAAGCACTGCAAATAATATAGTGCTGAATCTAGTTGACATCCCACCCGACAAAGGACAGTTATAATCTGAATATCTGTAAGTGGATTAAGTTGGAGGCCGAGTGACTCTGGTGTATTCACATTGCTCTGGCTCCCCTTTTGGCCAGATGCATGCCGAGTCTGCCTCCATTCAGCAGAGCTGGACGGGACCAATATATATTCAACAGTTTCACTTAAATGTTTCCATATCAGCAAGGGAAGCTCGAGTTCTGGGAAGAGGCTGCCTGGAAGCCATCTTCCTCATCTTTGTCGAACTGAAATCACCCAACAGCTAAGGTCTATACTGCCACTGTGCATGGCGAAGTCTAATCAATGTATTAGAAGTACTTTTAAACACAAAAGCGGTGCTCAATAACGATCATCAATCAGTTCTTAATTCAGAGAATGACAATAAAGATTTTTCTTTTACCTTCAGATTATTTTTAAACTAGCTATTTTACTCTAAATCTTAATTGAAATGATTACTTTTAAATGGACTGGTTTTAGTCATGTCAGCATGTCTACACTTGTATGCCAAACTGTTTGCTTGTTCCTAACTACATTTCATTTCCCTATGCACAAAAATTGTAAGAAATAGAGATATCACTCATTTATCAAAAATTAAAAGTAAACGGCATCTAAATAAGCTCTTTACATATCTCAAGTTAACTCTTTCTAAATATAGTCAATCCCTATGGCACAGCTGGCTTTACCAGGTTACAATATTTTTCCTCAAAAACCATTTTAAGGTCTAACTAAATGCTCATTTCTGCAACCACTAAAATGATACTTTTTAACTTCGATTCAAACTTGCCGTAGGGAAGTTTGAAACCTTAAAGATGGTTATACTTGTTAATGACTTAAAAAGATTTTATTTTTCCACTTGCAGAATTTAGATTAAGGAATTTATTCTCAAGTTTTGAGATTTGGCAGAAGGGAGAGACTGTTGTTTGTTATTTAATGCAGGCAAATTCTCTTCTTTCGGGGCTGGAGAATTCAGTAGGTTGCCCACCAATGTGTAAGGCTTGCCTTCTGCCGCAGTCGGGGGACACCTCACTTTGGAGGATGTCATCAAGGGCCATCTCGCGGAGAGAGCCATCTCCCCCTCCAGAGTCACTCCTCGGGCCCCTATTTGAATAGGATCTTAAAGGAATAACTAATGTTTACTTATCTGTACTTTTTCACAGGCCTTTCTTACCCACATTTTTCAAGTAACAACTTTAGCTAGAAGACTTGGTACTTTTGATTTAAAAAGGCAAAAGAACATTAAATCAAAACTATTAAGATGATGTTTAAATATGCATTCGGGGTCACTCACAAAAATTCACTTTTGTGTTTACATCGAAAGCGAAATTACGCTCAGATTAGTAAACCTGAGGGGACTTAGAGGAGTTTTGTTTTGGTGGAAATCTACCACGTGAAATTATTGGAAAAAAGGCAAAGTAAAAGCTAGAGCTAAAAAAATGTGACCTAAAAGGACAAGAGGTACCCAAAGGACTGTCCACCTGGGATGGACAGAGGCGAGCATTAATGTGTCAGTGAGAGCAGACACTATCTCAAAATGGTTTCTAGATCAGATCTATCGCTGCACATAATTTTGGAAATTTTAGAACGTGACGTTTCAGGTAGGCGATAGTTATGAGATGCTTTTCAGAAGTGGTAATAAAAAAAGATACTGAACTACATAGCCTGTGGTATGTCTAATGTTTACCCAAAAATGTGTCAGTGGCCATCTTAAACTATATAAAATTTGGTCCAGATTAAGCACAAAAACCGAAATGGTTTATTTGGAACCCAGTTACTAAAAAAATAAAATAAATTCGAAATCCACGGTATTATACATTTTTCTAAGGTTTTCTTACAGTTTAAGGGCTCATACTGTACAGGGTTTTACCCAAACGTCCATAGGCATTATTGTTATATATCTACATAGAAAGCTTTATCCTAAAGTCACCTTTGGCAACCCTAAATATAAACTATGAACTTCCACAACGGAATTATAAAGCTATGGCCGTAAAACACTGACAGAATAAAAGAAAAGGTCCCCTATCAGAACAAGTCAAGATGACAAAAATATTTCTCATTTATGACAGTTCACAGGTCAAATAACTGCCACCTTCCTCCCAAACTGGAAATAATAACGGTCTGGAGCTTTAGAAGGGGAAAACAACGGATTTTGGAACATATAAAGATCTGATGCTTTTGCGTTCTAATTGCTAAGTCCTAAAGCTTAAAAATCAGATAAACGCATACTACTCAGATGCTAGCAGGCTCGCTCCACACTCCTATCGTG
This sequence comes from Pteropus medius, assembly GCF_902729225.1. Taxonomy (NCBI): domain Eukaryota; kingdom Metazoa; phylum Chordata; class Mammalia; order Chiroptera; family Pteropodidae; genus Pteropus; species Pteropus medius. The sequence continues at coordinate 2,292,117 of NW_024340697.1, forward strand.
TGCATTTATAGCGGGACGTGGCTGAACAGGTAAGAGACAGATTCACCGTTGTGGGTCCTTCGGATCGCCTCAGCCAAGATCATCGAAATGTCAATGACCTAAACACCAAAAAGAAGAGGCGAGAGGAAAGGAAGGCATCTCAGTCACATTTCATTAAAAACACGAAAGCCAGAAACCCTACAATTTCTCCAGCTGTAAGATGTACGACTGTCAAGACTTCCCATAGCTACTTCTCTGGAGAGGACAGATGCTTTGGGTCTACCTTCAAATTAGGCCCTGTGAAACCAAACCCCTAGAGGATTCTGGAAGCGAGATTTTCAACGCAGGTACCCAAAGGCTTTTCAAGGCCACTGTTAACCAGAGACATCCTTTTCTTGGGGCACTTGTTTTGTTTATTTATTGATTGATATTAGTTTCAAGCGGGGCGCTCGTTTCTAAGTTAATTTTATTCGACCATTACGTCGAAGGTTTTCTCTCTTTTGGTTTCAGAAAATGCAGTGACTGTCATTTAAGAGCCCAGCTATGAACATTCTAACTTTGTTTTGTAGGCCAGACTCAACTGAGATGTTGTAGTGTGAGAACAGCTAATAGATAATACATAAAAATAAATGGGCATGGCTGTGTTCCAATAAAGCTTTATTTACAGAAGCAGATGGTGGGCCGGATTGGGCCGTAGTCTGCTGACTCTCGACAACTGCTAATCAGGCATGAAAATGTAAGGCAGAGCTATTTTGACCATTTCTAAACATATCTCTTCATGCCAAATGAACTGCTTCGTTCTCTGATGGATTCGAAGATCCACTTTGACCCACCTTCAGGATGGAATGGGGGCTTCTAGCAATGAAACGAATTGCCGAGGTTCACGGCGTCAGAGGCAAAATGAGGACTCGGACCCTTTCGATCTATTTCAGGCCAGTCGGTGTAAAGCGGTCATCACCAGCTCTCTGGTGGCCTCCCAAGTCAGGAGGGGCAAGAAGGAACAAAGCTCGGAGGACCCTCAGCATAGCCTGCTGCTGCTTTTTTTATCTCCATTTTTTTTTTATTATGGTGAAATATACACAACATAAAAATTACCATTTTAACCATTTTAAGTGTACAATTCGGTGGCATTAATGACATGTCCAATGTTGTGTAACTATCACTATTATCTGTTTCCAAACCTTTTTCATCACCCCAAACAGAAACCGTGTCCCCATTAAACACTAACTCCCCATCCCTCCTCCCTGAGCCTGTGGCAACCTCCATTTACTTTGTCTCTATGAATTTGAGTGCTTAGTCTAGGTTCCTCAGATAAGTGGGATCAAACAATAAATATGTTCTTTTGTGGCCAGCTGGCTTCTTTCACTGAGCATGTTTTCGAGGTTTATCCATGCTGTAGCACGTGTCAGAATTCCTCTTTTTAGGCTGAATGACTGATATTCCATTGTACAGATAGAGAATATTTTGGTTGCCCATTCATCTGTTGATGGACAGTTAGAAACCTCTTGGCTACCACTGTGAATAGGGCTGCTACAGACAAGTGTATGAGTTTTTATTTGAACACTTGTTTTCAAATTCTGGGGTATATACCTAGAGGTAGATCTGTTGGGTCATATGGTAATTCTGTTTAGCTTTAGCACAGCCTGGTTCTTACCGGTTTTCTATTGTGGTTTTATTCACTTACTATTTCTAACTTAGACTTCTGCCCGCCCCAGCCTTTCTCAGAGATCTAAATGAATTATAACCTCAAGTACGAGCAGCTGCAACTTCTGCCGACATCTGCCTTAGTAGTCACACACAGAAGACTCGATGCTATTTTTGGGGATCTGAGCTAGGTCCCTCACTGCTTGGTTCGGCCTGCAGTGTAGACAGTACCTGGATCTTGGAGCAGTGATTCATTTTCTCCTCTTGTGGAATTGTGTTGGTGACGACAACAGCCTCGAAGGCGGCATTGTTTATTCTGGAAATGGCTGGCCCAGAGAAGATTCCATGGGTAAGGATAGCATACACTTTGGTTGCTCCGGCTGAGAGCAGCCTATAAAACAGAAGACAAAAGAAATTAAGTGTATATGAATATTGTTGAAACAGTCTCCCCTTAGTATGAATTTAAAAAGCAAAAAGTGTATTCCATAAAGGAAAACATGAAACCAATTTTGTTCACATGTACTAGTCGAAAACCTAGAGGATCTTTAGATTATGAGCTGGCAACATACTTCGTATGTCATAAAATCCGGGATTATCAACCTCTGCGTTGGGCCCGGAGGAACTCTTCGGCGTGCAGAGCCCCTGGTCTCCACTCGCTAGCAATGCCTCCCTCCCCTCAGTGTGACAATCAAAAATGCCTCCAGGCATTGTCAAATGTCCCCCAGGTAGCAAAAGTGCCCTTGGTTGAGAACCACTGGTTGAAACCAAAAGAGCCAGAATATCGTCATCGACATACATCATCGACATATAATATAAAAAAAAAGAAAAAAAACCACCAAGAGATTTTACATTCTTTGTCTTGTACTGCCTGGAAAGTCTGGCCTGAAGGCCGAGGGTGGCTCTTTCCTCCTGTGCTCAGTTCAGGGGCTGCACCTTCTCAGACTCCTGATGAAACAGACCGCAAGCTCAACTTTGACAATGAAAACCAGGCCATAAAGGACCATGGTTTTCTTCCTACCAATTAAAAATAAATCAGCCTAAGACTTCCTTTGGTCTAAAGCGCCACTGCTAAGCAAACGGCAATACTTCGGAAAAAGAGGCCCGATCTTAAAATGCTGATGTTTTTCCCTTCTTAATGAGATATGCTAACACTTCCCCAAACCATCCCTCGTACTTGTCCGCAGCGTGGCAGATTGTGCCACAGGTGTCGGCCATGTCGTCCACGAGGATGGCCACGCGGTTATTCACGTCGCCCACCAGGACCATCCGGTCCACTTCATTCGCTTTCTTCCTCTCTTTGTGAATCAAGGCAAACTCCACATTCAACCTGTCGGCAATCGACGTGACCCTGTGCAGACGCAGAAGGACATCTTAACCACCACCGATAAAATCTCATTCTTTAAAGTTGTATTTTAGGACTGTGGTAACCAACCACATTCGACATGATGAAAGCAGCAGCAGCTCTCACTGGGGCAAACACGGGGAGGAATATGCCAGCGATATTGTCCTGCCATTGATGGCAGCTGCTAATGAATATCATCGGGGCGCCGTGATCTCTGGACAAAACTACTGGGTAAGAAACTGATTTTCAATTTGTTAGTGTTGTGTGGTAGTTTTTAAAATCGTGGACACGACTTAAAGGAAGTTCCTCAGAAATGACTATTTGCGTAGTTGTTAGTGGTGCAGCTAGAGAGGACAAAGTTAACATGTCCACACAACACGGAGGCTTACGAAAATGGGCTCCGCTAAGCTTGAGGCCTCCAGAGACTGTAAACCATGAGTCCAGTCGCTCTGGTCTCTGTCTGGTGAGTACCCAAAAGCCATCAGCTCAGAAAGGGCTGGGCTGGCTACAGAAAGAGGAGGTGGCAGGCCTGGCCTGTCAGAGAGCCCAGGACGTTTTGGATTTTTCCCTTGAAAAGTGTGCTTTGATGATGAAAACTTACCACAGAATAATGCCACAGATACGAAGTGATGTGAAGTTGAGATTTTCCTCTTCCAGGTTTTTTTTTTTTTAATAACTATAGATTTGTACTTCTTAAACCCTTCAGCTTTTTCACCCAGTCCCCCAAACCCCCTACAAGTTTTTACAATATCTACCATTATGCAATTCAATTGAAAAGTTATTATTGAGGGACCAACACACACACTCGCGCACTCCGATTCAGTGTGCAGTGAATGGCGAACAAGACCCCTGTATGTTTTCTAAGTCCTGGTCCTATTCATTGCATCATCTTCAGATGGGAACCAGGAATGGCACTGCATGGGTGCTTGATGGGGGGAGCGGGCAGGCAAGAGTCCGTACCCCTGGCTCCCCTTGCCTGTTTCTGACCAGTATTTTTAAATTGTGGTAAAATACATATAAAATAGAATTTATCATCTTAATTATTTTAAAGTACACGATTCAGTGGCATCAAGTGTACACATCACATTGTGCAACCACCACCTCTAATTCCCAGACATTTCCATCACCCCGGAAGGCAACCCTGTCCCCGTTAAGTCACTCCCCACTCCCCCTTCCCCAGCCCCTGGAGACCTGATCGTGAAGCTACTTCATCTCTATGGATTTACCTATGTTGAACTTTTCATACGAATGGAATCATACGACATGTGGCCTTTTGTGTCTGGCTTTGTTCACTTAGCATGATGGTTACCAGGTTCATCCATGTTGTAGCGTGTGTCAGTATTTTATTCGTTTTTATGGATGAATAATATTCCATTGTAAGTACACACTGGATCCTGTCTATCCATTTGTGTGCTGATAGACAGCTGCGTCGTTTCCACCTTTTGGCTATTACGAACAGCGCTGCAGTGAACCCTGCCATACAACAATCTGTTTGAGTCCCCGTTTTCGAGTCTTTTGGGGACATCCCTAGGGGTCGAAAGTGCGAGAATTCCTGGGTCATGTAGTAACTCCGCGTGTAACTTATTTGGCCAGTACTTTAGCAGCTTCCAACTTGATCAAAGACCAACGCCACCTTTCTTTCAGATCCTAATGTTTTTTTCTACGTTGGAATTACCAGGGACATGAATGAAAATGAGACCTAAGGCAAGGCCACCTTTATTCCATGTAGAAAAATCTCCGTTTCCAGATGGCATTTGAGACTTGCATTTCGGCACTGTGGCAGACTAAGTCACCCTTCCCGATGGAAACAGAAACAGTCACAATGCTAGATTACAAAGGGAAATGTCTTCATAAATGCATCATGGAGCTGGAAGGCTCAAAGGAATCTTGAGAGGCTGAGAATGTAATGGTAGGTTCCCCTGGGAAGCTGGCACGCAGCTGAGATCTTGCCCTCAGGAGTCCTATGGAGCCATGAATGATGCTGAGCATGTTTGATAGCAGATATGGAAATGAGAAAGCCGAGGGCCCAGCTGAGACCCGAGCAGAGTGGGAGACGGCCTGTGAAACACAGGGAGGCTGAAGTTATGCCTTCAGAATGAGTGAAAAATATACCTGCAGCCCAGGCGAGGACAGGCAGGATGCGTGTGTCTCAAACTCCATGCTACATGGAGGAGCTAGTTCTCTCATACTCCTGGAGGTGGTTCATCCAAATCCCCATGCTGCGTATGATGAAAACCTTCAAGTGGAGAATTTAACTCGAAGTTATACTTTGAGGCAGTGCTCCAAGGGAACTGGCGACAACAAATGCCAATTCTCTTATGATAAAATTCTAAGAGGAGGAGGGTGCCACAGAAGAGTCACAAAACCACCAGGAAAGCAAGGCATCCAAAGTGAGAGCCACCAGAAATAACTGGGCCGTAATGGCAAAATGTCAGACACTGGCATTAGCCAAGAAAGAATAAAAAATGATTGTTTTCTATGTTTTTAAAGAAACAGAAACTTGGATAGGAACAAAAAAGACTATATAAAGAATAACGAATCGAGACTTAAGAATAGAGTTTCGAGAAATAAAAAACACTATATTTGAAATTAAAAACTTAGTAGCGATTCCACACACCCGAGCATGTTTAAAGAGCATGTGAGAGTAAATGAGAAGATAGAGATGAAGACAATGTCTGGAATGCGATCTGAGAGACAAAAAGTGATCGAAAATGTGAAAAAAACAGCTAACACACATGAAACGGTCTAGGACTCTACAGCCAGCAAAGCTGCCTTTCGATCATGAGGGCAAAATAAAGATATCTTCCACCAAACTGCATCACGCAAGAAGTCACTTCCTTATACAACCACTTAAGGAAATTCTAAAGAATATAACTGAAGGAAAAGGAAAACAACAGATACATTGAGACGTGGCAGGGGGTGGAGGTAGGTAAGCAAAGATATCAGTCAATATGTGGACACGCCTAAAGAAATGTTGGCTGTATAAAACCACGATAATCATGTCTAATTGCGGAGAAGAAAAAAACTACACTGGACAACAGTTTTCAAGCACAAAAGATGGTGGGCATGAATCGAAGCGTGGCAGTAATCATAATGGAAAAAGGACTAAAGTTTCCGGTTCAAGACAAAGACGACTGGATTAGACAAGAGAAGACACCGATTTCGGATCTCCGAAGTCCTGGAGGAAATGAAGCGTTATTATAATGAGGTCTGCATTCTTCCCACCCTTAAAAAAAAAAACCCTTCCGCTTCAAAGGAAACCCAGTTCACTAGCCCACACCCTTTGTTTCTAAATCTGTTTACCACCGGTTTCCTAACTTAAGGATTTAATTGAGCAAAAAAAATTCATTTGAGTGCTGACAAAAATTTTGTCCCATAAACACCTTAAAACGTATACGTAAAAGATAAGTCATTTAAACTCCGACTAAGGAAAGTTAGTTTCTCAGAAAACAAGACAGGTATTCCCAAGAAGAGACTCCTGAACACCTTATATACGACGTGCGCATATATTACATTTTGGGGTTTATTTGAAAGGACTGAGAAGACCTCAGCATGGCAGGGCCCTGATCCATGACCTAGCCATTGTGGCCCATGGTCTAAGCCAGTGAAATCTGAAATCCAAGCGCAACCAGTATTCACACCTCTGCCAGGTGATCCCGCGCTCCCAGCCTGTGTGCAAGCGAACCAGCGGGGGGACCCAGAGACCGGGGTGGGAACGAAGCTGAACTATATGGCCGGACTATATGGCCGGCGGCAGGGGGTTTGGCATGGGACATGAGTGGGGAGCCCTAGCCACTTCATGTACTCGATGTTAATGTAAGAAGCCAGAGATAAAGGAAAACACCCCTGCCAAAAGCCCCTTGGGTTGCTAGAACATTCTTATTCCTGAACAGCCTACAACTCTTCTTTTGCACGTGTAACTGAGACTTAATATATAAACCTAACAAATGACGAGACAATGTACCACAGAGAAATGTTAATCGGAAAAAAACTAGAAGAAAAATAGTTTGGTTTCCATTTCTTCTGGATCCATGTTCATATTCTTCCCAAAATAAAACACGATAAAAGTTAAATCTCGACTACTTAGTTTCACCAACTTCCCATACCAGTTTTGGTTAATATCGACTATCTTAACAGTGGCAGGCGCTTCCTTCTAAGGTTTATTTTTTCTTAGCTGTCAACCCAATCAATGGTCAAAGACGATCCAAGACTGACCTCTTGTGGCAATATTGGTTTTGTTTGTTTGTTCGTTGTTTCACCAGAAACGAGTCAAACCTCTAAGGTTTTTCTAAGGCAACAAGTGCCAATTTGTCTGATAATTTTTCTTAGGTGAAATACGGCTTTTTGTATCATGTAAAAAAGCCAGATAACATCAACTGCACATAGCACGTGTCACCTGAGCGGCTGTTGTGTCAGTTGGGGGGAACGGCTTACTCCAGGCATAGCAGAAACTTTGGGAAAAGGAAAAGGAGGTGGCGAAAAATCCGAAACGTGTTGACTCTGCATTTTTTTAAAGCAGATGACAGACAGGGGAACCTAGTATATCATAAAATATGGCGTTTCATGTCAGTAGGGGAGAGATGTGTTATCTGATAGTTTTGGAACAACTAGATAGCTGGCAGGGGGCGGTCAGAGTTGGATTCTTATTTCAGTCTTTATTCCAAAAACAATTTTCAAGTCAAAGAAAATTGGAACATAATAAAAGGGCGACCCTTAAAATTAAACAAAATCATGGGAGAAGAAAATTGTTGAGAGGGTGAATACTTACTTCATAAACAAAGCTGTAATGTGAAGAGAAGAAAACTATACAAAGGGAAGACATGAAAACTTGGAGAAATATTTGTCCCCTCCCCATAAAGACACAAAACAAAGACGTGACTTCTTGCCTGTGCAGAGCCCCTAATAATCCAGAAGAAAAGGCCTCCGGCCAACAGAACGGGCAAAAGGCAAGGAGAGCCTCATGAATAATAAACATGCTGGAAAGGGCATGTGACCTTATCCAGGTAACTGGATAACAGGAAGAGATACCAAAGACCACTTATCTGATTTGTAAGGTAAAACAGGTCTGATAACTCGCTATGCGGACAAGCCTGTGTAGAGAGTCACTGGCTTCCACACTTGATGGGCATGTCAACTGGTCTATCTTCTCGGAAAGACCAAATTTTGGCACTGTCCATAAAAACCAAAATGGCTCCTGCCCTCGGACTCTGCCATTGCGCTTCTAGGGACGCATCCTATTTGCACACGTATACAAAACGTAAAAGCCAGTGCAATGCTGCAGGACTGTGTTTAAGAGGGCAGTCACGTACTGCGTGACGACGTCTCAGCCAACGATGGACCGAATATACGACGGTGGTCCCCTAACAGGAAACCCTAAGAAAATTCGCAATGAAGGGTTTAGCAGAAGCTTTTGCAGACTTCAACAAACTCCTTAAAATTTGAAAACATGAACCCCCACACTGAAAGGTGTTCATTAACAGACAGGAATACTCATGGTATATATTATCCCTTACAAACAAATCTATGATGAAAAAAAAACCAAGCAAAACGCCATGGACATCTCTCTGAAAAGTGATACCTCCTCAAGAAGAGCCTCAGGCGGGCCCTTTGGGAGGTGTTCCAGAGAACCTGTATGTGTTTAAGCTAAGTGTTATTACAAGAGTTGAGAAGTTAAAAAAATAACGTTTATCAAAAGAAATTATAGTAAGCTAAGGTTAATTTATTATCAAAGAAAAAAAATTGTAAATAAATTTAAGTGTCCCGTGGTCTACAGTAGTGTGTACAACTGTGTCTAAGACCTTCGCATTCACACTGACTCACCCAGAGCAACTTTCAGTCCTGCAAGCTCCATTCATGGTAAGTGTACAAGGTACACTTTTATACTCTTATACTGTATTTTTACTATACCTTTTCTGTTTAGATACGCTTGGATACACAAACATTTACCATTGTGTTACAATTGTTTACAGTATTCAGGACAGTGACATGCTGTACGGACTTGTAGCCCAGGAGCAAAAGGCTGTACCTGGGTGTGTAGCAGGCTATGCCATCTAGGTTTGTGTAAGTGCACTCTATGATGTTTACACAATGACAAAATCACCTAATGACACATTTCTCAGAACATATGCCTGTCGTTAAGCAACGCATGCGTAGACAAACAGTACCTCGAAGTGAGAACGGGAAACTGATTAAAGGAACCATGCCATACACATACAATGGAATATTATCCAGCTGTAAAAAACAATGGAGCAAATTAAGTTTTAATAAAAGCACGGTGAAAGAGTATATACGCCATGTTACCGCTTGTGTGAAATGTAAAGGGAGATGTATGTTTGAATAACGTTAAGTCTGACACCAGAAAGAGGAGGCCTCTCAAGGAAGTGGGGGATGCTACCCTGTTTGAATGTTTTCTAAGAGAATATGTTTTCAGATTCTAAAAAAAAAAAATGAGGTTGGCACGTGAAAAGCAAGGCTACAAAAATCTGCGGAATCTATTATTCTTTTGGCTTATTAGCTCCAAAGAAACTTTTTCTGGTTCTAAAACCAAAGAGATAGGGCAGACGCATAAGCCACATATTGGATGATACCGTTTATGTGAAATGTCCACGGAGGCGGTTCCATAGAGACAGCAAATAGTGAGTGGTTGCCAGGGGCTGGAAAGAGAGGGAATTGGAGTGACTGCTAATACACAGAGGTGTCCTTCTGGGGTGATGAAAAAAGGGTCTGGAATTAGGTGATGGATGCACAAATCTGTGAATATACTGAAAACCACTGAACTGTGCACTTGAAACGGACCAATTGTAGGTATGTGAATTTTCTCTCAATAAAGCTGTTATTAATAACGAGTTTGTGTACCCCTTGGCCCACTTTTTTCACCTCTAACCTTAGATCAGGCCAGTGGATTCGCCATTAAATAAAGATTCCACTGTGTGACTTAAGTTGCCAAGTAAATTGCAAGGTGGATGAGGGAGCCAAATGAGAGCCAGGCATTTGCATTTTAAAGATGTCCCGAAGCCTGGTGGTCCTCCTGGCCTGTCAGGGCACATTTACGAGCTTCCTTGCTTTCTCACTGGGCAGACAAGGTCTCTTTACCTCTCCCTTTCTGTGGAAGCCCCGACCTGGGCATTAAAACTCCATTCCACTTTTTCCCTTCCCAGATAGCAGCTGTACAGTTGCACAAAGTCGCTCTGAGTCTCCAAGTCTCAGCCTGCAGTAGAGCACTCTGCATCACATCAGCATTCTACCACCTACGTCCCTGGTTCTGGACACCGTACCGATTGCTCATAATCTCCTGAGTCTCTGCAAAGCCCTCCAGATTCGCTGCTCAGTATCGTTATGCCGTTCAGCGTGCCTGCACTCTGATGCTGTTAGTGCCAGCTCAGTTTCTGCTAGTAACTGTTCTGTCACTCCCACGTGCTGGCTGGCTGCTGCCCAGTGACCTGCAGATGGTGACTCCGGGTAGGCTGCACCCTCTCGGCTTTCTAACCCAGATCGGCAGGCATGAGGTCACGTTCAGCGGAGGGAGCTTACCGAGCAACCTGGGCTTGTGAATTCTTTCTCTGCCGTGGCTCTGCAGCCGGGGACCAATTTTCATGTGGATTTTCTCCCCGTAGGGGTCCCCGCATCACCCCTACGTGGGGAGAGTGCATATGCCCCGGCCATCAACACGTGGCATAGGCCTTCGGTTCCATTTCTTACGGATGCCTATTTTCCCCCCCCCATCCAAAAGCCTGGGTGAAACCTGTCCTCCCTCCTGGGCTGCAGGGGAGAGGTCGCCCTTTCATGCCCTCTCTCTCTGGAGGTCCCCGGATCTCGCACCTGATCGCCCCAGGCCACCTGAGCATGGCTTCCAGCCCTTCTTTATTTCTTGACTCCAGAGAGCTCCTTTTTTTTTCTTGGTGCTCCATGGACACACATTTATTTTTATAAGATTGTGTTCTATTTGGGCTCCCATTCTCAAGTGTTTGTAGTAGGAAGGACCAGCGTGGTGAATCGTGTTGTTAATTAAAAGCCTTATTTTCCAATTAGGTGATTGCTTTTATAATCAGAAAAAAAAAAAGAACTTAAAAAACTCAAATAAAACATATTCTTTGCTGAAAAAAAATACACGTTTGTTTTTTTTTCTTCCTTTCACGACTGATGAAATGTCGACAAAGATGACAGCTCCCTGCTCTGGAGGTGAAGCCTGTACCTACTTGTTCATTTGCAAAACAGAGTATTAAGTAATTTAAAACATGCTTCCTTATCTACTACGCAGGACAAGAAAAAAAGCAATCAGCAAATGCAGAAACGTGCCTGGTGTGGCCTGTGCCGTACCTTTTGGCTCCCCCTGCATCGGGGGAAACGATGATACAGTTTCTCCACTCAGCAATGTTCTCCCGGATCCACTGCAAGACTGCGGGCTCCGCGTACAAATTATCCACGGGAATGTCAAAGAATCCCTAAGGGGGCGGGGGGGGGGTGGAGTCAGTGTCACACTGCAGGGGTTTTTAAAAGATCATCTTTCATTAAATAAAATTTGAATTTTTTATTCCAAAGCAGCCTTCTCGACAGACTCCCTTTTCTTAATTTTAATAGAATTCAATCAAAAGAAATACGTTCAGGAAGCATATTCCAGCCCCATCTGCTATCTGTGGGGACACGTCCTACTACCTTAGGATTGTCTATATCTTAATGAATAGAGAATGGCTTTGCAAGGCAGTGGGGAGAAGAGGTTTGTTGTTTCTTAAGCACCTGATTAACAAGCCAAATAGTTCACATTCATTATATCACCAAGTGGGCGCAGGATAATTTGGCCTGCTTTATAGATGAAGAACTAAGTTATGAAGAAGGTAAAAAGCATACGACTCTGCCATTTTAATTAGTTTCCAGAAGTTGAGATGGAATTAAGAGAGTTTACAACCACGAAGCCATTCTCAGTCCTTCAAAACTGACTGGAGGCCGGGTGGTGGTGCAGCCAGGAGAAAGCATGTTCAATTATATTTCCAAGTTCAGTAAAAATGGAAAAGCCAAGAGAGTTGCCACATACAAACTCAAACACGAATAACGTTACCTCCTTTGGAAATTATTTAACTTAACCGGTTAGGATTCAACCACGTGTATTAAGCCCCCAATCACAACAAGGGCAAGAAAAGAAAATGCCAGCACCTGGATCTGAGAGGCATGCAGGTCCATGGTGATAATGTGATCTGCCCCTGCGACTGAGAGCATATTGGCCACAAGTTTCGCAGAGATCGGAGCACGGCTCTAAAAAATAAAGACATGGATTTTATATCAGGAGGAGATGGATACCTTTAGATTCTTCCAAGATGTATAGCAGAGAAATCACAGCTGATCTGTAACATGTTAATAAAGAAAATTAACATGAATAATTTTTATTAGTTAATGCTAATAATCTCAATTTAAAGATTAATTAATAATGAAAATGACGTGCTATAACAAAAATATCCACTCCATTTTACTCACCAAATATTTACTATTCACATTTTCTATTCACTATTGCAAGACAATGTGCCTGACACTGGGTATAGAGAACAAATCTCAAAGAAGCAAGTAATTAAACTATATACATGTAGTATCATAATTTCTATAGTTCAAATCATGACAAATGTGTAGAAGAATAGGTATGGGTGGGGAAGGGGAAGAGGGCGGGCACGAGCTAGAATGAGAAATAGCATGAAAGACATCAAGTTCAAAAGGGCTGGTTGTCAGAGGCCCCCCCTGAGAAAACTGCTTTTAAGGTGAGGCTAGCAGAGGTGGGGAGACCGGTGTTCCAGAAAGGAACAGCACGTGTGACCTCACCCAGGCTGAGAGATCACATCCAGGAAGTGAGCGAAGTCCAGGGCGGCTATAGGCAGTGGTCCAGGGGAGAGTGTAAAGGAACGCTGGGTGTGGGGGGGGCGGGGGGAGCGGGAAGGACACATCCTGCTCGGCCCTGAAGGGCAAGGCCTGCTCTTAAAGAAGAATGTACCGAAGCTGGAAGCTAACGCTGTTACAAACTAAACAAAAACCGGATCGAAAAAAGTACACCTTAAGGTGATGCATAACTTGATATTAAGAGAAACAGATGCATCGTGATTTACTGTGTATCCCCCTTAAAGTGACAAAACTTCTCCATAGAGCTTACACATCATAAATGATGGATGATAACTCTGTCCAAAACAGTCATCCTATATAGCAGCCACAAAAAATATTAAGCTTAAAAGATTTCATGCAAATTTACACGTTTTATATCATTTGTATCTCAATAAAGCTGAAAAGAGATTTCATTCAAAAGAGTATAAAAAAATCAATGATTCCTATTAAACACACATACCCAGTATTCGTGTAAACACACACAGAAAGGAATTACATCACCGTGTTAACAGATTGTATTTTCTCTAATCCACCATTTTAAAAAAAGAAACATATTACTTTAAAATAATATAAATATTTAAATGTACAAGTATACACATTTTTTCAACAAAGAATGAGAGGAAACACCTCAAAATGGTAAGAGCAGATGTTACTATACTGAAATTATAGAGAAATATTCTTCTCATTTTTTTGAATTTTTCAGCCTTCTCAACTAACTACACGTCATCGCCCATGTTTTGTTTACTCCCTTGTTCTGGTCCACGCTGCCTTTGGGATAAAAAGCCACCCCCCCATCCGGCCGCCAGACTGGCTCCAAGCTACTGAGAGCTGGTCCTCCCTGCAGTCTGTCCCCACCCTGCTCTCCCTCTTCTGGAGGGCACTTCGGGTGCTGTCTACACCCACACACCTGCCTCGCCTCCATCCCGCACTGTCTCTGCTGAGCCAATGCGTTCGAACCTCCAGATCTAGTGCAAATCTCCCGACTTTATGGCACTGAGAACTTCAGAAAAAAATGATCTGTCCCTTCTAAAGGGACACAGCACTGGCTGAGCATTTGGCCCCCACCATTTGGGACCACCTGCTGAAAGACTGACGTGAGAAAATATTAGATGTACGGAGGTTCACAACTGAACGATGCGGCCCTCAAACACAAAGAATGGGTTTTGGAGATTTTTCGCATCATCTACACCATACAGCCCTGTACCTTGCATACAATAGTTCTTTGAGAAGTATTTCATAATAGAATCTCCATATCACCAAATTTCCAAGGCTTCATCATTAGCCTCACTGACTGTGAGAATTATTTAGTTTAACAAAATTCCGGGATAATTAAAAGAACAAACTGACCACTGGGACATCTTTGTAATAGAATCTGACTCATAACGCTAGTCAATTTGGGGCTCTTCCTCTAATTTTAAAACCAGCAAAGATTCCTCCATTCATCTCTCTGTGGCATCGAGCATTTCGTACTTCTGAGATGCAAACCACAGGAGTTTAACTTCTAAATTCATACTTTCTTCAAACCTTGTTTACAAATTTGGTTTTCGCGCTGTGGTTCATAATTTAGCTCAATGCTCAACTGAATCTTGCAGGAAGAAATGATTTACGCGTTAACTGACTTTACAGCCAATAAAGAGGAAAATTAGTATGCCATTTCAACAAAGGGAGAGTTCAAGATACAGTAATCGAAAACGAAATGTTTGACTCCCCTAATGAAAAATGGATAAGGTCCTGAGTTTTGTGAGCCAGCTCAATCATGACAAAGACTCTCCAGCTACTTCAGATCTTATTCAATGTATCAGATGCCACCCTGCTAAAAGCTTCGATTTGATAACTTTGAAAAAGTTCAAGATTGCAGAAATTTGTGTCGGGGCAACTGTCCTCAATTTTTCAGTTAATAAAAAGAAACAATTTTATCATTGAAAAGAGAACACAACCATGAAAATAGTTTTGAGAAAAGCTAGAAGTCCTTTATTGCCTCCGAAGTAATTATTTCCAGCCATGCCCACGTCATATTGTTTTTACTGGGAAAGGAAACTAGCAATTATTGAGTGTCCACTACAGCAGGCGTCAGCAAACTGGGGCCCCTGGGCCAAGCCCAGCCTGTAGTCTGTTTTCATACAACCTGTGAGCTAAGAATAGTTTTTACATTTTTAAGTGGTTGAAAAACAAAAGAAAAACAATATATTGTGACATTTGAAAAGTATAGGAGATTCATATTTCAATGCTCATAAATTAAGTTTTACTGGAACACAGCGACACCCTTTCATTTACATATGATATATGGCTGCTTTCATGCCAAAATGGCGGAGTTGAGCCATCTGTCTCTATCTAGTGGTCTGCAAAGCCTAAAAAATTTGACACCTGGCTTGTTTTGGAAAAAGTCTGCTAAGCAGTTTATAAATAGCAGCAAATATTATTCTTAATTGACGAATGAGGACCCTAAAGATGCAAAGAGTTTGTTACTTTTAAAAAGGATAAATTGAGTAAATCATGGCACTGAAATTCAAATGAGTCCACCTGATTCCAAAGGTGGAACCCCAAAGCTCCGAGCAGGCTGGACCATGCCTTTTAGAATCGGTACTATGTCATCTTCATTTTCCATGGTAGCATTACATTGTGCTGATGTGTCAAATTTATGAAACCATTGCTTCACTGGCAGAACTTGTCTCTGAATTCTTGCATTTATAAATAAAACCAAAAATAAAACTGTAAAGATGTACAGGGCTTGCTTAAAAAGTAGTGAGATTAAAAAAGAATGAACCAAGCTTTGAATATGGTTAAAGCCTCCAGCTTTTTCTGGGCTTTGCAGGTAACTCTAAGTAGATCAGTTACCTGGAACTTCTTCGTCTTAGAAGTTACAGACGATAACATCCTATGGGAGGGAAAAGACAAGAGAAAGTCTCGGAGGGCTGCCCAGGGCTTCTCCTGTGTCCGAGGAGGAGAATATTCTCTCTGAGCCCAGAGAGTGAGAGTGGCCCATGACTTCCCATCGCATTCAAACACTACATGGCCTTTGGCCTACCTAAGTGACGCCAAAGATGGGAGAGTCCCCCCCCATCACTCTGGGTCCCCTCATCGCTCACCCTCCCGGGTAAATGAAGTCTGCTCACAGGCTCAGGTCATCGCTTATGTTCGTACTAAATCTCGTTACCCTCACTTCGACAGTTTCCCAATACAAAGCCATTCCATTAGATCTAAGGAAAGAAATGGATGGTTAGAAAAATTACCAACAGCTATTACCGGCCATTTGAAAAATCCAAAGGCATACCTGAGACGATAGGCCAAGTTTTACACTTCTCTTTCGACCAGTTTGGTGAAAGAATGAAACCACTTCTCTCCTTATTATAATACAAGCCACGTTGATTACAGAGACGTGTCAGAAACGGTGCCAGAATAACCTACGTGTCTGGCCACGTCCAAGGTGAGTCTCAAAGCCAGAGGTCTATAAAAGGGGACCATGTGTCAGATTCTCCCGAGACGGCCGGGGTGGACACTTGTTTCCTACTATAATTATTCATAGAGCCCCTTCCAAACTCTCAAGCGTCCTGGCTTGGATGATAAATGATATATAATAATGACACTATCTCAAAGCTTGAACCGTCCTTCAAATATCCACTTAAGGTCCCCCAGAGTGGGCTGAATGGCGGCCCCCAAAGGCATCAGGTCTAAATCCTTAGAATCTGGGTAACTGTTACCTTATTTGGAAAGAGAGTCTTTGCAGATGTGACTAAGGATTCTGAAAGGGAGGCGCTGCCACCTGCTCCCTCACAGAGGGAGATTTGACAGAGAGGAGAAAGCCAAGTGAAGATAAAAGCAGAGGTTGGAGGGATGTGGCCTCAAGCCAAGGGACACAGCAGCTACCAGAAGCTGGGACAGGCCAGGAAGGACCCTCCCCTAGAGCCTCTGGACCAGCGTGGCCTACCGCACCTTGAGTTCCCACTTCTGGCCTTGGAAGTGGCAGAGAATCTCTCTCTTGTTTTAAGCCACCCAGTCTGTGGCCATTTAGTATGGCAGCCATAGGCAACTGACACAGCCTTCCACTATTCCGTCTTTCCTACCGGTTTCTCTAATAAGCCACTCAACTCGTGAACTCAGGATTCCCTCGGCTGCTGTGTGTGCAGCCTCAACTGTTACCACATCCTTGCTTCTGTGCTGCTGCTGCTGAAAATCTTATTTCTTTCAGCTGCAGCTAAATTCAGAAAGTCGTGGAATCTTCTGACCGAGATAAAAATGAAAAGCAGCTACCACGTTGTTCCCAAGAGACACACAGCACAGAGGACACGAATGGCCCCAAATGGCAAACAAACCTGTCTACACGTCTGTCAATGGGAAAAGGGGTAAAGCTCCCATCAGACCAGCCCCACGTTAGGGCGGCCCTACCAAACGAACACAATCCCCGTTAAAGCTCCCCTCACACTCCAACTTCCCTGGTTTTTCCTGAAGGCAAAGACCACATCTTCCTCAATTTCTTCTAAAAACTCACAGAGCTTCTCTAGTGCTAGTGTTGCTAAAAAGAATAATTCCACAATATTAGCTTCATTCTCCCTGAAAGGTTAAAAAGAGATAATGGTCTGTTTGGAAAATTCAACTTTTCATTTTGAGACAACTGCAGATGCCGAGATCCCTTGTGTCCTTTACCAAGTTTCCGCTCATGGTAACGTTTTGCCAAACGGGCACTATCTCACAGCCCGGATACTGGCATTGAGACAGCCCAGCGATCCGAGATCCGATTCCAACTCCCCCAGTTCTGGGTGCTGAGCGGCCGGGTGTGCGGGTGGCTATTTAGTCCTGTCCACCACCACAGACACACGACAATTTCACAAGGGCTACTGTGGTATTTCAATACCTGCAAAAGTATGCTGAATGTTTCTGTATCCGTAAGTATGAACGCGATGGCTGCTTCAAAGACAAACCTTTGAAAAAGCCAAGGTGAGAAAACATAGTTCCTCCATCACTAAAACAGAAGGCAAACATTTTCCAGATATTGAGGTAAAATGTGAGGGAAAAAGAAATGTAGACGTTAACCCAGAGCAGGTTCCTTCAAGAGGACACAGCTCTCGTACCTTGTCCTTTTTGTCTTGTCGGGCGTATGGAAAACACGGGATCACTGCGGTCACCCTGGACGACGACGCGATCTTGCAGGCGTTGATCATAATGAGAAGCTCCATCAGGTTGTCATTGATCTCGCCACAGCCGCTCTGGATGATATAGACATCTTCCCCTCTCACGCTTTCGCCAATCTCAACGCTACAAAAGGAGAAACGTCATCCACTCATGGGAAAGCATATTTGTGTCATGGGGGTCCCCAAGAGCACCCCCAGGGTGGATGATCTGCCAGGACTCGGCACACGGTTGTGCTCATGACTATGACTTATTATGGTGAAAGAATACAGAGCAAAGGGAAAAGCCACACAGGGTGAATGAAATCCAGGGAAACAGACACAAGCGTCCGCAAGTCGACCCCAGTCGAGTCATAGGTTGAGCTTAATTCCCCCCCGCGACGAGCTGTGACAACACACGTGAAGTGCTTGCTGTCTGCCAAGGAAGCTCATTAGAGACTCAATGCCCAGGGGGGTTTATTGGGGGGTTGGTGGCGTAGGCACCCTCTGCCTGGCACGTACCAAAATTCCAGACGCCCAGGTATTCAGCATTAACTGCACTGTTCGTACAGTTTAGCCGTGAGCCATTTCTATCAGAGAACGGAGGGACCCTTGCAAAAGCTAAGTTCCCAGAGGCCAGCCGAGGGCCACCTTGCAACCAGGACTTTTTCACATGTGACGCGATCTTGTACGTTCTTTAGAAATTTGTCTCAGTCTTGCTATGTTAACTCTTTTCTGCTAAATATGTTTGGTTTTTCATTTTGATTCAAGTTACATGTACACAGTAATCGAAAAATTCAAAGCATTCTGTAAGGCTTATGACAGACAGCCCAGAGGCAACCAATTTCGATTCTTGATAGTTTTTTGATATAGATCTTCGAGTCTCTAGCTAATGTGTTTGTATTTGCTTCATCTTGATTTCTCATTTCCAGGCATCATGTGTTGACTCCTAACTATGAAGATGAGGATTTAACTATTTCCTTCCCGTCCCATTCACCTACACCGCCTGCAGCCTCCCCACCTCATCCGGCCATCGGCCATCGTCCCAATACAGATCATGACTCAACCAAATGAGCTGCATTTTAACTATGTAAATGCTGTTCAGGGCTGAGCCCACAGTGAACTTAAAGCAAAGTTTATAGTATTTCCCTTTAAGCAGAACTTTTTGGGGGGTGGGGGGGATGGGAGGTGTTTTCCTGGAGAAAGTTATCCTACCTTTTGATGTGTTCAGTTTTTCAGTACTGAATACAAATTCCAGCCTAAACGCTGAGCTAACGATCTCAATCCCACGAGGTCAGGGACCTGAAGTGCAGACTCCACTCCATCCTCCTGCACGGGTCTGACCGAGGCCCTTTCTGCCCTGCCCAGCTGGCCCCGGGGGTTTCCACCACCCCTCTCCCACACTCCATTTCCCACTTTCTGTACCCTTTCTTGGTGTACTTTCATGTTTTGCTGACTGTCATCCTCCAGTAGCTTAAAAAAAAAGAGTAAACAAGAGCTTCAGAAGTCTCTCCTAACTGCACATTGAAAAATTTCTATATTTGGGGTATAGAATTTTGAGTGTTGAACCTGTGAGTGAGCCTGCCCATCGCTGGCAGGTGTCTTCCAGGGCAAGGAAAGCAAAACAGTGCCCTGTGCCCAGGCAGGTCCTCCACAGAGCACCGCCCGAGAACCAAGGACACCCACCATCAGCTCTGCTATAATGCTTGTTTTGAAAAGGGAAATTTGCTCCAATGATCGTTAGAAATGATTTGAGCCTAACAGGAATTTTGCACCTGCTTTCCCATGAACTCTCCTCCTGAGAATACAGAGGGCTGCACTGCACCCAGCTAAAGGGAGCCCCGAAAAAATACTGCAAACGCATACACCGTCACAAGGACAACCACACCCATCCACGTCTTGTGTCACAACTTTCAGCACCGTTTCAGATGGCCCTCCTTCTACCTCCTCACAAGAATGCAAGAGCTGCAACCCTTCTGAGACCCGCATCGACAAGAAAGCTGCAGGTCTTTCTCGGTGGGAAGCATCGTATTTATCGTAGTATTTACGTCTTTTTCTAAACATGTAATACGTGTACAAGTGTTTTACCATTTTTATCACATTTCCATCTTTTTTTCAAATATGTCACCGAGGAAGATTTTGAGTGCCGTGCCCCTAACTGCATTTTTCCCATAAGCCCTGCCGCATGATTTTGCAAAGCGTGGTGACTTTTAGGAATGCGTCTATGACCTTACAGAACTGACTGCAAATGAAAGGCATATCCAAAGAAGCAAGCCATTGAATCTTCTTTTTAAAATTACAAATGAGGCACATAATTACCTCTATCCTTTCTTCTGCTATCAGAAGCCAATTATACCCAATGGCATTGTTTTATTAAAAGAACATATTATTTCTAAAGAAAATTTAAACAAGTGACATTTGGGATACCATATAGTAGCTTATCTGAGTCAACAGAAACTTCTATCCAACTTCAAGTAGAATAATTAGAAGACAAAATAAAGTGTCTCAAGTTGATACGATCCGAAAACGAGTTCTGGTAATAGTGGGTCATATTCTTGCATGTGCTCGGCTGTGGATGAAAACAGTACAATGTCAAACTCGGGGTGAGAGGGACACACAGAATTCTATGTATTCCTTCCTATCTCGAGTACGAAGGAGCTAAAATGTAATTTCTTTGTGAACATTACATCAACTGCGGGATGAAGTCAATTTGGAAATCACAACACTAAATAGCTCGAGGGTTGACAATCTAAGCCCGTGAGCTGAGAATGATGTGGTAGGCAGAACGGCCTCCCGAAGACGTCTATGCCCTAATCTCTCGAACCTTTGAATGTTAGTTTACGTGGCAAAGAGGAAGCAAGGCGGCAGATGGAATGAAGTTATTTATCAGCTGACCTTAAAGGCGATTATCCTGGATTGTTCTAGTTGACCAATATAATCACAAGGCTCCTTAAAAATGGAAGGAGACAGAAGAGGTCAGAGAGATGCTACGTTGCTGGCTTTGAACATGGAAGGACGGGCTGAGAGCCAAGGGATGGGGGTGCCCGCTAAAAGGTGGGAAAGGACAAGATTTTTTCCCCCAGAGCCTCCACAAAGAAACGCATTGACCCATGATGGACTTCAGAGATGGGGGCCTGCAAAACCTAAAACATTCACTATCTGGCATCTTCTAGTGTGATGGCTTTTTATACCAAAATTTCAGCCTCTTTGCAGCCTCTTTTTCCTTAGGAACCTCAATCCCCATATGACTAGCAGCCCAGGGCAGGACAGAAAATACCATTACCATGGCAACTTTCCCCCCAAAGCTATTCCTGCTTTTACTCATAAAGATGATCATGAGTGATCTTTACTCTAGGACTTTTGAAAACTGGGGCCAGAGACAGCATCCACTTGCTGTTCAGATAAAGGATCTTTACTGATCTCGAAATAAGGCTGATGTGTTTATCTGAGTCAATGATGAATGGACGTGGTAACTTAAACATGGCCACAGACTCTAACACTTTTCCCATCAAGAAGATTCTCTTTTGGACCTGGGAGGACTCCGTGCTTGACAATAGAATGTGACAGAAGTGATGATGTGCCAACTTCGGGGCCCAAGCCTTAATAAACTGGTAGCTCCCAATTCCTGTCCTTTGGACTGTTGGAGCTTGGCACCCAGCTCCCATGCTGTGAGGAGGAAGCTCAAGCAGCCCCATGGAGAGGTACTGAGCTAACTGAGCTCCCAGGCCAAAGCTGATAGCAACTTGCCAGCCCCGTGAGTAAGCCATCTTAAGAGTGGATCCTCCAGCCCCAGTTGATTGCCCCAGGTGCCACCACATGGGGCAGAAACAAGCCTTTCCTGCTGAATCCTGCCCAAATTGCAGATGAGAGTCAAAACAATAACTGTTTTAAGCCATGAAGTATCTGGGGGTGATCTGTTACACAACAAGAGATAACCAGAACTTTGCGTCTTATAGCAGAGTAATGACTCTGGGGGCAGGTTAACAAACCAGGGTAAAATATTACGAGACATTCAGATACCATCATCAGTGGCGTCACAGGACGTCATCGTGGCATCTCAGTGGACTACAGTAAAGCCGGGGCAGACACGTCCCTCATATCTGAAATGATTTAGAGTTGAGAAGGTAAAATCAGGAGGCTGTGTCCGATTAAGAAGTGTTTGAAGAAAAGGGAATGGAAGGAGTGATGACCAAGAGATAGCAAATCAGATTTCTGGTCCTGGTTCGTTAAGAGATTCAGGAAGGGGCCTCTTACACGATTTGAATCACTTCTCTCTCCCTTTTGCCGTTCTGGTTCTGGTCCCCAGGCACACACGGTAAAAAGTGGACCACTAGCACAGTACCTGGTACAGAACGGACTGTTGGCAAAAATCACCCTCTGGATCTACATGGTTCGTGGGAAAGAGAAAAGTCGAGAAGTTAATCTTTTAGAGTCTAGATAGTAAAGACAAAAAAAGTAACTGTACAAACAACTCCGAGACTTCATGTAGAGTGATTTTTGAGACCTCAAGATTTCTAATTATCGAGTGGTAGTTATAAAACACTCAAATCAGATAAAATTGAGTGTGCTTTAATACTTCAAAGTCTGAGTTTCACCCCCAAAGTACAGTACTTTCAGCAGAAATCCAACACTGATTTTTTGGGGGGCTTCTGATCTACACTAACCAGGTCGCCCCCACAGCAAAGGATCGGGCTGCACCCAGATAACATGGAAAGGACACCACATTTGCTTTCAAAGTCCACTTCCTCTGGAAATGTCTCCTTTATTTATATGACACCAGCTCCTGAACAAAACCCATGATCACATTCTTCTGTTCTTAAAGCTACTGAAACTTCAACAGGACTGGCAAAATATAGCAACATTCAAACCTCAGCTGTACTATCTTTCTCCAGAGCCCGTGACATCCCCGTGGACGTCTGTATTCAACTCTGCAAAGAATTCTTTACCCGAAGGAGTCCCGGCATTAATGCCACCTGGTACTCAGTCACGAAGGTTTCTCCACTTACATTACCACCAAGGCCATGTAGTTGTAATTTCCCACCTGGAAGAAGGTACTCCCACCTCCTAAAAAGCGGACAACCACCACGACCTTCCCTACAGGTGTAACACCTCAGTATCTAGTAAATTTTTGCCTGACCCAAGGTCATCAAGATTTTCTCCCGTGTTTTCACCTAGAAAGTTGTAGTTCGAGGTTTTACATTTAGGTCTATGATCCATTTCAAGTTAAATCTGAAATGGTGGGGAGCATGGATGGAGTTTCTTTTATTTTGTGCAGCTGGCACCAAAATAATGCCTCACTTGTTGAAATGCTTAAGTAGATCTTGGGGAAAAATATAAAAATGACCAGTAACCCTGTACGGTGCTAGACGTTTAAGGAAGGGGAGAAATGACATCAACTTGAAATTAGTCAAAGAGCTGTGAGGATTCGGGCAGGTGGAAAAAGGAGCCCGTGGCTCACTGAGACACGGTGGCACTTACACTCCAGCCATGGCCTGGCTGCTGGACACGGTAGAATCCCAGAACTACGAAGGAGCTGGAAGTTCGTCATCTTTGAGGCAAAAGAATTAGAGAAAGTGCAGCTGAATCCAGCACGTGCGCCGCGCAGTTCCCACGCTCTTTAAACCCTTTGCACAGCCACACCTTCTGGTTAACCCAGGGGTTTGTTTGCATCCTGGCTGCTCAGAAGAGTCATCTGGTCATCTGGGAGCTTTTACCACGCACCTCCCCCAGCCCGTGAGCTCGGACACCGCGGGGCAGGGCGGGGAAGCACCATTTTCAACCGCCGCAGGTGAATCCAGTGCGCAGCCGGGGGCGTGGGCGGAACCCTACAGAGCACGCGGGGTTTGAGATCAGCCCGGCAGACACGCGAAACCGGGGCGAAGACACCCAGGGCGGCCCTCCCCGCGTGCCCTGCACCCAGGCGATTCCCGCCGGCTGCGCCCACCGCGAGCCGAGGTGCTGTGACCACCCCCGGGTCGCCCTTCCGGGCTGCGGCCGCCCTCCCTGGCTTCCCCGGGCGCCGCGGCGGTAGCGCGGAGGCCGCGTCGTGGCCGGCCCGCCCCGGAAGGTGGAGCACCCGCCCAGCCCTACACTGCAGTCGCGCGCCCCGCGCCCTCCCCCGCACTGCGCGGCCCCCACCTGGTCTCCTGGTTGCTGAACTTCTTGGTGATCACCTTGCCCAGCTCCAGGCCCAGCCGGTCGGCCACGCGCTGGGACAGGTCGTGGTGCGAGCTGCCGCTGAAGAGCACAATGTTGGGCATCCTGGAGCTCTAAGGGGTGCGCGGCGGAGACGGAGTCGGCAGTGGCAGCGGAGGCGGCAGCTGGAGCGGGAAAACGCGGCTGCCGGGCGGAGGGTGGAGCGGAGCCAGGAGTAGCCGCGGGAGGCGGAGCTGCGGGAGGCGGAGCTGCGGGAGGCGGAGCTGCGGGAGGCGGAGCTGGAGGGGCGGAGCAGGGGGAGGAGCGAGGGAGCGCCGCGGCTGGACCCAGTGGTAAAACGGGGGCGGGGCGAACCGAAGAGAGGGCTGAGGAGCAGGGAGGGAGGGGAGAGGAGGGCACTGGAGTAGGGCTGACCACACACCCAGGGCGGTAGGTTTGGGGACCCTGGGTGGTCCTGAAGCAGTGACGTGCCCTCGCTCGGTGGGAGAGCCCCAGGCGCTAATACTGACCTTTTTGGTTCTGCCTGGAGCGGGAAGGCCAATGAACCAGATTAACTGGACACCCAAGGAGGGTGCAGGGACAGGCGATGGAGGTGCCTCGCAACGAGGAGTGATCCCCCAACCCAGAATAGCCCCAAATTTATTGCAGATGACTGGTGTCCAACTACAAGGGTCTGCAAACTGTGGCCCGGGGGCCAGATCCACAGCGCTGCCTCTTTGTACCATTGCTAAGCATTGTTTTCACACTCGTACATTTGCGATGTACGTGATAACAGCTACACTACCTTTGAACTCCAATTATGAGAACTATCCCCGCTCAAAAAAGAACTTTCCACTCGTTAGTAGATGTGTACTACAAAAAACTGTACTCGATTATTATATTTTGGATTTGGTCGATGAAAACATTGAAAATTTTCCTCCCGTCATATTAGTACCTACATAATTTGCTCTTCATTTTGCCTCTTGGCCCACAAAGCCTTAATTATTTATCATGCGGTCCCGAGTGAAAATTTACCAACTTATGTTACATCTGCAGCATATTTCAATTGGGACTAGTGGCCAGTAGTTGCCATATTGGAGCAAGAAGTTCTAGAACATTGGTTCCTAAGAGCAGTGCCGAGACACCCTGATGCATTCATTCTATTGTGTGTTTTTATTATAAGCATGACAAATAATTTACAACTAATTATAAAATGCTACAGTTTATAATTTACTTTAAAATGCAAGTTAAAATAAATTTAAGTTTATTCTTCTATTAGTGACATTCTCACTCAAATCAAATATTTTTTCTGATTTTTATTTCTATATCTTTTACATGCTATTAAAGAACTTTAAACAAAAAAAGAGTGCAATGAACACCCATAAATCCATCTCTTTAGATTTAGCAGCTGTCAAAATTTGGCCATATTTGCTTCATCTATTTTTTCTCAAGTATTTAAATTACAGTCATCAGATATCTATATCTAAATTCTTTAGTCTGCATCTATAAAAGGATAAGGATATCACACCAGATACAAAAATTCAAAATAGATCAAAGACCTAAATGTAAGGGCTAAAACTATAAAACTCTCAGAAGCAAACATAGATATAAATTTTCATGACCTCGGATTAAACAATGATTTCTTTAATATAACACCAAAAGCACACGCGACAGCAACAACAAAAATAGAATAAACAAGACATCGAAATTAAAAACTTTTGTGCTTCAAAAGATACCATCGAAAAAGTAAAAAGACAACACAAATTGCGGGAGAAATTGTTTGCAATTCATCTACCTGATGATGGATTTGTATCTAGAAAACATAAAAGCAACCACAACTCAATAAAAAAGACAAATTTAAAAAGGGCAAAAAAAGCTACACATGGATGTTGACAGTAGCTTTACTCATAATTACCAAGACTTGGAAGCAACCAAGATGCCCTTCAATAGATGAGTGGATAAATAAACTGGTACATCCAGACAGTGAAATATTATTCAGTGCTAAAAAGAAATGAACTATGGAGCCATGAAAAGACACACAGGAACCTCAAATGCATATGACTAAGTGAAAGAAGCTGATCTGAAAAGGCTGCTTAGTGTATGATTCCAACCATATGATATTCTGGAAAAGGCAAAACTACAGAGACAGTAAAAAGATGAATGGTTGTCAGGGGTTGTGGAGAGGTGGGGATGAACAGGTGGAGCACAGAGGATTTTTAGGGCAATGATGGTGTTCTGTATGATACTGTAATGGTGGATACATGCCATTATACATTTCTCCAAACCCATAGAACGTACAGCATCAAGAGTAAACCCTAATGTAAGCTATGGACCTGGCAGATAATGTGTCAATGTTGCTTCATCAGCAATAACGAATGTACCCCTCTCATGTAGGATGCTGATAGTGGGGAACGCTATGAGTTTGTGGAGGCAGGGGGTACATGAAAATGCTCTGTACTTTCCACTCAATTTTGCTGAGAATGCAAAACTGCTCTTAAAAAAAAGTCCACTTAAAAAATGGAAAATAAAGGCAGAAGATCCAAATAGATATTTCTCCAAAAAAAAGATACACAAAAGGCTAATAAACATATGAAGAAATGCTCAGCATCGTTAGCCACAGGGAAAGGCAAATGAAAACCACAATGGGATACCACTTCACACCCACTAGGATGACTATAATTAAAAAGACAGATAATGACAAATTTTGGTGAGAATGTAGAGAAATTGGAATCTTCAAACACTGCTGGTGGGAATTTAAAACGGTGCAGCTGCTTTGGAAAACAGTCTGGCCGTTCCTCAAACAATTAAACATAGAATTAGCATATAACCCAGCAAGTCCACTCCTATGGATAGAGCCAAAAGAACTGAAAATCGGTACTCAAATAGTTGACATGAATGTTCGTAGCAGTACTATTCACAATAGCCAAAAGATGAAAACAACCCAGGTGTCCATCAACTGATGAATGGATAAATAAAATGTGGTCCAGCCGTACAATGGAATATTATTCAGCCATAAAGAGAAATGAAGTTCTGATGCATGCTATGACATGCATGAACCTTGAAAACAGTATGCCAAGTGAAAGAAGCCAGTCACAAAGGACTACATATTGCATGATTCCATATTCGGAATAGGCAAATCTATAGACAGAAAATAAATTAGGGGTTGCCTAGGGCTGGGGGATGGGAGGATGGTGATGGCTAAGGAATGTAGAGTTTCTTTGGAGGGCAATAAAAATATTCTGAAATTGATCGTGGAGATAGAGGCACAACTCTGAGTATACTAAAAGCCATTGAATTTTTTACGTTTTAAAAGGGCGAATTGAATGGTAATGAATTATATCTCAACAAGAGCTATTTTTAAACAGGACAATTTTCTTTATGACTCTGATCACATCTGAGATAGTAAGATGTCAAGGTCTCCTGCTATTAATGACACAGATCAATCACTGGCTGAAGGTGGTCATGGTCTGATTCCTCCATTATCAAATCAGTTTGTTTTCTCCCCTTGCAAATGCTCATTTTCTAGTTTTATCATTCCTTCCCGTCTACAAATATTAGCTGAATCCTCCAGTAAAGGGGAACACTTCTTCATCTTCTGGGGCTACTTGGTTACCCTCCAATACAGTTTGTACTGGAAATCGAGACAAAAGCTTCATTTTCTTCCTTTCAATCACCAGTGTTCAGAGTAAGGCGTTTGGCGTGGAAATGATACCTCCGACTGACAGGATCCAAGGATCCTTGGCCATCTGGCAGGTCCCAGGTCTGGGGCAGCGATGGACGTGAGCCAGGACATTTTGCCTCAGCCACAGCAAAGACAAGGAAGAGTATGTCCAGAGGATAAAGTCACCAGCTTGAAGCAATGGTTACTACTTGTCCAAAGGACAGTGTGGACATCAAAACCTCATGGAATGATAATTGCCTAAAATATACCAAATATGTAAATATCAGCGAGTCCATAATGACACTCAATAAAATGAAAACCAGAACAAAACAGGAACAAATGTAAATTCGCTCGAATCCAATGAAGATGGATATGGAACTAACTCCTTTCCATGAAATCTGGTCATGAAACAGTAAATTTTCTTGAGAGGCAAGGTAAAGGCGGAATTGACCAATTTCTTTGGTAATTACATATAATCTGATGCTGCCCAGGGAAATGTCCCTTTCATGTGGGCCACATCAGTCACTTGTGGAAATTCGATCAAAGATAAAGACTCTGGGGCCCTCAGCAAGCTTAAGAGAGCCGGACGTGGCCTGCATAATTCAAGCCGAGGCGTCAAAGCAAGACAAGTGGCACAGGAATTCCCAGCCGGGGTGTAGATGGGAACGTGAGGAAGTTTTATAACAGTGGAGCTCGAAGGTTCTTAAAGGGGACAGAGGCTCTGCGTGGCTATGAGGAGGCATGGCGATGTTCTGGCGAGAGCAGCAACGGTTAAGTGGAACTGAGTTTCATTTTAGTGTGAGCCAAATCGATAGAGAAGTGCAGGGTCTAAAGCAAGAACCAGTAAGAGCAAGTTTCTGCAGACCCTTCTAGAATAAGGTCGCAGTTGAGAGAAGAGAAGGAATAATAATATTGTACATGTGGATAGCACTAACTACATGGCAGGCCTTCACAACAATTCTGTGAGATCATTCTTATCACTTGCATCCCCATTTCACAGGTAGAGAAACAGAGAGGTTAGGTAACTTGCCCAAGATCACACAGCTGCGTAGTAGACCCAGGCAGATTTTACTACTGTGTCTCATGTCGCTTACTTCACCATGTACCAAGAGCAGTTGAAGAAGGCTTTCCATTTTAGCTCAATGCGATGTATAAAAAGAGTATTTCTCCTTTCTTATGATGATATTTCCTGCTTCTAAATAATCCTATAATTTTGATAAAGATTATCCCATGCACACAACATTTCTTGGAATGTTGTTGGAATGCCTGCCTCCAAGCATGATCCTGGGCTTTCTTGTCTTCTTCATTCTTCTCTTTTTCTTTTTTTTAAATTAATTTATTTTAATTAGCTTCAAGTATGCAGTATATTGGTTAGACATCTATATAGTTTGTAAAACAATCCCCTTACCCCTTCCCTCCTCCCCTAATTCTCCCAGCTAACATATTAATGTTAACTGCATTCCCTATGCCATGCTCCCCATCCCTGTGACCACCCATCGGCTACTAATTTGTACTTCTTTAACCCTTCACCCCATTCTCCCAACTCCCCAAGCTCCCTCCCCTCTGTCCGTCACCAAATTGTCCACTATATTCGTGAGTCTGTTTTTGATTAGTTTGTTCTTTTTATTCCTTAGATTCTGCATATAAGTGAAATCATATAGTGTTTATCTTTCTCTGACTTAAATACCTTCTAGGTGCATCAATGCAATATCATTTTCCAACGCCTTCCTTTTAGTCTGTGTGTGTCTTTTAATCTGAAGAGAGTCTTTTGTATTTTTTCTTCTTAAAGAAGTCCCTCCAGCATTTCCTGTAATACTGGCTTGGTGGTGGTAAATTCCTTTAGCTTATTTTTGTCTGGGAAGCTCTTTATCTGTCTAAATGATAGCTTTCCTAGATAAAGTATCCTAGGTTGTAGATCCTGGGTCTTAATCCTGACATATTTTTTGCCAAGTCCTTCTGTCCTGCATAGTTTCTTTTGAGAAATCAGCCACCAGTCTGATTTACTTATAAGGGTGTTCCCTTATAAGTAATTATCTGTTTCTCTCTTGCTGCTTTTAATATTTTTTCTTTGTATTTAACCTTTGGCATTTAAATTATGATGTGTCTTGGTGTGGGCCTATTTGATTTTGGAATTCTCTGAGCTTCCTGGGGTTTTATGTCCATTTCCTTCACCAGGTTAGGGAGGTTTTCCATCATTATTTCTTCAAACAGCTGTTCAACATTTTGATTTTCTTCAGTTATGCCGATCGGACGGATATTTGGAGCCTTAACAGTATCCCATATGCTCCTTAAATTATTTTTGTAGTCTTGGCATCTGATCTCTTGCCATCCTGATTGCGTGTCCTTGACTTTCCCGTCTTCTAGATAGGGCATTTGATCCTTTTCTTTATTCACTTAGTTTATTCCTTTGTTTATTCCATTTAATATACTTCTCATCTCAGATAATGTGTTTTTCATTTCAGACTGGTTCCCTTTTATAATTTCCATTTCCATTTTTATATTTTTTATCTCTTTGTTGAAGTTCTCACTGAATTTATCTCCGTTTCCCAAAAGTTCATTGAGCATCTTCATAACCAGTGTTTTGAATTCTGTATGTTAGATTACTTGACTCCATCATATCTGGATCTCTGTTCCGTTCTCATATCGCATCTGCTTCTTAGTCTTCCCATTTGGGCTGCCTTTCTGTCTGTTTCTATGTGTGAAGCAAAGCTCCTAAGTCTCCCGGTGTTATTAGTGTGGATTTGTGAAGTAGGTGTCTGTCCAGTGGCACGGTCCTAAGAGGGGTTCAGCTACAGGCCAAATTTAGCCCAGGCCTCTGCCCCTCTGGGGCCACCTGTTAAAATTCAGCAAGCAATCCACAGATGCTGTGCTTATAGTTGCGTCAAGAGGCCATGCCAGAAATCATGGTTAGCTGCCACCAGGGTGAGTCTTGGCGCTGCTCAGCAAGGAGCACCTGACTCGCCAAGGATACGCCTGGATGTGGCTTGGATGGGACCACAAACTGGGGGAGGTGCGGTTTCAGGGAATCCTCTGGGTGGAGTGACCTGTTATCCAGTTTGATGACATCATGGCTATGGCAGAGTATACTGAGGAAGGCACTCAACAGGGAACAGTGGACACTGCTGGCACTTCTGCACAGAGCGAGTCTCGCTTTGGCTCTCACTCTGACAATGTCTCCCTGTAAGTCCCTGGTGCCCCCTGGGCGCAGCCGAATCGGCACTGTGCTCAGAGCGAGCAGGTCCGCCACCGTGAAAATCCGCTCGCAGACGTGGCCCGTTTAAGAGGCGTCTGCCGCTGCCACAGCCTCCGTCTCAACCGCTGGGACTGGGCAGCCCCGCGTCCTCGCCCCGTCTTACCTTCTGTCATTGCAGGGTGCTTTCTTGGAATTCTCCCTAGTTGTATGGCTTATTCATCCCAGGTGATTTTTCCTTGCTGCTGCTCCTTGTTTCTGTCACAACTTTGATTTGGTCGCCAGAGAGATGAACAGAGCCTCTGTCATCTATGCCATTTTTTTTCGGTCTCTTTCTTGTTCTTTTTACATGCTCTCCTTGCCGTTGTCCGAGCCCATAACCAAATCCCGACGATTTACATGTTTATATCTCCAGCTCAGACCTCTCTTGTGAGGGCTAGATGTGAACATCCAACTCTACAACAGCGGTTAGCAAACTAAACCAAGGCCAAATTCTGTTCACCATCTGTTTTGTAAACAAAGTTTTACACATTCACACACCCAGTCATTTACACATTGTCTATGACTGCTCTGTGTCACAGAGTTGAGGAGTTGTGGTAGAGATCACATGGCTTTAAATCCTAAATATTTAGTATTTGGTCCTTTACAGATAAAGCTGGACCTCTCCAATAAGAAGTCTTTCCTTCTTCCAGGTTTATTGAGATATAATTGACATACGACGTTGTGTAAGGTTCAGGTATACAAAGTATTGCATGGATACACGTACAATGCAATATGATAACCTCCAGTGTTAGCTAATACCTCCATCACTTTGCATAATTACCAGTGGTTTTTCCTTGTGATGAGAACGATTAAGATCTACTCTCTTAGCAACTTTTAAGTATATGAGATAGTGTCGTTAGCTATAATCACCATGCTGTATGTTAGATCCCCAGAACTTGTTAATCTTGTAACTGGAAGTTTGTGCCCTTGACCGACAGCTCCTCATTCCCCCCACCCCACCCTCAGCCCCTGGCAACCACCATTGTACTATCCGTTTCTATGAGTTTGGCTTTTTTTAGATTCCATATATAAGTGAGATCATATGATATTTGTGTTTCTCTGACTTATTTCACTTAGCATAGTGCCCTCAAAGTCCATTCAAGTTGTCGCAAACAGCAGCATTCCCTTCATTCTCATGGCTGAATAATATTCTACTTTGTGTATGTGCATGTGAGATTTGGCCCGTAGGCCATAAGTAGTTTGCCAACCCCTCATCTAGCATGTTGCTTGGCAGATTCTTACAATTTTTTCTTTCTTTTCCTTTCTTCCCCCCACTTTTTTTTTGTAAATAAAAAAGACATGCAGGGAAGAACTTAAAAATGAGAAATGTTCTCCAACCAATATTCTTTAAATTAGCATACAGAGAGGGCACAACACATGGTTAAAAGAAAATGCGATTATTTTGCAATTGACATGATCAACGTAGACAGCAGCCAAAAGTACCTTGATCATTTGGCATCTTCCTAAAGACCCACTTCTCTTTATGTTGTGCAGACATGGCCACTCTGATAAATTTTCCAGTGACAAGACAGAAATTAGTATCAAGTGACCCCTAAAAATGTCGTGGAGCAATGAAGAATAACTCAATGATGCCTGTCTTTCCAATCATTGTATAAGGGGGATACACACACACACAGGAGCGTGAACGCACACATGCATGCACACCCCTAATCTTTCCAGTTCTACCTTTGGCTTTTTGTCGTCTGGATTCTGAACTGTCCCATCCTTTTCTTCTCTTTCCCCAGAATGTCGAGATACTTTTCCTTGGAGGAATTGGTAGTGAATCTGATAATGGCACCCAAATTGGCAGTGCATATGTGCTTATTTGTGGTTGTTTTATTCTTATCTTAGTTCTTTAAGCCATTCACTTTTCCCACCAACACTGAAGTCATCAGGGCTGTGCTGGTCACATATCTTCTCTTTATTCCTAGTGTTAAAGACCTTTTGTTCCTCAGGCTCAGAGGTGCCAGTTAAAAAGATAGAGACTGTTTATGCCACCTAAGTAATTTAGCAAAGGCAGTGGGGAAATGTTAAAATTAACGTTTTCTTCGTTTAAAAAAAATAGTATATTTTTTTAAAAGGTAAAATGAATAATTTTTGAAATTTTTTCTCCAAAATAGAACTCTAAAAGAGGTAAAAGAGTTCAGCATGTACTTTTGGAAAGTTTATTATATGTAAGAATCTGATTTACGAGCACAGCTTTTTAACAAAAAAATGTTCATTTCCTGGATGCCAACTTATGATAACAACTATCCATAGATCAGTTTTCAAAGCATGATGTGATTTTCTTGATCTTCAAAAGAAGAATAATGTGACCTTATTCAGGCTTGAAAAAGCCTCAAGTGTCTTTGGGGAAAAGTCACCCTTTGTAAATTATTAACTCCACTGGTACTCCTTCAAGGTTACATACACTACTAAGGGTAAGAGAAGAACTGGAACAAGCCGCCATCGGGAAATTTAGCTCAAACACACTCCTCTGGAATATTTAGACCCTTAAATTTCGGTACTTTAAATCAAGTCAATAAGATACATTTAATGAACACTCCTATTGTGTGAAATATAAAGCATTAAGTACAAATCATATCAGTTTAATCTAGAAAAAGTTTGCTCGTTCATTCATTCATTCATTAATGGGAACCATGGAAGGGAACATGAGTCTCTCCTGTGGGCCACGCTCTGTCTCGTAGAGTCACGTTTAGTTCTCACAGTGACCACGGTGGCTCTGGCTCCAACAGCATGGACAAGAAAGCGGAGGCTCAGAGAGAGTTAGTAGGGCATTCGACTTAGTGGTGGGCAAAGATTTGAACTCTCTTCCCTGTTTTTTGTTTATAGGTTTGATGTTTTATGTTGAAACAGAAGATAACTGCTCACTCTTCAATACTGTCTAGGGCAAGATGTTCTTTGCAAACCAGTAGGATTCTACACATCTGATGATAGGCCACCAGTGAAATAAATATATTTTATGACTGCAATGGGAATATAAAAATCGATACATATAAGTGTGCTCCCTTTTATTCTCTAAATAAACTAAGCTATATCAATCCAAAACTGCTTCCCAAGTAACCTAAGTGGTAGCGTATTGCTCATTATAAGCATTTTGAATATGCTTATAATCTCCAAATCATTTTTGAGTTTTAGAAATCGTTGATATGATCTTCCATTTGACAAAACTATAATCAGCTATATGGTACCCCTGTCTGAGCCATGATTTGACACAAGGAATCATATCCAACTCATTCAATGATTTCCCCCTTAAATGGATGTCATTTGGGCCCCAATGCTAGCTCTCAGATTCATTGTAGCCCAGGGACCACAATGCTCGGTGCCCTAGATCTCAGCTGGCTGAGCCTGTGGAAATCACAGCTTTCTACATGGTGTGGACCACGGAGACATTTGTCACATTTCTGTTTGTCACAACTATTACTGGCATCTAGTGAGAGGAGACCAGGGATGCAGCTAAACATCTTATGATGCACAGGGCAGCCCCCCATAAAAAATGATCTGGACCAATAGCACTCTGGTCGAGAAATCCCGCTACGGGCGAGTTTATAGACCAGATGGCTGTCTATGTGTATGGGACGCCATGGCTTAGATTGAGATAGATTTCATTTTCTTCTGACCCTTTATTTGTGCTTAATCTGTACTAGTACAAACTTTATATTTCATTAATCTGATGAAGAAAAAAACAATGAAAAAGCAGAAGCTAAGAAACTGGTGGACCACAGATAAATAAAGAAGCCTTAAAGTGTTTAAAACCATATTTAAGTAAAGAAAAAATAAAGGAATAATCCTGTGGTCTATCGTGTCTATGTGGAATTCAGGACAATGACAGTTTGCTCTCATTTTCTTTCAGTCATTTCACCTGAATCCTCCCCACACTGGTCTACCCAATTGTCTTAAGGTATCTTGTTTTCTGGTATTTTTCTTTTTGCCCTGCCCCATACCTCAATTCAGTTGTGTATTCCCCCTTATTTCCTACTCACGTGCTACACTTACCACAGTGATATCCACCGACAACTTGCCTGTCCAATATGTGTTTGATGAATTAGTCAATTGGACATATTTATTTTTAAATAAACTGTCTCGTGGAATTCATCTTCAGAAAAGTTGCTAGGCTCGTAGAGAAGGTTCCCATACACCCTTCCCTCAGGCTCCACTTACATTCGGATCTTACAGAACCACAGCCCATTTGTCAAAACTAAGAAATTAACATGGGTTCAATGCTACTAACGGAACTTCAGACTCGATTTGATTTCACTATGGTTTTGGGGGTTTCTTTTTTTCTATTCCAGGATCCAATCCCTGATACAACACTGCATTTAGTGGTTTTTTTTTTCCTCTTTACTATTTCTTCTAGAGAAGAGTTGTTGAAAAAATAGCATTTGTCTCAAGCGTTTGTCTTTATAGTTCAAGGAGTAACGCAGCCCTGAAGAAAACTTCACACTGTAAGCCACGAATAGGAAACCAGTGCCTCGCAGTTCCGTTTTCTTCGGTTGTTACAGTAATATTGCTGTGTTGTTGCCTTTCACTTGAATGAGTTGCTAACTTTTAAAATATAGAAGTTTTCATATAAAAGCCAGATTTGTGAATTCTCTTGAAAAATTGGAGGATTTGGCAGCACTGGTCCTGCTTTTGCATACAACTGCAAGCGTTTGTCCCCAAGTCGAGGCTGTCCCCTTTTTGGGGGGGCAGCAATCTCTTTTATTCCTAGGGAGGCCAAATGTTGACTGTCCTCTTTCCCCACTATTGTGCTTCTGGTTGTCATTACGCTATGCCCTAGTCACAAATTTCCATTGCTGTCTCGGCTCTTGTAGGCAGCTGATTTGGCTTGTCTGGCTCTAAGCCTTAGGACCCATTTAAATTAGAGGGCAAGTAGCTGCCTGGTTCCAATTATCTTGGACCTGCAGCTCAGGATGTGCATGCATCTAGAGAAACGTAATTATCTTCCTAGAGGGGAGGTGTGTTTTTACTGCCGAAGGAAAAAAAAAAGAGAGAGTGTATCTAATAGGTCTGTATGAATGCTGCCTAAATATGGAGTCAATCTTAAGCAGTTAAGTCTGCACTCACCTCACAGAGCCTTGCAGTCAAGGGCAGAGGTGGACAAATAGGGACTCTAACAATCGACAATTATGTGCTTCGCATGGCAAAGGATATGCGCCCTGCCTTGTACTTTTAGAGGATTAAATAAAGTCCCAATTTTAAAATGAATAATGCATCCCTAAGAAAATAGGTAACAGTGGACCTGTTTAAATTTAGATTTTTGTTTCAGATACTATTGTTTGGCAATTTTCCTTTTCATTTGAACTGCATGCATATGTGGCTTGAGATTTGCAAGTTTAGCTTAATTTCCTCAACGGTATGTATGTATGTATGTATGTATGGGTGTGTGTATGTATGTATTTATGTATTTAATTTATTTTGGGGGGTGACATTGATTAACAAACTCCAATACCAACGGTACTTATTTTAGAAATATCTTTATATTTTGATTTTGTTCCAGATATAGACTTCTATTGTATCATCACTGTTTGGGTTATATTTAAAATTTTTTATTGTGCATTTTCTATACAATTTGGAAAAATTAAAATATGGAAATTATATAGAGCTCATGGCGAAGCACCTAGAAGGCCACTAGAACTTCCTATTTTAGCTCTCTGAAATAGAGCAACTTCCAGCAAACTTATTTTTACCAGTAAAGGACATTTAAGACTATTTTACTTCTTGGTTATTTTATTGATGTCTGTGCTCTCGATGGTATATTGTTCATTTTTAAATTTGGGAAAAAGCTTCAAAGGAATAGCATTTTGTTATCTTGAATTAAAGATTACTGTATGCAAATCAAACCTTTAACTGTCTTAATAAACGAATGTTTGAGAATAGTTACTTTACGAAGATATAAAAACTTGGAAAAAATACTGAGGAAACTTCTGAAGAGAGAAATAACATTTTTCCTAGAAGTTTTTCTTTCCATAGCCCCACACCTTTTTATAAAGAACAATTTGAATTGTTCCTGTTATTTAGAATGACGACTAATAAAATAGCCAGTCACATACTATTATCTAGCTTTGTACAGGAAACGAAACTATAAAACTCTACTTCTAGTGTTTGGCTATAATATGTATTAGTCCATATTATGCATGCTCTGAGCACTGGTGCTAAGTGTTTGCATTCATGATTTCAACTGATCCTCACAAAAGCTGAAGAGGTATGAATTACTGTCCCCATTTTACGGATCAACATACTGAAGGGCAGAGCGATTAAGTAGCGTGATGGATGCTGTGTGATGGACAGCTGGCAAGTGGCAGAACTGGGGTTTGATCTCTAGAGCTTGTTACATGAACTACTGCATACACTGTCCTGCTTACTTACTGCTATGGCTTTAGGTCCCGTGATTCCTATGAAGTCAAGAAAAAGGAGAGCAAAAGCAGATTTCTGTCCTGGCCACTCCTGCCATTTCCATGAGCAGGATTCAGGGAGCTCCTGGCCTCTGATTTCCCAAGCACCGGCTTCCTGACCAGATCTCAAAGGCTCAGAGTTGGAAATGCATATTTCTAATTCACACATTCGTATTATTCTTCTTCCTAAAGGAGTTTCGGGCAGCTTGAAGGAAAAAGCACACACACAAAAATAAAAATAAAGCTGAACATACTAATGCAAGATTCGAAAACCTAGTAGATTTGGAAGAATTGCATTAGGAAGTCAAGTTAAACAGAACATTTGAAACGCTAAACAGCTCTGAGCTTCCAGACAGCCAAGGGAGGGGAAGAAAGCAAAGTAGTAAGATTCCTGGAGTAATGTTAGAGGGGTGAGGGGAGGTCCCCACAATCAGGATTTTAAAAGATGGCTTTTGACATTTACTGAAGATCTGGTTGCAGGAAGAAATGAAAGGACAGCTGGCCAGAAGCTGGAGGAAGTCAGCACCTCTGTTGCTAACACATCGATTTTACGAGTTCTCAATTATATATGAGGACAGGCGACCCACGCCAGCAAAGAAAGTCCTCCACTTCCCTCCCAGGACCTGCTTTGTGATGCCCAGCTGAGAGGCTTACACCCCCAAGGAAACACACTTCAAAGGCCGTTTGAAACACAAAACTGATAAAGTATTTGAGAAGAGGTCAGACTTGTATTTGAATGCAAGGGGAATCAGTATTTGCTCGGAAGAATGAAGGTAAGAATGACACTAAAGGTTAATAGAGCGTCATGGTGCATGTTCAGGGGAGTAAACGAGATCTTTCTATTAGCTGAGTTTTTCATGTTTAGAGCACAAGGCATGATGTTCTCTTGAATATGGATGAGCTGGAACAAGCCTTTTAAAAAATGTTCTCAGAAAGTATTTTTACAAAGAAAACAAAAAGAGAAATGTTCTTTATACACCTGGAGAAATGAACCAGAACTGGCATGAAGCCATTCCAGGAGAAACAGCACTGGCTTTGAAGTGACAACCATTAGGTCTGGCTGTAGGGTTCTGAGACTGAACCGGTGAGTCACCAGCTCTCATGACAGAAACACACGTCGCAGGCATCTCTATTTCTTCTGCAACACCTAGCATCAGAGCAGTCACTCTATGTTGCACAAACAAGGGACTGTGATTCATATCTCTGTCCACCTGGCCCGGGCCTCATGGGGTTGTGCAGTGTCCAATCTGTGCGCCCATACGTGGCAGCCCTGCGAGAGAGGCTTCTCTTTGGGTCTTGGAAAATTTCTATTTCTGTTTTATTGTCTTCTGGACGAAGCGATATAAAAATAAAAAGCTGATGACTTGGACAAATACTTCAGTGTGCTTAGCTTTAACCCAAAAAAGGCTTGCAAAGCAAGTGGATATAGAATTGAGGTTTTAAACCAATTTAAAGTATAGAAAAGGAGTCAGTTATCTTAAGAAATCCTGGGGTGATTTTTTTCGTAGAGAGGACGTCTTTTGCGAAGTAAATAATCGTCTCATATAATTTTAAAAATCCAGATTTTCTTACTTTCCATTTGCTTAAAATGAAGGACACTGAAATGCACGCGTGCGCTCTGCGACATGCCCAGGTCCCACTCTGACTCGCGTGCTCTCGGCCGGTCACGGTGCAGCCTCTGCCAGGAACCACTTGTGCCGCTTTAAGGAAACTGGACCCTCTGTAGAGATAATTACGGCGTGGGGCACAGAGTGGGGAAGGAGGCCTTAGGCCCTCACACTCTCCGGCAGTTCTCCATCCCCAGCCACTCGTGCAAGCACACACATAGGGAAGAGGAGCGGGCTCGCTCTGCACACTCCGCTTCCACACACACACCAAGGTCTCCACCCTCCGGCTTGCCACCCCTGCACCCTCCTATATAGGAACTTAAGAGCAGCCAAGGAGATGATTGTGCCGCTTGTACCCGGATTAGATGAGATCATCTATGCCAAAGTGCTCTTATACACTGTGCAGTACCAAATGCTGGTAAGACACCCTTGTTGCATGGAAGTGCTAAATACTGAATACCCACAGGCCAGGGGTCCCATGTGTGTCTGCACAACAGAACTGGGGAGGGGACTTCCCAAATTCCGACGCCTAGGCCCTTCCCAGAGATGAAGAGTTCATCGGTCTGGGATATGGCCTGGGCTTCAGCATTTTTTAAAGCTCCCCAGGTGATGCTAACGTGCAGATGAATGACAAACCAGTGCTACAGTCCATCCTGCCCCTGGCTCCAGGCAAACTTGTCGTTGGTCCCTTCTGCCTGGAGGATTATAGTGACGATGATGACGGTGCATAGATAATTCATGATACTTCCCCTCCTAGGATCTCTTAGGAGAGAGCCTGGATGATAACACACTGACAAAAGGGCTCAGCTATCAATTTTGTCTGATGTCTGTTTTCTTTCATTTCCTCGTGTGTGTCATATACCAGACCTTGAAACTTTTGGTTGAACTGCATCTCACTTTTGCATCGAATAGTTTCAAACATCTGCCCTGCATAAGGCACTTTAAAACACTCACTTTTGTGGGATCAGATCATTGAGTCTTGGGCAAATACTGGCATGTTCAAAAGAGAAGGTGTGTTACTGATTTTGTCACTGGAAGGTAAGAATTTGTAAATCAGAATGAACATAAAGCCAACGCCCATACTAAACCAAATCATACTGACAACACAAATAAATGGTCTGTAAGTGAGGATGGGACAGAAATTCTAAGGGAAGTTCAGTTTATTTTTGATGCCTCTAGAGTCCCCTTCCCTCACTTATTTGGTGGCTCTGCTCCCATCAGTTACGGCCTGCCGCCCCGTCCCACCACTCTTGTGACGAGCTCCATCTCTCCTGGTGATCAGGAAGGGCTGGGAGAGTCTACAGCCACGCCACCCTGAACAAGCTGGATCCTGTCTGATCTCGGAAGCTAAGCAGGGTCAGGCCTGGTTAGTACTTGGATGGGAGATCACCTAGGAAGACCAGGTGCTGTAGGCATAAAAAAAAAAAGATTGTCAGCTGACAAGGTCCTTGCAATCGGTGAGGTCAACCAAGGGTTTCCTCGCCTAAAACAATTAAAAAATGAAGGGCTGGGAGAGCAAAGTAAATGGCAGGCCATGTGGATTACGCCGAGCTCAGGCCGACTCATACAAGACCTGAACCGAACCGCGAGTTTGTACCTTTTCCCAGTCCAGAGGCTGCAACGTGACTGGGAGAATGAGGAAGGAAACGTGTGCTACTGGATTTAGGGCTTGTGTTGGCCTGATCGGTGGAGGCGACCATAGGCCTGTGGGACCCTAGTCAATGAGGTGTGCTGACCTGAGGGCACAGACTGCTTTCACTGGGATTAGGTTGCCTCCAGGTTCAAACCATGACAGCTATGTAAGATAAAGACATTCCGATCCACCCTAAACTATTACTTGTCAGTTCTTGCAGGTAAATATGGCTTTTTCTGCTTTGGTTTT
Organism: Pteropus medius; assembly: GCF_902729225.1. Taxonomy (NCBI): domain Eukaryota; kingdom Metazoa; phylum Chordata; class Mammalia; order Chiroptera; family Pteropodidae; genus Pteropus; species Pteropus medius. Next base: position 2,332,951 of record NW_024340697.1, read on the forward strand.
GTTTGGCCTCAGGTCAGGTGGGTACTCTCCTGAAACTGAGTCCCTGGGGAGATCATGTCCCTTTTATACTTCAACTAAAATTCCTACCCCCTAATTTTCAGCCATTGAATTAGAGACTGGAACTAATCATCTCTAGCAATGTTTTTGATAGTTCAATGGGACAAAAGATGCCTAGAGGACACCTATCTGACCCATCCCACTCTCCGAAGGAGAAAAGATGTAAGTGATAATGATGAGATGTTGCTTTATAAGCATTTTTGGCTATAAACCTCCTCCGTAGTGAGAGAAATGGTAAAGACCACCCAAATCCACCAACCCCTTCCCAGGCCCATGGCCACACACACGACAAGGTGTTTGGGAGTTGGACAAAAACAGTTTGAGCATGTTATTTGAAAATGCATATAAAACATTGTTTTAAAATAAGTTCATCATATGTTTCCTGATTTTTCAGACACCTATACATTTCCCAGTTGCCTTTGCAGGCACGTGGCTGAGTTCTAGCCAGTGGAACTCGAGCAGAGGTGACATGAAACCTCACATACCCCTCCATGGCCTTCCTCGCTTCCTGTTGGCTGGAATGGTGATGAGAGTGTTCCTGGAAGCTAAATGTTGAAAGATGGCAGAGCTGCCGTCAGCCTGGGTCCCTGAATGACTGTGTGGAGTACAGCCCCTTGCCCTAATAACCATGTACACTGCGCTCCCTTAACTCCTATGCCTTCAAAGTGTTATGTGAATCAGAAACTTCTTTGAGTGTGAGCCATTACATTTTTGGATCTACATGTAACAGCAGTTTAGCTATAACAAAGCCTGCCAGTGTTTCAGATTTGAACACTCAGTCTTAGGCACCTTAAACCTTCCTTTGGGAAGATTGTAGGTCCCCAGTCGGCAAATACACAGGGGTTGCTGAAATAACCGACAAGCTAGAGTAATACTTTACAATGGAAAGCAATTGAAAATCATACTCAAGGTAACATTGACTGTGCACTCAAATCAGTGTTTCTTCTTGAAAAGTTTGGGAGTTTTATGAGTTTTATGGTTCACAGCGTTCACTGTAGAATGCTGAATTAAAACTCTTGGTGAACCCTAGTCACACGCTGGTTTTAATTCACGAATACCTTACTTTAGTCACTTTTTATGACTCGCCAAGATGGAAACCATTTAAATACAGTGCTAGGTTAAAGAGAACAGCATGGCAGTAGGCACGGGCCTGAAGACGAATCAGTGGCCTAGAGAATATTCCCAGGATTCCCATTTTCCCTGGACTTTAGACAAACAATTTCACCTCCCTGAACCTAAGTCTTCTCGCTCGTAAATCAATGTAGTTGCAGGTGATCTCTTCCAGCACTAACATTTTATGATTCCGTACTCATTAATTTGGGCATTTTTTTTTCATTTGGTTTTTATTTTTATCAGTTGAACACTTATGGTTTAAAACAGGGGTCGGCAAATTTTTTCTGTAAAGGGCCAGATACTGTGTATTTTAGGCTTTCTGGGCCACAGGGACTCTGTCTCAACAGCTTAACTCTGCCCTTATTGTGGGAAAGTAGCCAGAGAACATACCAATAAAACTTTATTTACAAGAATAAGCAATTGGCTGTCTGGCCATAATTGCTGACACCTGCATTAAAGGGCCAAATCTTTTTCTGCCACAACCTACGACGTTTTTCTCAATAGGTTCCTGCCCTGCACGCCCCCTCCCCTGAAGTTTCCACCTCTCGAGGCTCTAGTTCTTCTTCCCTAGATACAACTACTTTCAACTCTTCCTTTTTTTTCCCAGTTAACCTCCATATCTCTCAATAACATGGATACAGAACAGTGTTTGCCCAGGAAGCTTGCACTGGTTCAACAAGCCCTCCAGGTAATTCGCAGTAAAGTTTGAGACCCCTGCTCCAGAGAATTTTGTTATTTAAAATATATGTAAAATATTGTTTAAAAATACATTTGCTTTTGTCTTAAGCCCAGTCTTCCTGTTCCTAACCCCATCTTTATTGCCAGTTCAAAATTTTCCTAGAACCACATCCTCTTTCGTTCTTTTGGACTCAACTCTCTCATTTGGGGGCAGCCTGTTTTCCAGTGCCTTCCTGTGAAACTGGGCATAGGAAGTACATTTGTGCAGCTCTGCAAGTCTATAAATGTCTTTAGCATACATTTACACTTAACTTGAACTTGGCTGGCTGGAAAATTCTTGATTAGAAATTGTTCCGTCTCAACATTTTGAGGCTTTGTTCTGTATACTTCTAGCTCCTATTGTTTCTGCTGAGAAATTCAAAGCATTTCAATCCCTGCTTTTGTGTGTGAGGTTGTTTCTTCTATGCTTTCTCTCTCTGAAAGCATTTGAGCCTCTCTTCAACCCTCGCGTAACAATTTCACATGCTTCAGATGGCATTTTGCACTTAATTCATTCTCATGAGTCCATGAAGATAATATTCTTCATAAAGCTAGAATATTCTTAGAGGCAACACTGGGGTTTTTCATATGGACTTAGCTATGAGAAGGAAACAGATGTTTCAAATGATTTTTGGCCTAAATATCATCTCTTTTACATTGTTTAGCAGTCACTTTAGGACCTTATACATTTTTCAAAAAGATCCCAAGTTCTCGGCTGAGAAAAAGGACTGTACCTCCTGTATTGTACCCCGCTATTTCCCATGTTTTTCATGAAGTGAGTTGATATTCCTTATAGCTGGAAATAAAGCCAGACTCTTGATCTTTCTGAGATGCAAATCTCACATCCAAAGCATGGAACAAACTTAAATCTCACATCCAAAGCATGAAACAAACTTAATACCTATCTGTACAGTGACTCTTGAGAGCAGCGGTTCTCAAAGTGTGGGCCCTGGACCAGCAGCATCATCACCTGGGAACCTGTTAGAGATGCACATTCTTGGGCTCCACCCAGACCTAGAGGTCGGAGACCCCGGAGATGGGGCCTGGAGTTTTCACAAGCTCCCCAGGAGACTGTGTCGTCCACTCAAGTTTGAGATGTCCTGTCTCAGAGGATTCGAGAATAAACTGACTGCTATTGCAGCATCTGGCACAGTGTGTGACATTCTGAAGATACGCGATAAAGTTTTCAGAGAAAGAACCTGAGAAAGACTCATTTAAGACACATAATATTGGAAGAGACAGCTGAATGGGCATGGGATCACTTTACTTTCTGTAAAGGATCAACAGACGAATCTGCCATGCAGACAGCCAATGACTCGTGCTTAATTGGAGGTAAAGGTGTTGTGTGGACTTTGCAACCAAGTGTCCACCACTCACCACCGTGTTGTGATAAATGAGCTTACTTTAGGAAAAAGTTGGTCTCTGAAGAGGAGTAGAAAATACAGTAGGCAAGATTTGCCTCTCGGGTTCATCATCAGAAAGCGTAGAGCTACGATAATTGTTTCTTTTGTCCTCTTCACTTGGGTCTCTTTGTTTTCGAATTACCCCATTGTGCTTTTTGCTTAATCAGTGAGCAGCCTCAACCCTTTGGAAACAGGCAGGGTATAGATTATAGAAAAGAAGGTGCGTGGAGGGCTGCAGGCAGCCCTGATGCCAGGGCCAGCTAGCAGAAGCTAGGCTGCAGAAGTGACTTTGATCACTCAGGCTTGCAGTAAACGTCAGAGAAAAGGCAGTGTGTGGGGGTTAATGGCGGCTTGCACCTGAGAACTAGGCAGCTCGGGCAGGACTCCAGAGCATTTGGTGAGATGGGGGTGCAAGCTAGAGAGTCTGAAAACCCTGAGCTGAGCTGGCAGACTTGGGGGACTGTAAAGCTTAGCGAAGCTCATCCCTCTGGTTCGAGGTACACTTAGGCTCCTTCTGTGGGTGGATTATTCATGGATCTTTTATATCCTGTAGCTACATCGAAGAAACTTGTATCCTTGGCCTGGGATCTTTCCAGCAATTGTATCCTTGTCCTGTTGTGACAATCGAGTAGTAGTTTAAAATAAAAATGACTGAGAATGTGTGATTTTAATACATGCGTGAAAGCTCTTCACTTTGGCTCCCATCAAGAGCCACTGAGTAAAAGTGGGCCTTTGTCACTCGCTTCTAATGAGAATGCTACAGGAGGTGAGGCTTCGTGACTTCTGAGGCTAGGTCATAAAAGGTCACGTGACTTCTACCTGGCTCTCTCCTTGGATCGTACAATTTTGAAAGGTGTCAGAGGTCAGGCTACTGTGAAGCAGTCTCAGGGAGGAGACATTGTAAAAAGACCACCAAGAGATAGAGATGCTTGCCTAGCTGTTCCAGGCTCCAGCTTTTCACATCTTCCCAGCCCAAGCACCACACATGGGAGTGAGGAAGCCTTTGAGACGACTCCAGTTTCAGCCTCTAGCTGATGGCAGTCACATGAGAAACCCGGAGCCAGAACCACCCAGCTGAGCCCAGTGGGTCCCCCAAACCATCAGAGATCATAGGAACGAGTGCTGATTAAAGGCACCAAGTTTGGGTGGTCTGTTATGCAGCGGCAGATAAGTGCAACGCAAGCGGGATCTTTTCATCCTTCTACTCCTGTGATATTGCACTGCCCAGGTTCTCCTCTCGCTCCAAAGCTCCTCTTCCAGAATCCTCATGGGCTTCCTCTGCCAGTCTCTCCATAGCTTACTTCCTCAAGCTCCCATCATCTCTCCACTCTTTGCCCTTTCCTCGGATGTCACACTTCCGAGTCAGGGTACAGGGCAATGGCAGGTACCGCTGAAAGCCAACCCGCCAGCCATCAGTGCTGCTGACAGAATGGTGATGTGTTCAGGTCAGTGATGCCCCAGCACCAGGGTACGAAAAAGGTTAGTCCAAACCGACACAGGGATCTCATTCCCATGGCCACTGACTGCTTTGGGGGTGAGCGTTTCTTCCAGTTGTGGCTGATGAGCAAAAAGGGGGAGTCTCCCTTCCCGTATAAAGAAATTACAAAAACGTAAAAGCCTTGGCAAGGCAGACCTTTGGGCTGCCATTCTTTCCTGCTTCTTCCTGTTTGAAACATACATGTCGTGTCTGGATGTCAAGCAGTATCTCAACTCCTAAAGCAAAAATCAACATGCTAAGGACAGAAGAGCCGCCACATAGAAAGCGCTTTGTTTCTTGCTGGCATTATCACCCCCCTGACCTCACTCTTCCAACTGCTTCCTTCTGTCTTTGTTGCTGTGGGAGAAAAATAAATAACATATGGACACCTCAGGGCTCTGCCCACATTTCCTTGTATACACTTTCCTGGTTCTGAGGGCTTCTTCTCCACTTTGGGTGTGCATTGCCTCTAACGATTCATATCTGTGACCTTTTTTGAGGTCTACCAAATAGGCCACCGGACCCACAGCCACTTGACCACAAGAGACGTCACAGCATACATGCTCCTTGGGCGGCCAGGAGTCAGAGAGCTCAACTCCTTTCCTTCCAAGTGGAACAAACTTCAAGGTGAAGTTTACGCCCCGGAACTCCCCCAATATCACTCAGCAACTAAGTAACTAGAATGAGAATTGGAACCCAGGCAGCCTGTCTCCCAAGTCAGAACTCTGTTCTTTTTGAACTCTTGATTACAGACAATATATTGAAATAACAGAAGTTCAAGAATGAAATGACTTACAGATTGGTCAAGATCCATCCATGTTTTCATGTCTTATCACCTTCTGGTTCTTCTTGATATGTACATGCCATTTTTATATATTAGTAATAAAATATTTTATAGTATTTTGTTTGATATGTACACTGTACATTATAATGTGCATTTTCTTCCATCTGTTAGTCTTCTCCCACAATCCTCCACTTTGCAAACCTCCCTTTTCCTGCCCCTTCTCTGCCTCTCATAAAGACAACTAATTTTAGGAATGGTAGAATGGCGCGAGCATGAGAACACCAGAATTCGAATTTGGGCTCTGTTGCTTCTGGGCTGTGTGATCTTAGGCAACTTACTTCATTCCGTTGTCCCTCAGTTTCCTTATGCGTAATATCGGGATAATAAAAGTGTTTACCTTGTAGGATTTGACGTCGTGAGGCTGAGATGAGCATTGTCTATACTGCTGATGAAAGAGTATCTGCTAGGTAGAAGTGCTTAGTACACTTGCTATTTATATGTTACTTATTGCTATATGTATTTCGCCCTGACAAGTCAGCGCCATCTTGGCTACCTACTGGGCTCTTCAACCGTAGTTCTTCTCCCTTGGAGGTTTATGGATCTTATTTTACTTCTTTCTAATTTTTAAGTTTGTCTATGAGAAGTCTGAGGCTTGTTGGATTCTTCTGTCTTTGTAAGTAATGTATTATTTCAGTTTGAACGATGCTTATAAGATTGTCTCTACCTCTGGAACTCAGAATATTATCAAGTTGTTGTTAGGCAAGACCTTTGATTTTTCATTAATCCTTTCTGGACCTCAGTGGGCCCTTTCAATCCGCAGACTTGTCTTTCTTTAGATCAGGAAAATCATCCTTCTATTATCTAATTATTCACCTTCCTTTCGTTCTTTTTCTCCTTCTAGAACTCCTGTTACTTATGTATTAGGTTTACCCAATCTCATCTTCTTGTATCTTATCTTGTTCCTCATAAATTCTGCCTTGATATCTTTTCTCCAAAATGTTTTCATCTTCTCAAACTGAAACTCTATGCCCATTAAACAACACCCTCTCCTGCCCCATTCTACTTTCTGTCTGTATGAATTTAACTATTCTTGCTACCTCACATTAAGCGGAATCATACAGTATTTGTCCTTTTGCGTCTGGCTTATTTCAATTAATGTAATGTCCTCAAGGTTTATCCATGTTGTAGCACGTCTCTTATTTCTTTCCATTGTATGGATAGACCACACTTTGGTTATCCATTTATCTGTCGTTGGACAGTTGGGTTGTTTTCACCATTGGATTATTGTGAATAATGCGGCTCTGAACATTGGTGTGCATATATCTGTTCCACGCCCTACCTTCATTTATTTTGGTTACATTCCCAGAAGTGGAACTGCTGGATCATATGATAGTTCTATGTTTAATTTTTTGAGGAACCTCCATACTGTTTCCATAGTGGCTGCTCCATTTTACAGTCCCACCATCAATGCAGAAGGATTCTACTTTCTCTCCATCTTCAACACTTGTTATCTTCTGTTTTGTTTTGTTAATAATAGCCATCATCCTAATGGCTGCAAAGTGGTATCTCATTGTGGTTTTGATTTTCATTTCCTTAACTGTTTTAGCATCTTTGGTCTACTTCAAGACCACTAATTCTGCTCTCATTGGTTCCCTTTGCTGCTTTGATTTTATCCACTGAATTTTACTCATCTATTCATTATTTGTGTAAATGTGTAATGACGAGGAACATAGAGCGGTGAACAAAACCTACACATTCTCTTTTAAAACTCGGAAATCATGTTTTGTTTGGTTTTAGTACTAGAAAGTTTTTTTCTAATGCTGAAATTGAATTTCCTCAGGTCTCTTCTTTCGTTTTCTTTTTGGTTAAAGGTTGTATGCCTCTTCCACCTATGATTGTTTACTAAAAGCTACCCGTTCCAGGACTTCTGTTTGGTCTTCCTCTCCATGGTTACGGGACTCCATTTGCCAAGAGTTCACCTTTTGCAGTCAGGTGACACTTTTGGCATCCCTCCAGAGATGGCAAAACTCAGTTTCCACTCCTATGGGGTAAAGTTGACCCTCAGGTAAGCTATTGGGAGAGAAAGCCTTTCTGCTCCCAGCTCTTTCTAGTCGCAGCTGTTACGATCTTTTAGCCTATGGTTTGTTTCCTTCATCTCAGGGATAGGAATAAGTAGGCCCACCTGTGCAGCTAGCACTGGCTGTTCCTTTGGGAGAAAGAGCCAGCAGCCCCCCTCCCTGGGTTAACACACACAGAAGCAGATGACACACTTCCTGGGGGGGGGATCTGTGTATTAGCAACTTTAGAATATTTAGTTACTTTTGTTATGTCTACATTCTTTTTAGAATGTATTGCGTGCATTCTGTTTCTAATAAAGCAAAATTCTGTGAAATGTTGTAAAGCTTGCTCTAAAATAAGCCAAAATCTTTTGATGATTTGAAAATTTAACCCATTGTTTATGAATAAGTTCTCTTTAGTCTCGCTTTTCAGTGTGAGATTGCAGGACTTGAACTGTGGCCCCTCATGGGGCAGATAAAGGAGTAGAACTAACAATGGCAGGAGAAGCAGTTAAAAATGGCAATCACAGTTTCAATTTGGTGCCTGGTAATAGAAGTGGCATAATTGGAAGCAACTGCACTAGAAGGGCTCAGTACATACCTGCAGCGTCCTGTGATGGTTAATTATATGTGTCAACTTGACTGGGCTATGCGGTATCCAGACATTTGGTCAAACATTATTCTGGGTGTTTCTGTGTAGGTGTTTTTGGGGTGACATTAACATTTAAATGGGTAGACTGAGGAAAGCAAACTTCCCTCCCTAATGTGGGTGGGCCTCAACCAATCATTTGAAGGCCTGAGTAGAATAAAAGGTTGACCTATCCCCAAGTAAGAGAATTCTCTTTGCCTGATGGTCTTCACATCACAGCACAGGCTCTTTCTGCCTGTTGGCCTTTCAACTGGGACATTGGCTCTTCCTGGTTTTATAGCGGCCTGCTTGCTTTATAGAGAAAATTGAAAAAAAGTTGGGAGAGGAAGGTGTCAGGGTCTCCAGTTGATATCATCATCTTATCTCTTCATATACTACTCTTTGATTAGACCAATCGGTTCGAAACCTAGCTGAAGGGAGAAACCTGGGTCTGTGTATTTCTTTCTTGTAGTTTTTTTCTATAGTTTTCCAAGTGATTATGATGCTTAGTTACTTTGGAAAAACTACTGGGCTAGGCTAGGCTGCCTTCTGTTGTCTTTTGTGAATGGTCATAACTTAGTAGGAATAAAAACTAAAATGTAACTTTTCAGAAGGGTTAAAAATAAAACCAGTAACAAATGTTGGTCTGCACCCAAAAAGGAATCATTTCATGACAGATACAGGGTATTTTTCTTTACATTGATTTTGCTTTTTCATTCTTCTGGGTTTAGTACTACAAGTCTCTTAAATTTCACTGAGCTTTTTATACGTTCCCAGCTGCTCAGGGAAGAGCTGACCATGGATAAAACTTCACTTTCGCTCTTGAGTATGGTGGGCATGTGTGTGTATTCCAACTTTGAATATCTAGTTATGGCCACAAAAACAGCAACATTTCTATTTACGATTCACAAGGTAGATATAATTTGTATATTTGTTATGATAATTTCCTAGCAGGCACTAATAGATTGTCTTGGCCTAAAAGAAAATTGGGTATATTTCAGCAAATTTCCAACATGTGAAGTAAAGGATCTCCAGTAAGGAGTACCTTTTCTAATTTACTGAAAGATGTCATATGAACTAATGGCAACCTTAGTGGTGATTGGGTTAAGTGGTTGTGCTCTAGCTACTTCTGCGATCAACTTCCTACCTCTTGCCTCTGGACCATACCCCAAATACAATATCCCCTCTAAAGAGTGTAGTGACAAGTCCCATTAATTTATGCGACAACCGTTTATTGAGGGCCTCCCAAGGGGTCCACCCACTGATCTCCTGGGTTGGACGTGCAGTGATCTGGAAGGCAAAGCTTCCCATCCTCCTGCTGGGCTCTAGCAAGCCCAGAGACCTACGTGGAGCCAAGCTGAAAATCTCACCAGATGCCTTCCTTCTCTGCAGTCACTTGATTTCAAGAAAATAAAACCATAAGTCCCAATAACAATGACACCAGGCTTACACGTGATTCCCTCATTTTGTCATAATGACAATCTAGTCACATAGTCATTAGTATCTCCATTTTAAACCTCAGAGTGGTTTAAATGGCATCACTGGGATTTGAACCCAGGTCTCTCTGGCTCACATGACCACAATTCCAAGGCCCTGGCTAGGAATGACTCTCTACCGCCTTTGTCAACTGAGGTATTTGGCTTCTTCTCACAGTTGGTTAAGGAGAACTGGTTGTTTTATCTTTTAACCACTGTTCTTACACAGGCTATAAAAGCATTTGAGGGCTGAGGGAAAATTACTGGCTCCTAAATGGAAAAATAAAACCACTAAGTCAAAATTGATAAGTGTTCTCTAAAATGGCTGAGATTTAATATGCCAAATTTAAACCTTGTCAAATTTGGTAAACAAATTTGGTGTTCAAAAATTCATAAAAATTTATAAATTTTATAGAAATTTCTTTATATTTAGAGACAATTTATAAATTGGATTTTATTCTTCATGAAATTCCTGCATGTTCATAAGAGCCAAGAAATTATAGCCAAAAGCTAGTTAAATGAGTATTCGTACTAAAAAATTAAAAATGTAATTTTAAATATATGTTTACTGTGGGATATAGGTAATTTTCAAAATTTTTATTTTCCAACTTTTTACTATAAAATTTTCAAATACATAGAAAAATTGAAAAAATAGTACAATGATCACTATATACTCATCATCTAGATTCAACAACTGATAACATTTTGTCATCTTTGCTCTATCTATTTATCAAGCTACCTATCTATATTTTTTGCTGAATCTCTTGAAAGTTACAGATGTTATATCATTCCTATATCTCCTCAAAATAAGGACATATTTAAATGTCATCATAATAACATTATTGCACTTAATAAAATCCTGATATTGTATATATCTAGTCCATAACTGATAATTGTTCCCTGGATAAATTATCCACTGCTACATAACAAACACCCAAAAACTTAGTTCCTTCTCATAGCAGCTGGTTACTTAGCTCGCAATTCTTTAGATTGGCTCTATAGACTGGGCTTGGCTGGGCAGTTCTGGCTTCTCTTTCATGCAGCTATGGTTAGTGACAGGTCAGCTGTTTCTGGAGGTTGCCTGGCTATCAGCTGGAGTGTCCGAGGCAACTGGGCCACGTGTCTCCTCACCTAGCAGGCTTGTCTGAGATTTCCCATGTCCTAATTGTTTAGCCTGTGGGCAGCCTTTTCTGTTCACTGCTGTCTCCTGGGCCTTTGTCCCTGTTTTTCCATTAGCTTCATTTCTTCTTCATTACCTCAATTACCCACCATGGCAACGCCTTAAATCTGAAAAACAGATCCGACTTGCTGGACATAGCATTTTCAGGCAATCTATGCTTCTAGTTGGTTGGCCTTTTGCCTTCCTGTGCACTTTTTGGCAACTGCTCCTGGCCTTAAACCATGCAGTCAGAGGAGGCAATGTTCATAATGACAGGAGCCAACCCCACCTAAGCGTATAAGTGTAGCCAAAGCCCCAGCCAGTGGGCTATCAAGGCCACCTACTTTCCCTCAATTCGTGGGGCTCAGACTGACTATCAGGGTAGCTGAAACCACCTTCTTTAGTCCTTAATTCCATCCTACCCAGCATTAAGTCCTGACCTTTCTCTCTCCTTCCCACTTGCACTTTCCAGGGGCTGGCGGTCTCTACCACAGTAAGCAAAGAGAATAGCAGAAAGATTCTTGGTGGATTCAAATGAAGGATACTGGAGGTAGCTTCTGGTCAAGATGGCAGAGTAGGTAAACGCCATGCTCACCTCCTCTCATGACCACATCAAAATTACAACTAAACTACAGAACAATCATCATTGAGAACCTCCTGAAGACTAGCTGAACAGAAGTCCTATAACTAAGGACATATAGAAGAAGCCATCTCAAGACTGGTAGGAAGGGTGGAGATGTGGAACAGGCTGGTCCCACACCCACGTGCAGATCTAATGAATGATTAAGACATGCAGAGTTATGAAAAAGAGTAAGACCTGGAGAAGCACTCTGTCCTCTCTGAAGCCATGAACAAAATGAGAGATTCCACCCACTGAGTTATGCAGGGGAGCCCTTCCTTGTACGCGCTCATGAGAACTCAAATCAGACCCTTTCCTCGCTCATGATCTGGGTGGGGGAAACATTTCTGACTATGGTTAGAAAGCCTGCACCTTCCTACAAATGTGTTCATTTTACACAATCTTAAAACATTTGCTAACATTTATTGGGCTTATTATATGTTAGACACTCTTCTAAAGACATCTATTAACTCATGCAATTTCTATGAAAAGTATAAGATAGAAATAGTTTTTTCCCTATCTTACAGATAAAAAAACTGAGGCACATTAACATTAGACGCCTTACCCAGAGTCACTCACCAAAGTCACAGCTGGGATGTGGTAGAGCTTGATAAGGAGAAAATTCTGAGATGTTCGAAATTGTAGCAGGCCAGAAGGCGGAAGGAAGAGACGAGAGGTTCATCAGTTAACACTGCAGGGCAAAAACAGCAAAAGACTACTTATATTCTCGAATGTATGTTGAAAGTTTGAATTAACTTTTAGGTGGCTATTTCCATAATTATCTAAAGAGGATAGGTGAGTAGCCAACTATCAGGCGCCACTGACCACCAGGCACCACAGCTTATTACTTACACATGAATTTTGCAAACTGTTGCCCACACCAAACCGGAAGAGCAAATCTTTTTTCCTTAGGAGCTGTGCACCTATCCCAAAACCAGCCCTGCCTCACCTTCTCCCACCCCTTTTATCTATAGCTAATGTAAATTTTTTCAAAATGACTTACATCTTTCTTCTCCAAAGTGTTTGCATATGAGACAGTCAGCCCTAGGATGGCAGACATGTTGCGTTCTCCACCTAGCCCTGCTGTTGGTGGTTTAGAGTCCACGCTTCAACACCTGGATCTCTTTCTGATTAGCATGGATCAATAAACTCTTCTTTTAGAAAAACTTTCAGCTGTGAAAGTTTTTGTTTAACAAACTGAAAAAAGAGAAATGTGGATTTGTTATTCCATGGACCAGAAAAGTGTTTCTAACTAAAATATAACTTCTAAAATCTTAAAATCAAATACCTAAGCACAAAAAGATGTTTTATTAATGAAAACTTTTACAGTAATGAAAGACCAAGTTTATTTATAAAAGCAAGGCCCTCTAGGAAAACTTGCCTTAATACAGCTTGTGATTAAAGAGTAGCAGTAAACATATTTCCTACAAAAATAATCCTCTGTATCATTAAATCTGAAAATTAAAAAAAGAAAACATTTATAGTTCAGCAGCCTAACCATGGATTCATCCCTGGAGAGCCCTATGAAGCACTAAATTTTGTGGCTCTCATTCCCAGTGCTACATGGTGGGGTGTTCTTTCCTAATGATACTTCAAAGCAGCTAAAATGAGAGAATTAGCATAAAGACAGGTCCTAAAGGGCTATTTGGAGCCCAGGGTTTATTATTTTTATTCATTCCGTAGTAAACATTTAATGAGTAACTGCTATTTGCCAGGAGTACTTCCAGTTGCTTGAGAATAAATATAAATAAAATTCATCTCTGCCCTCAGGGAACTTGGAGTCTTACTGTCCAGCTAAAGACACACCACTCTCTTGCTCAAGAGTCAAGAGAAAAGGTCCACTGAAGTTGGTGGTGGAGGGGCCAGAATTGCCTGGGGGAGCTCTGGTGGGCCGGCAGTTCAGAGCCTACTTCGGCTAAGTCTAGAAGTGCAGATAGAGAAATTGTGGCTTGGAGAGGTTCGAGAATTTCTCAAGAGAATGTAAATCACAGGTTCGAGACCCAGAATTGGAAGTCAGGTCCTGATCCAGTGCTCTTTCCAACTTACCAAGTGGGGATGAATCTCTAACATCAATGGCTACCAACTCACTATCACATGGTGGATGGTTCTGAGGTGCTCTAATTTGTTCCTTTAATATTCCCTGTGTAAATGTTTAGACTGACAGTTATGGGTGAATTGGTCATTCATCACAATGGTTTCAAGGATCCCAAAATGTGATCCCTGGACCGGCAGCATCAGCCTCACCTGAGAACGTGTTAGAAATGCAAACTCCCTAGCCCAACCCCAGTCCTAGTGCATCAGGAGCACTGGGTAGATCCACCCATCTGTAGTTTAACAAGCCCTCCAGGTGATACTGATGGAGCTAAAGTTTGAGAACCATTGTCTTAGAGAAGTTTAGAAAAGCTGACTTTCACACGTGTTTGCTTGTTGACCAGTTGTCCAAATGTTGTAGCTAATGCATTTAATTAGTGGGCGGAGGGGGATTAGACTCTTGCTAATTCATATGTTGTTGGTGGATCAAAAGTGGCTTCACTTGGGAGCTTGTTAAAAATGCAGAATCTCAGGTTTGCCCCATACCTCCTAAATCAGAATCTATATTTTAACAATTGCCCAGGCGATTCATACACACATTAAAGTTGGAGAGATCCTGGGCTAGATCTAACCCCCAAGTTCAGGCTGTAAAAGTCTCTGAGTTTGAATGTGGCCACGGATCAGATCGTATTAAAGTTTTAAAAAATGCAACTTCCCCCATCTGCAACTGTTTTATTACTATGTCAGTACATAAAGAAAGCCTTTGGCATTTCATTTCATTTTTTTTAAAGACATTTATTTGGTGCTTGCTGTGTTCCAGATATTGTTCTAAGTACCAGGAATACAAATGTAAGATGCAGGTACTTCCCTGAGCAGAACAGATTTAAAAATACAACC